>NW_005842421.1:1262167-1265043 GCF_000455745.1 Alligator sinensis
TTCCTTTTACTCCCTATATATCTGAAAAACAATTTTTTGTTATCCTTAACTTGGGATGCCATCCTCAGCTCCATGGTAGCTTTGGCCTTTCTAACTGCCTCCCTACAACTGCAAGCTGAGGAGGTATACTCCTCTCTAGTAATCTCTCCCTGTTTCCACTGCTTGTGTCCCCCTTTTTGCCCTTAGGCTGCTCGGGACTTCTCTGGTCAGCCAAGGAAGCCTCTTGGCCCCTTTCCCCCGCATCAGGATTGTCTTCCTCTGTGCCCAAAGGATCGCTTCCTTAAGGCACAGCCACCCTTCCTGGGCTCCCATCTCACCAAATCTCTTGCTCTGCAGTGCATCATTGACTAAACGCCTGAGGTTGCTGAAGTCAGCCTTCCTAAAGTCTAGCACTTCCACCCTACTAGTTACCTTTCCCGCTCTATGACTTATGGTGAATTCTATTATTTGGTGGTCACTGTCCCCCAGGTGACCACTGATCTGTAGGTCCCCTACCATGTCATCCCCCGTTGCCAGTACCAGGTCCAGTAAGACATTCCCCTTAGTGGGACCATGTACCTCCTGCATCAGGTGGAGGTCCCGTACACAGGATAGGAGCCTACGTGAACAGTGGGATTTTGCTGTCTGCATCTCCCAGCAGATGTCTGGATAGTTTAGGTCCCACATGACTACCACTTTCCTAGTCTTTATGGTCTCTGAGAGCTGGCTCAGGAGTTCCAAATCTAGTTCTTCCCCTTGGTGTGGGGGTCTGTAGCAGACCCCTACCACCAAATCCCTTTCCCCTTGACCTCCATGTATCCTAACCCACAATCCTTCTACTTTCTCCTCCTCTGATTCCATTTTGATAAGGGTCGATGTATAACGCTCCTTGACATAGAGTGCGACCCCTCTCTCTCTCCTGCCCACTCCATTCTTTCTGTACAGCTTATAGCCCCCAATGTGTACCGACCACCCAGTCGTGGGTAGAGTCCCACCAGGTTTCTGTTAACCTCACTAAGTCGTAAGGTGTTTTCTGCAAGAAGGAGTGCTATTTCACCCTGTTTGTTCCCCATGCTTCTAGCTTAGTGTATAGGCACTTGAGCCCTGTTACTGGCGCCTTTGTTGCCCCCTGGCTCTGATGCCCAATGGGCCCCTTATTGCTTACCTGCTTATTGCTTACCTGTGCTGTACTCCTGGATGTCCCATGTATTGCAGGTTCCTGATGTTCAAGCCACTTGAGTTTAGTTTCCCTACTTAAAGCTTTTACCTGAAAAAATCATGAATTTGTCTTCTAGTATTATCCATTCACCCTCAGAAGAAGTGGAGAGCCCTAGGGAGTTACAGAATCATTATGTCCCCTTTTACTTGGAGGAAGATATTTCAGTAAAAGGCCCTAAATTCAACCTTGGTGCAGGCGAAGGAAAGCAAAGTTCCATACTACTGAGATTAAGTATAGAGAATCATGAGTACCTTTCAAAACATAAGAAGTGCCACTACATCATACACCTGGGACTATTTTCATGGGGCCATTTTAAAGTCTCCATGTTTCTTCTTCTCTCACTCTGTGGCATCTTCATCAGTGAGTCCAACCTCAGACTTCAAGGAACTCACTGTTTCATTTTCCTACTTCAAAAGTTAGGGAGTCCTCTTTCCACTCCTTCTGTTACATTTCACCATTATGCCACCAAAGTAGAGACAAAAGGAGGTGGTGATTTGGATATATATTTGCCATTTAACATCTTGTGACAGCAATTGGGTCTGTTAATGTATGATTCTCTGTCCCTTCCGTGATTGCTCTTTTACTTTTTGAAGGCTTAGGCAAATAGGAAGGGAAGAGCCTGATTTTGGCTTTCCAGCACATGCTACTTCTGAAGTCCAACTGTAAATTATTTTTATTGCAATAAAACTACCCCTTAAAGTTGGCTCATGTGATTCTAAATGAGACTGTTTTGTTCAAATAAATTGTAACTCTATAACAATGTGCTTGAGATATAGAAGAAAAAAGGCTGCAATATAAATAAGATTAACAATTACTCTCATCATGACAACTGATAGGACTTTTAAATCCCTGCTCAGCCCCAGACTTTCTGGGTGCATCCAGATCCTCAGTGTTATTTAGGCATTCAATGTCTGTTTAGATAGCTCACTCCTATTGAAATCAGCTCAGTCTCAATGGCAAAGAACAGATAGCCAAAAAGCCTGAGGCTGAATCAATTCAGTCTTTGCAGGTTAGCCTAAGATGCAGAGATTAAACTGAAAAACAACTGGACAAACATTTACCTTTGATTCAGGAAATACAGCCACATGCCTGCAGTGACTCAGGCCAGAAGCCAGGGAGCACTACAGCATGGCTCTCTGGCATGTAGCCCTCATGGGCTGTGTGTTTGCTTCCCTTCCTGCTGCCCCCAAGGTCTCTGGGATTTGCAGTCCAAAACTCAGAGCAGCAGGACTCTGCAGGGTTGCTTATCACTTTCTCTTCCTGCTTCCAGGTGTCTCTGGGATTTGTAATCCACAGCCACAGACAGCAGTAATTTTGAGCAGGGAAAGGGGTGTTTAACCCCCCTCTCTGGCCCCAGACCCCAGCCTGGGTTTGCCTAAGGGAGGCAGTGAGCCAGTCAGCAAAGCTAGTGATCCAGCTAGGAAGCAGACGGGTAGGGCCAGCCCTGCTCTCTGGAGCATACAGCACAGCACAGCATGTTGGGATGCTGGGGGACTCTGATTTAACTTGAACCAGGAAGGGGTCTGGGACACACGTTTCATAAATTGGTTTGACCTAAATCAGTTAAATCTGATACTGCATTCAAACATAGATTCATAGATGTTAGGGTTGGAAGGGACCTCAATAGATCATCGAGTCCGACCCCCTGCATAGGCAGGAAAGAGTGCTGGGTCTAGAT
>NW_005842421.1:1265869-1299439 GCF_000455745.1 Alligator sinensis
GGACTGTGTAGTCATCCAAGTCACAGCCTCTTAACTTGTTCACCAGTATGGGGTGGGATACCGTATCGAAGGCCTTCCTGAAGTCTAAGTATACGACATCCACCCCTACTCCTGTGTCCAGGCGTTTCATAACCTGGTCATAAAAAGAGACTAGATTGGTCAGGCACGATCTGCCTGCCACGAACTCATGCTGGTTTATCCTAAACCAGTTTCAGCCATTTTGAAACTGGTTTATGTGCACTGAACTTCTATTCTGTTAGAGGTTTAAACCAGTTTTTGATTACTTAAATCAGTTTGTGTGTAACTTCTGTCCCTAACCAATAGCTCTGCAGCCTAGTTCCCAACCTGTAAAAATGAGGATCAGAATATTTTCCTACATTACATGTGTGCTATGAGGATAATATTTTTAGAAATGTTAAGAGATTACAGTAACGAAGGCCATCTACAAAGAGTTTTAGCACTAACAAACTAATTGGAGCAGGGTAATCTTTCACCAAATTAAAACTTCATAGATATGTTTAAAAATATATACATATGACATTTCTTGGTATTTGTAAATCTACCACCTTTGATTGCAACAAACAGCCTTTCAAATAACTTGACATTTTACCAAAACACTTCTCATCCAGATAGAAATATTAAGTCAGATCCACCAGCAGCCTCTAAGAGCCTTTCTACATGTGCAGGTAAAGACGCTAACAAGTAAGTTAGCACTTATCTGTTTTCCAGTGGTTCTTCCAGGCTTCACTCCCTGGCTGCCTCTTATCTTTCAGAGGCTTTGCAGAGCCTGCAAGCTTGTGCAACAAAGCAAATGATCAAGCAAGCAAACTAACAGAGAAGAGCCCTGCTCTGGGCTCTCCTGGTGGCTGCTTAACCCCTGGCAACTCCAGGCAGTCTGCTCCCTTGCCAGGTGCAGCCCCTTGAGGCTGCTTATCCTTGCCACTCTGGGCTCATGTGGTTAATCCTCTCTCACTCCCCACACCTGTGTCAGCTCCCTTGCTGTGGGACTCGCTATGTCCCAGGACCTGTTTCCCCAGCCTCCGGTGAGTTCTCCCAGGTCTGGGGTGGCTGCGTAGAGGTGCTTCTGGGGTGTGGGGCTGTTCAGACCCCACCAAACCCCTAGGGGAGTCTGTAAATATTTGTAAATTTAACTCATTTTCACCTTCGCAATGTCATGTGACAGAGATTGGTTAATAAGTGAAGCAGAACAATGGAAAGGCCATTTCCATGTTGATAAAGGTCAATTCCATATTGGCAAAAAATAGTTTTTGCCTTACACATAATTTACCATCGCATTCATTTTTATTGTTTTGGGGGGGGGGTTTGTTGAATTTAACCTACTTAAAAAAAAATTAGTAGAGCAAAAGCAAATCAGCTTGAATCATGGCTTTCTTGGAAGCACCATGAGTTCGAGTAGAAAGCTGCATGTACATTAGCACCCACTGTCATAAAATTTAGGACAACGATGGGAAGGTCTAAAATTTCACATAAAAAGATCTTGGGTGTAAAGGTACATACACTTCATAACATGTGTGTGCTCACTTGCACATTTCACTTTTTTCACATACATTTTGTTTTAAGAATCACTTACTGAAAAAAGTTCCTGATTTTAAAAGGAATTGATGCAGATAGCACAACTTGGCCGTAATATGTTTTATAACCCGGGAAGGTATGAGGCAGCAGTAAAATGTTTTTCTTGTCTATGCTTTGGGATGGTTCATTTTTAATAGATCTTCAATAAATCTTGATGTTTCAAACGCTTGAATATTGGTCTCAAGGGATACATCTTTTAAAAAGAAACATTGCATGAAAGCCTATTATGCAATGTATGAAACAATAAAAAACAGTTCACTGCCGTCAATATTTTGAAGGAGTGTCTGCACTAAGGCAGCAATTTATTACAGTTTAATATACAATTACCTGGCATTTTTAGCTTGAGAACAATGGCATTAAATATAATTTTCTCAAGACAATGAAACAATCTTGGTAAAATGTTATATACACCAAAATCTAAGAAGTTCTATCTTCTCATGGTGGTCTTTTTGTCTTATAATAGTAGAATGGCAATGGCGAACAAGAGTAAGCTGTTTTATTAGCACTTTGGTTTCATTAAGTTATTTGATCAAGCTGAAGTCTTAATCTTGCTGCTTTGTTTACTCTAGTGCTAGGAATATTCCTACTTAATTATCTTGGACAACTGACAATCATGGCAAAAAATGTGGAAATGAAGGATGTTATACAGAAGTTTGATGAACCTCAAAGTAAACACATTTTCTTTCCCATTTTAGTGTGAAAGTCTCTTTTAGTTCCAGTGACCAGACTGAACTTAAGTAATTAACAGAAAGAACTCCACCTGTTTTGGGAAAACCTGTTATTATTAGAGCTTTGCTGCCTACATGTAAAGTATGGAATAAACTGTATACTCAATTTTTGACCCACCATCAAGCTCCAAAGACTGAGGGTCTTCATACATAAGGCTGTATTTTCTGCATTTTTGATGATGAATCTCTGAAAGATAGAAAGACTCTACAAAATGCATGAAATTTTCCTTTGTCGTCATCTGAAAAGGTCCTTTTTGGAGTCAATTTACTGAGTCTCAAAGTGAAAATAGTAGCTGGTAATGGCTTGATTAATGCTGTGATCCTCAGTACTAATAAAGTATTTCTGGTTTGCTGTTCTCCATTAACTGGTTTATGAATCCAAGTCCTCCAGGGAGTGCCACAAATCCACATAAAGTCCCTCAGTGCTCAATTGGTATTTGGATTGTCGAGCTAGTGAAAAGTGGTCATCTGTGTAGACCAACTCATTTGGTACAACAGCTCAAGAATACACTGTAAGATGTATGACTTGTTCTAAAAAGGAAGCTGTCTACCTAAATGGTTTTCTGTAGATCTTTAGTTAATTCCAAAATCCAAATGCTAGAACCAGCAGAGGGACTCCAGGGAATTGTTGACATTCTCTGATGGGCCTGATGTCCAAAAACCAATGACTACATTACAGTGAAATATTAAGAGTTAAGCCATTAAAAAAGGAACATTTTTGTTTCTATGGATAAAGGAAAAAAATCTAGGTTTCTAATCCTTCTGCTAATAAAATCACTGTCAAAACTCACAGTGATTTCAATTAAAATGAATTGGACCTTTTGGAGTATTTTCTTAACAATTTCTCTTTCTATGACTATACCATCTCTCTCCCTCTCTCTTTCAAATAAAATAGCTCCACTTCAAACACCTCCAATGATGGCACCTGTTCACTATTGGATTAAGAAAGAGGAAAGAAGTTTCCAAATCTATTTAGGACATAAATATGTTATAAATTAACATATTACACTACATCCAAGAAACAAAACCAATCATTGCACAGATAATTTGTGCAAGCGAACCTGTTAAGATTCATTGATCATGAAGGGAGTTGTCATATTCTGCAATAGCTTCAGCTTTCACATTGTTTTGAGATGTTGCCCCTTGTAGAATGTCTTTTACTATTATAGGCTTGAAGTGACCAAGGTCTGGAGTAGAATGGCAAATTCTGTAGTCAAAGAAATGATTGTATTGTCCTGGCAGATGAAAAAGCTTCCACTGATGCTGCAGGTCAGAAATGCCTTACCACTCAGGAGCTGGTAGAACACAGTTCCTCTCTTTCGCTGGGAAAAATGGATTTTCAGATTACGTTTGCTCTAAATATTTCCAGTCATCTTCAGAGTACCAACGCAGATACTCAGCCTTCAATTGTTCTCTTCTTATATTTCCCTATTATTAAGAATATATTTTAACTTAAATTGCAATTCACTACTGATGTACTTTTAATATTCCTTTTTCTTCACTCTGCATTTAAGATTAGTCCTCTCTTGGCTCCTGTCACACTGTCATCTCCTGGTTCTCCTTGTATCACCTGAATCATCCCTTCAGTATGTACTATTCCCCACCCATCTCCAAATTTCTATGAGAGTTTCCACTGAATTTGGTCCTTGATTTCTCTCTCTCCTCCATTTTATCTCCAGGTAATCTCATCTGCAGACACAAATTCAAATATTATCTCTTAAGCTAGAACCCCCACCAATCTACCCTGCTCCTCCTGTCTAAATTACAGTCTTGGCCAGTCCTCCTACACCTCCTTGTGGTTGATTAGGTGTTAGCTCATGTTCATATAGCTAAACAAAGTTCTTAATTTCCCCAAACCAAGTTTTACCTTTCCAAGTATGAACAACACTAACTTTCAGTCTGTGATTCGGATCAATAATTGGGGGGAGCTGGAGCTCTCATTAGGTTGTTACATCTATACTTTGTCCAAATCTAGTGATTCCTTGTGCATAGCATGTCTTAGATATTGTTTCTTCTATTGTACACATAGCTGAAGTTCTCGTACAGATGTATATCTTCTCAACTACTGCAGCATCTTCTTTTGCCTTGAAAAATGCAGGCTTTGCCTCACATATCTATTCAGAACAATACTTGAAAATATTAATGTCCTAGTCTGTTTCAAGATATGAGTATTGAGTGACCATGTCATCTCTCTTCATATTCTTCCACTTGCTCTTTTCTCTATTACATCAGACAATATTGTCTCCTCTCCAGGCTCATCATACCCTTATCCATCCTATCTATCATTTTGTGTTCAGTATGGACATATTGATCCTTTCCAGTTGCCTCATAGTTTAGGTCTCTACCACCCATTTGCTAAGTTTTCAAACATCCTTTGTTGATGTTCATGCTCAAAAATGGCTCCCCGTAGACATCTGTAAGAGGGAACCCAAACACTGTTACTCAGGCCCAATGGTGGAGGAGGAGAGGGGACTGTGACAGTGAGCCAGGGGGCAGCTGTCACAGCCAGCTAAGCCAGGTGTGTGGTGTCAGAGCAGCAGGTGTGTAGGCTGGCCCTTAATTAAGAGGGTAAATCCCCAGTGTCTGGCTAGGGAAAGCCACATGAGAGAAAGGGGGTGGGGCAGGGATTAGAGGCATATGAATCCAGGGCCTGAGCCAGAGCAGGAGTCAGACCCTGAATGAGGGAGAGGAGATTGCCAGGAAAGCTGACTGTAGGAAGTAGGATACCCAAGCTGCCCACATGGGTGAGAGCGAGTCTAGCGCAGGGAATCATAGTTTGTGGTAGGGTACTGACTGACAGTAGGAAAGAACTTTGTGAAAGTAGTTTGCTTATATGTTTGTTGTGCTGGTGTTTATGTCTGTTGAGAACCAGTGAACTGGAAGTAGCTGTACTGGCAGAGGTAGCCATAAGTGAGGTACCTTGCAGGCAGCTTCTCCTGCAAGGCTGAGGCCTGGAGAGCTGAATAGGTTGAAGCCTAGACAAGGGTCAGGGATGGGAGTGAAGGCTGGTCAGGACTAAGGTAGCCATCAAGGGGTGCAATGGCAACTCTAGGGCATATCCAGTCACATCAAAGCTAACATGTTCTTTTTCCAAGATCCCCTCAAAAATCTGCATAATGTAGCATATGAGTCCTGAGTTATAATGCATTATGGAAGTCCTGTAGATGAGAACATGATCCTAGAAGAGATAACCTACAACTCATGGATGCTGTGTGTTGCTGTTTCCAAAGTGACCTTTTTCAGGTGTTCAGGTTTTCAGGAAGGAAAAAAAGTGTGTGGGGGGGGGGGGGGGGGGAAGTTTCCTCTACAGAAAGCAGACTTTTTTGTAGAAAAAAAAGTTTTGTTGAAAACACCATATTCCACTGAGAAGAAAGTTTTGATTGAAAGTTTTCAACCAATCCTAAAAACAAATAGGTGAAAGTAAGATGACTACTTTAAAATGTAAAGCGATATCACCTGGAAAAAATCCTATAAAACATGCTGACAGTATTATCAATCAAAAACATTGTGATTTATGGATGAAAATTATGAGAAGAACATCCATTAAAAATTAACAAGACCCCCTACCACCAGTTTTGTTGAAGTGTCTTAAAATTAGGATAGGGCAGAAAAATTAAGACAGAAATGAAAGGGTTAATACATTATATCACTCTTGTTCACTAAATAGATTAAGATACAGTTCATTCAAATTTTTCAGTTGAAATGAAGTACTTAAGAGCTATTCAGAAAGGATGGTGGAGTTGCCCATGCTGACAGTTTCTTCTGAAAGAGCTGAAAAAACCCCAGAGAACTTTTGATTTTTATCACTTCTCAGAAAAGGCTCTGGGGAGAAATAATGTGAAAGTACCATCCTGTTGCAAAGCTTTGAAATCCAGGGACAGAATAGAATTTGGCCACTTATTTGAAAACCCTTGACTATGCTATATGCAACAATCTGGGAATTTTTTTTGCTGATAATTTGCAAACTTTTTCCTAACAAACTTTTTTACTGACATATGTTTTAAATAATGTAAATGTAAATCTTCTGCCAGGCCCTGACCTGCTACTAGACCCATTACAAGCACTGGGTTCAAATTTAGAGGGTTAACACCAGGCATAATAAAACAGCTTAAAAGTTTGGTTGTCAGTAAAAAGTTTCTAGTAAAAAAATTCTTGAGGTAGCACCACTACTTGACTATGGCAATGGTTTTGTATCATGCTGCCCCCACCCCAGGGGTTTCCTAATCACCCCTATATCCTGATGCCCAGTACTGCACCCTGCAACATACTGCCCCCCACCCTGCCACTCAGCCTTACTCCCATGGATCCAGTTTCTCCCACTTCCACCTAGCATGAAGCAACAAAGAAGTCTACTTGCAAGCCAGTGGTGTTACAGAACTGGATGCAACAGCAGCAGAAGCATATGGCTAGAGGGGAAGAGGTCAACAAAGCCCTGAGAGATGACTTCCTGCAGGGTGTTGTGCTCCCACTTGGACACTAAGTGACACTGCTGAACTCTGTCAAGCTTCTGCTGTCCAGCTTCTGTCCAAGAGGGATCTCCAATCAACCAGACTGGTAGCTTTGTATTTTTACAGATGGCTCAAATTTACTTACAGAATTTATAGACAGACATTTTTAGCCTGATCTTTTTACTGACTGTTCATAAATGTATAGATAATTGGCAATCCTGCAGGTTGTTAAATGATGGAATTTCTACCACATTAAAAAATGTGGTCAAAAAGGGATTCTGGTCCTGTGACTGAGGTATGGGAGTGAGAATAAAAACATCTTGATTCTACTTCCAACTCTTCTGGGTGTGTAATCTTTGGCCTTAATGTCTCTTTGTGTCATTTTCTCCCACACATTAAAATTTGCTACCCTATTTCATTGTTGGGAAGCTTGATTTACAAAATGCTTGTAAATGGAAAGTGCTATACAATACAAGAAGAGCTGTGTGGCATAGCTGTGCCAATGTAAGTACAGAGGATGAAATTCTTATGAATTTACTGAGTCTATTTCAGTATTGGCTTATGAAATCTGATAATATTACATACTCCAGCAAGATTACCTAAGGGGTCGTCTTTATCAGTTAAGATGAAAGGCTATTTTTGATTAAAGATAAAACCATTTAACATGCTGATATCTGAGAAGGATATAACCATTTAAATCAACTCATCTTTCTAGAACCATATTATTTAAGTGTAACAGCAACATCTTTAAAAGGAATGTGTGAGACACGTGATTTTAGCTCAAGAAGGATATCAGCTTGTAACTTCAACTGATGTACATTTCTCTCTTGCATCTTATACATCCTTGAGTGACTGTTTATTGGCTGAAAAGGAAATGTAGCAATATTGCTAAGGAAACAAATAATCATTACAGAGCAAGCCTACTTCTACTAAGGTAAACTAGAAACCCATATCATTACAGATTGGCTGGCATGGTAAGTGGACTATCAAACAAAGATATCCTGTTGTTATCAGTTCAAAGATAGAAAATAAAAAACAGAGGAGGAAAAAGCAGAAATACTCAAAACAAAACATACAGGAAAATGCCTGTTAATGGTACAGACAAGGTTCTTTGGGTGAATCTGATATCTTTTATTAGACCAACAACAACTACGCACCAAAATGAATGCACACTGGAAATCTATCAAAGACAAGAATACCCAATTACATGTGGGGGCACATTTCTCACAAGAAAACCACACTCTCTCCAATCTCTCAGTTCTAATCCTCAAAGAAAATTTACAAAACACTTCCCAGAGACAAGCCCATGAACGCCACTTCATCAACCTCCTGGATACTAAAAATCATGGACTAAATATAGACATTGGATTTATGACACATTATAACCTGCCTGACATCTGACTCCCCAGGTACCTCTCCACTATTCTTCCCCCTTCTCTCCCCACCACCCAGCCTGTCTCTCACCCATTGACTCCTCAATCTACATCTTCGCTGACTGCCTATCTTACATGCATACCAGCCCAGCTGCTGGCTTCTTTACTTTTCATTCCGTCCAGGAAGAGCACACACCAACTGCAGAAACTTCCTCAGCTTGATGAAGGGTTTTTGAACCCAAAAGCTTGCTTAACATTTTTTTCCAACTATTTCAGTTGATCTAATAAAAGATATCAGATTCACCCAAAAAAACTTGTCTATCTGTGTCCTTAGACCAACACGGCTACAACCTACACCCCTGTTAATGGTACACAGCTGCTTGTGTGCTTCCTTACCTTATAGGTCAAGAAAGTCATACATATACAACAACTAGCATTAACAATGTGTTTGAGGAAACACAATAGGCATGAGGTAGAAATGCTGTTTTGTTTTTTTCTGAGGCATATTGAACAATTTTAAAAGTAGGAACTAATCCTATTTCCCCATTGTGCATGGACAGAAGATCAATATGGATTCCTTACTGTTCAGAAAAACTAAAGTCTTTTTCCTTTTCCTTCCACCCAAATCTTTTGAAACCCTTTTGCATCAAAAAAACTATGGGCAGTTATTTTTTATAAGGAGGAATTTGAAAAGAATATTCACAGGATACTACAACCTTAAGTAAATTAACATTTCTAATTAGACCTGGATTTTTTACTGAAGTGGAAAACTATAGACCCTTTTTTTTTTTTTTTTTTTTTTAAGAGTCTTTGGTATGTCTCTTTTAGTATGCATTGGATGAGTCAAACTGGATTGCCAGTTGAATTAATCATGTTTAACATTTACCAGTCCATGACAGAAATTATTGCAAAAAAATGTCTATTAATATGCAAATGGGACTCCTATTGCTGTAAGCATCATGCTGTAATTACTCAGCTGTTTCTCAGGTGTGATTTATTGAATCAGCAATTTACGAAGATGGAGTGGCATAACCTAATTTACTCATGTAGATTCATTAATGTTTAAGGAGTGTAAATATGGTTCCTGTCACTTTTGTGATAGCATGTGTTAGCACTACAACCTGATATGGCTCATTTAATTCAGCTATGCAAATTCACCTAGAACATGTTTCAGGATCAGCAGCTTTTCAACAAATGCATTTCTGAAATATTTGCTGCTGTATTTCTGCTCACAGCTGAAACATTTAGCTAAAAGAAAAACTATGAGGAAGCAGCAAACAGCTGTTGCTGCTGCCAAATGAAAGGTGAATGACTGGATTCATTTGGTAATGCAAACTTTTGGTAATGAGAAAGAGTTTGATTGCATTCCTAGCTATTGTACCATAATTGTAAAGCTAGAAGAAACCATGGTTAATATACTCTATGTACTCGACAGAAAACATAAGTTTAAAATAACTGCAGTGTGATTTTCTTGATGTATAATATTTGATGGATCTGAGTATGGAAACATGTTAACACTATACAAGGCAAGGAAAATATGCAACCGAGCTTTAATTTTGACCTTGCAATTGCTCTGCCCTGTTTAACATTTCTGTCAAGTGAAATGGGAGCTAGAATTCAGATTAAGTATAGGACCAGACTCTCAAAAATATTTATTTTAAAGTCACTAATATTCTTTTGTTTCCAGGACACTATTCCATTTCAGAATCCTTTACCCCTATTTCACTGAGCTCATTTGTACTGTGCCTTAACAAAAATCGTTTAGCAGATCCTCCAGTTCTCTCCCACATGTCAAAAAACCTTTGCTGTAATAATCCGTTTGGGTAGTTATCTTCTTTTTTTTTTTTCAGGATTAGCAAATCTGTTTTTCCTTGAAGCTCATCAAGTAGAATTTCCTCTAAGGTCTCTCTAATAGTATAGATTGGGTTGTTACAGAGACACCGGATCCTAAGGAGCAAGTCTGCTTGCATATATAGTAACTTGTGTTAGACTGCAGGCTTCCTGGCACAATAGTCATGTCTTCACATTTGTTTCCAAAGCATCTTTCCAAGTTTTATTCTATACTAACAAATAGCTTGTTGCCTAAAAAACAAAGCACTTAAGCTTCATTTTAAATGCTTTTGCTTCAGTGACACCACACACATGCTTAAATTTAAGCATGCCTATAAGCCTTTGCTGGATCAACTGAAGTCACTGATTAGGCCACCTGTACATGGGTACCATTCAATCTGGGGAGTCAGAAATGATACTAGCCACATCATCCCTTTTTATTAGCTCCAGGAACTGGCATGCATTAATCATGCTAGCCTGATTCAGGCTGCAGCTGACCTCTTACCTCGATCTGTGGTCAAACAGACTACTCACCATGGGTAAGGGGGGCTGAATCTGGCCTTGATGTAAAAGATTTAAACCCCGCCCCCCCATCTAACAATACAAATATATAATACATATTAGTGTTATTACTGTTGTAAAATATTGTCGATGCTACAGAATATGTAAGGCTTTTTAAAAGTGGATAACTAGATATCATGTAACATCTTGAACCTTAAGGCTAGAGAATAATTATTCATTCTTCCCTATTAAAATATTTTTAAAACTCTGGCTTAGCCCAGGAGACGGAAGTAGCAGTATTCATTATTACATGTGTGCAGCAAGATTTCTTTTTTTAAATGCATCATTAAATCACTAGCTGATCTTGGAATCTAGTTTCACTGTGTTAAGAAAGTGATAACTTGATGTTTAGCCATGTATAATGTGCTCTGCCCTCATAAAGCGAGTCAGAGGAAGATTACAGCAACTCAGTTTATAGTGTACATCAGAAGACATAACCATCAAGGGCATATCATAACCAAGGGACCATAAAAAACGTAATGATTCCTCAACTACATATGCAGTTTTATAAAGCAGATGCAGAGAATACAGACACTGATGCTCTCAAGCATGCCTTATGCAAAGGAGCAACTCTTATTTAAACTTTGGTGTTATTTAGACTCTGTGATAGTTAGAAACAAGAATGAGAAGCACAGAAGAAAAGGGGAATATTCTACAGAACTATAATTTTTCCCTTTAGGCAGGAAATGAGGAAATGGAAGCAGCCACAGTTTCAAGTCACTAAATGATGCACATAAAGCAATAATGTAGTTGGTTTGTTTACGGGTGGGAGGGGAGTGGGGGAAGAGCTGAACTGATTAGTCATTTTACCCTAGCAAGGTATTCTGGGAGAACTGGACAGCTGTACAATAGACCATGAAACCAAAAAAGGTGAGACTTCATTTGAAGACTTGCCAAGAGAGCTATATGAATATACATGTGCTTTAGCCATGTAAGCTACTATAAGACCAGTGAGAAACAGGAAGTGGCCATAAACTGCTTTTAGTTCAGTTCACACTCCTCCGACCAGTTGTTCATGCCTGTAGAGAACCTAATCTGTAAGAGCTTTTCACAAGAGTCAGTTGTGTGTTGTAAAGAGACTCACAGAAGATAATTCTGATCAGTTAGAACTTAAGGCATTCAAAGGGGCAGATCTCCTGAAGACTGTGGGCTTTGAGTGGTTGGGGAACACCATACTACATTCTTACCCCTTTCACTAGTGATGCTTTACAGAAGTATTATCTTTTACTTAGGATCGGACTCTTAGATTGTGCTCCCAGCTCTGACACTGACTCACCTTGGAATCTTTGTGTTTCCCTTTCTCAATGTGCAAATGTAATGCTGCCATATTACATTCTCTCCTCTCCGCAAGTTTAGGGGTGGGAAATAGAACTGCATATTTTTTCCTATTATCTTCATCCAAGAAGCCATTTGTCACAGAGCAAAAGTTAAGACATGCTTTTGACCAAAAAAAAAAAATCAGGAATTCGGGATCAAGTCACAAAATAAGACCTTAATTTAAAAATGGGACGGTGACTTTCTTTTGCTTGAATATAACAATGTAATTTTCTGGAAGGAGATTTACAGAACCTACCCTTCAATGTACCTTTTGTAAGGGATAAGCATGGGCAACTGGTGCCTCCTGAGTCAGAGGGGGCATGTGCTCCTGCCTGCCCCCACAGCAGCCGATCTTGCTGACCCGGAAGTGCAAGCGATGCTCCCAGAAGTACCAGCGGCGCTTCTCCTGGCACTTCCACTCCCTGGCTGGTGCTCGCAGGGGGGGCATCGGTGCTCCTGCCTGCCCCCCTGCCTGTCATCTAAGTGGGGAGCACTGACCGTCAGGGGGTGCACCAGCACTCTCAGAGGGTGAATGTGCACCCCCATGCACCCCCTGCTTCACATCCCAATTATTACATCAAAGGTGTGACAGACAAGAAAAGAGAGAGTACCTTAGGTGCTGAAGCAAGGCAAGAGCTGTGTGGCTACCAGGGGGAATCATGGCCATGACTATGGCCCCAGTACTGCTACAGATGGAGATTCTATAACTTTTCTAGGCAGCCTGTTCCGATATCTAACAACCCTCATAACCAGAAATGTCCTCCTCATCTCCAGCCTAAATTTCCTCTGCTGAAGTTTGAGTCTATTGCTCCTAGTCTGTTGGTCCTAGCTGTGTATGACTTATAGCAATCCAGGTTTTCTCTGTTTAAAAATCCCAAATTCTCTAATTGAAGTCCCTAAAATCCACATTTTTCTGCATTTTAAAATGAAACTCCTCTCCTCTCTCTCAATATTTTATTGATATATTTAAAAACTTAAAGCAATTTGGAAACCTACCAGTGCCTCAATCATTATAATACAATTAATTCTAAAGAGCTATATTTTGGTGTCTGATTTTTTTTTTTCATGGAAAATCAGAGCTTGCCCTCCCATTTCACTCACCAGGATGCAGGTCCAGCTGCAGCTGTCCCCTCTGCTGCTTTGTGGAACTGAGCAACCCTGATAATCCAGTGCCCTGCCCCTGCCCATGCTTTTGCCCCTCACTCTCAAACCACAGACCCACTTGGCCCGGCTAAGGTGCCTCATACCCCTCCCACAGCCTGCCACCCCCTTAGGCTTCCTTAAAGGACCTCACATGCCCCTCACTCATGACCTGTAGCCCTCTGCCCCTGAGTCCTGCCACAGGGGTTGCCCAGATGCCAGGGGTATGGGACCAGGGGTCAGGGTCAGGGCCTGCAGCCCCATTCTCCTTCCAGCATCAGGGGTCAGGGCTCACTATCTTGCTGCCTTCCTATCTGGGGACCTCTGTGGCCTAGTGGGCAGGACCAGTGCAGAAGGGTGGGGAGGCTTCGTGCTACCAGTGGGAGCCCCATGTTGACTGTGGCACCATGGTGATGTACCCCCTACCCATCTGGCAGCAGTGGGGGTGGCAGCACAATGTTTTGCCCCCACTGCTGCCATGCAGGCAAGGGGCATCTTGCTATGGCAGTATGACCAGCATGGAGCTCCCAATGATGGAGCCTCTCCACCCCACTCTGCCTTCCTGCACTGGGTCCTACCTGCTGGGTCATGCAGGCCCCTGTGGGGAGGGCTACTGGATACCTCAGCCCACATCTGTCCTTGTCCTGTGCAAAAATATGGGGGGCCTATCCCCTCCATTCCCTCCCAGGAGTGCAAACAGCAGCAGGAAACCAACCCCCCCAGCACATGGCCTGGACAAGCTGCTCATGGCTCTATTCCACTCCCTGGCCAGGACCAGCAGCCATGCATTACTGCCACAGGCCCAGGTGACACGCACGGCCCTGGCTGGGCAGTGCCGCCAGCCCTGCCCCATTCCTGTCTTCTCCCTTTCCCTCCTTCACTGAGTGGGCCTCAATCTGCCCCAGCCCCCTCAGATTTACCTGGAGGAAGCTATGGGAGCTGCTCTCTATGCTTCCTGGCTTCTACGTGCATGTGTGCACACACACATGCACATGGCACCCTCTGCCTGATGATTTCCCACTCCCCCTCCTCCCACTCCCCTCAGCCCCAAACAGCCCCTTGCAGGCTGGAACTCTTCTAGCCCACAAGTGGAAACCTGCTGTTTCCCATCCCACGTTTTTCCATATTTTTTCCATGGCAAATGGAAATGATTTATAACTGAAATGAGACACCGAAGGATTATATGCATATAGACCAAACTGCTGCTCTTGTTTAGAGTTACTGTTGGAAAGGGAGGAAAGGCCTTTGAGAGTGGTCAAAGTAATAGCAGTTTGTGTTGTTTTGGTTATGATTTTGGCTCATTTGCTTACTATTATAGTATTACTGAAACATTGTTCTACCTCCTTTTCCTCTTTTACAAAAGGACTTTTAATAACAGGTGCTGACAATGGTAACATTTATTGTGACATTTGTTCAAAAAGTAGAAAGGATTCTCATTACTCACCCTTGTTATTGGGGTAAAATGACTATTTTTCTGCCACTTTCACAGTTTTACAATTAAAAGGAAGGTATTAGAGACATTTTATATTCCTATGCAATATTAAAATGTCCCCAAAATATTAAAACTGTCCCTGACATTCTTATCTTGGTTTAAATTGGCTGGATTCACCTCTCTAGGGCTCTCATTATTTGGATGTTGAATTACCCTTTATTTTCTTAATTTGCCATTTGTGGCAGGCTGCATATCTGAGACTAATGTGGAGGGTTCAAAAGCTTCTGTTTGCAGATGCTTTTTTCAGAACTGCACAGTATGATCACCAGTACTTGCCATCTGCCTAGACCAGTGATCTCATAACAGAATGGAATCATTTCTGGAAACTAAAACTAAAAGGACATTTCTTGGGAGTGATAAATTCACTCCCTCACTGCCAATTGATGGTAGAATAATCAGATATGATGCATTTAAGTGAACATAATGCTACACGGAAAAAATAAAAACATTACCCAACCTTAGAGAAAAAAAAAACGTGATTTTAGAGTAACTTTAGTAAAATCTTTTTGGATTTTCAAAATCTGGTCCATACAATAAAAGAGGTAATATAATATAAACTACAACGCTGCTTCTCATCCTCAGCTGCACATGTGGATTTCAGCCACCATCATGCTCCTGAGGTCCTCAGAAAACCTGGAGACAGCTCAACTCTCTTCATAATTTTGAGCAATTCACACTGGTGTGTAGATTATTGAAAAGAGCTCTACTGCTAAGCCTGATATGACACAACCTCTGCACTGAGTGAGAAGTAGGTGAGGGTAGCTGTGCCAACATTGCAGCAGTCAAAGATTCTCATTCTAGAAGCTTCTGTACATCTCAGATGGATTTAGTATCCTTTTGTACCATCAGGGCAATGCAAAGGTCCTTGGTGTGTTGTAGATTTTGGTGTCTTGTGTCATAATGCTGCAGGAATCTGATGGCAAACATTTACTAATGCAAAAAATATAGAAAATAAACTATAAGACCTGAAAGTCCTAGCACAAACGCAGAAATCTGATCATGGTGGGATAGTTCATGAAACTGGTATAGTGGTACAGCTGGTTCAGAAAGGAAAGGTAGGAGGGGGAAATGGGAGCAGCTATTGCCTTCCATATTAGATATATGCACCTATTTTGAGGTCCAAAAACTGAAGCATCAGGCAGAGCTGTTAAAAGCCTCTGATTAAAGTGAGAAATGAGCAAGGGAGATGTCCTGGTGAATGTTTATGATGGACCGCCAACCCAGAAGGAGTTAACCAAGGCTTATTTTAAAAAGCTTTCTGAAACATTTAAATCATACCTGATGGTTATGGGGGACATTCATTACCATGATTTTTGTGGAGAGGGTAGACCCACAATGCAACAAGATTTTGTTGGGTTTTTTTAAACTATATTTTTATTCAGATAGTGAAGAAACCAACCAGAAAGGAGGCTCTTTCTGATTTGCTGTATAGCAACTGATAGGAATTGGTAGAGAATCTGAAGGTGGAAGGCAATTTGGGTGAGAACAATAGAAATAACAGAGTCCATGATATTAAGGAAAGGTAGAAAACAGAATAGCAGAATCAAAACTTTGGACTTCAGAAAAGAAGGCTTTAACAAACTCAGAATTGGTAGGCGGGATCCCAAGCCTAAGGAAAGGATGAGTTCGTTGTTCCTTAAAGAGTTCATATTAAAAGCACAGGATCATGTTATCCCATTATGAATGGTGATACGAAGTGTAGCAAAAAGCCTTGTTGGCTTAGCCAGAGGTGCTCAACCTCCAGCCCATGAAGCCATGACATCTGGTCTGCGGGAACCACCACAGATCAAAAAATTTGGCAGCAGTGAGTGGTGGAAGCTCCACACAACTGGATCCAGTCTCATCCAGGACATTACCTGTGCAGCAAGATCAGGGCTGGGCTTCTCCCCGCTGCTCATCTGGATATGGGTTGGGCTGCTCCTCCCCCAACCCCTGCACCTTCAGATCAGGGCAGTACTGCTCCCCACCCCTGCCTCAGGCAGAGAGATCAGGGTTGGGCTGTGCAACCTCCTGTAGCTGGTTTGGGCCCACCAGCTGGATCCAGCCCATGGAGGTAGACTTGGCACCGCCTATGTGGCCCCACAGGGTGAAAAGGTTGGGCACCACTGGGAAAAACCAAAAGCCTAAACAATTACATGAAACTTGAAAGATTCCTACAGAAAATGGAAACTTAGCTATATTAATGAGTATATATCTAAGAGTGTAGCACAAATATGGAGGAACAAAATCAGGAAAACCAGAGCATAAATTGAGATACAGCTAGCAAGGGATATAAAAAAATCAGTAAGATACATTCTATAAATATATTAGAAATAAGAAAGTGACCAAGGACAGTGTAAGTCTCTTATTGAGCAGGAAGTCAGCTAATAATTGATGATGCAGAGAAGGATGAAGCTTTAGTGCCTTTTTTCCTTGTTTTTATAGAAAAGGTCAACTATCAGATGAAGAACATAGTTGGCATCAAAGACCAGGAGTTGGTATTCAGTCTAGAATAGAGAAAAAAACAAATGAGGGATAACTAAGATAAACTATATTTTCAAATCAGAGCATGATGAGATTCACCCCAGAGTAATAAAAATGAACAGTTGCAATTAGAATTAGATTGGTCAGTCAGATATTGATATCCGAAAAAAATACTGATCTATATCATTAATAGCCAGGAGGTTTTGCAACCTCCTACAACGTGTAAAGGTGATTAATAACAATTGTCATAGATGTATGAAAGTAGATTAAGTCTTGCCTACCTGATTTCCTTCTTTGACAATTTGATGGCTGTTTTGCATAGGCAGAAGCTATGGTTTAGTAAGGCACTGACCCTGTCTTTTACAACATGCTTGTAAATAAGATAAGGAAATATGGTCTAGATCAGCAGATGGGTGTGTAACCCATTGGATAATTTTACTCAAAAAGTAATCATCAATGGGTCAATGTCAAAATGACAACAAGTGGGTTTCTCCAAGATCTGATTATTAGAGGGAGTAAATGTAAGAAAGAATTAGGATTTTTGATTCTAGAGAAAAGAAGTCTGAGGGGGCATTTGATAATAGTTTTCCAATCAAAAAATATTGATATACAGGTTGATGATCCATTTTTCTCTCTGTAAATGGGTTTAATTGCAATCAGGCAGATTTAAGTTAGCTATTAAGAAAACATTTCTAAACATGAGGATGACTTTCTGTGATGGGGATTCCACAATCATCTGTCCAGTAAGCTCTTCTAGTCAACGCTTCCAACCTTATTTTAATTTGGTTCTAAAATTAAGAATGTAACTATTCTCTAATGAAAATTTTCATGCTGCCTGGGTGCGCAATGGCCGCCTGTGACAATCAAAGCAACAATCACCTGATATGTGGGATATGAGGTAATTAGGGAGAAATCAGGCCAGAATTTGCTTCTCCATCTTCCAAAGGAAGAGAGCAGGTTGGTTTGTGAGTCTCAATGTCCGTGAAAGTCAAGAACAGACATTTTGGCCAACTTCTTTTCTCTCTTCTGTATGCCTTTAAGTCACTGGGGGATAGAAAGGCCATAGCCCTTACAGAGGGCTGCTGTTGTAGGTTAATGTAAGATCTGAAGAATTTATGATTATATATAAACAAGAGAATTGTTTATCTGACAATCCCTCCTGGCCTGTTTGTGCCCCCACGACACCTGTTGTGTATATGGGCCATTTGTGGCCTCTGACCTCCCCTGTAGCCATACCCATGCCTCAAAGGTGTTCCCAGTCATCACTTAGGTGGGCACTTTGCCCCTACAAATCACCAAGCTACTTCAGTCTTCCGCGCCCTCTGCTCTGGTTGGTCCCTTTAGCCTAGACACACTGCACCAGGCCTGGCCTCTTGGACCCCAGCCCTAGTTTCACCCGTCCTGGTCAGTGGGCCCCTGGCCTGGTCTCTCCATCTTTCTCAGATATTAACTCTCTAACCCCATCTCCCTTCTTCTTGCTTCTCAGATGCTGCCTATCAGTGTCTTGAGCCTGGCCCCCATCAGGACTCAAACACTTATGTGGCCCTTAGGTGCTACCGAGACCTCCACCTCCCCTTCAGTCCCAACTTGGACCACCAGTATAATTTAAAATGCAAATGGAAAGCAACCATTTAACACAAGCCTTCCCATCTGGACAAACAAAAGGAAAAAGTATATTACTGCTTTAAAAGACACCCCCCCCCCTCTATGATAAGCAAACAAATACCCTGGCAGCCCTCACTCCTGGGTTCTCACCTCTCTGCAAGCTGTCAGCTCCTTGCTAGTAGTCCTGAGTGCAGCAGGACCTCCAGCATTAGCTATATCCAGCTTGCTGCAGAGCTCTTTGGCTTGCAATTACCTGCTTTCTCTCAGACACTGCCTTTATGTATCTCTTCAGACCTGCCCATGGTTTGAATTACACTTTGATTCTTGGCAGGGTGGCAGGGAGGGGTCTCCAAAAAATTTGGACTGCCCATCATGATGCTCTAATAAAATCCCCTAGAATTCTGACCACCTCCTCCCCGGTTATGTGTTTCAAATCTTACAGGGGAGCTCTTGTCTCTTATGGGAGGGGGGATGACCAGCCCACCCAAGCTCTCCCATAATTCGAACCTGCTGGTCAGGTGACTCTACAGCCATACCAGTTTCCCCTTTCTGGGTCTGATGATCAATCTGCTTTTTATGGTAGGGCTTTACTCTGCTGCCTAGAAGCTTGCCTTGGCATAGTTTACTGCTCTGCAGCTCTTTCCTAGACTAACTACTTCTCCTAGTAGAAGCCTCCTCTGTGTGGCAACTATTCTGCTTGTTTTCTGGTAGCCAGTACCCTAGTAATTAGCCTCCTTTCAAGCTACCAGCCTCATCCAGCTAGCTCAGCTTGCTCCAGTTTCCTCTTATAGTAACTGGAGCCCTCTGGCTCCCTGTTGCATCATCCTTGGAAGTTTTCAAGAGCAGATTAGACAGACTCTTGACTGGGATGGCTTAGTCAGAGGTGATCTTGCCTTGACATGGGGCTGGACTAGATGCCCTTGTGAAGTCCTGTCAGCTCTACTTTCCTATGATCCTCTGAACTATGAAAGTTGGTTGGAAAATGCTACCATTCAAACTTAGTGGCATAATGCATTTACTTTGGACACCATTAAGTAACCAAATGCACAACAAGATAGAATTAATCTCTGTGTTTTCCACTTGGTATTAATAACTGCCCACCAAAATCTGAGTTACTTATATTTATTATATCCTGCTCTGCAACACACAGATATAGTTCAAAGATAGCTGAATTCCACAGATGAGTACCATGGAAAGAAACTGTTTTGCATGTACTCAACTTTTTGCTTTTCTTGATGTAGTGTCTCACATTATATTGATACTGTCACAGGGCACTCAGGTGCCTGCTTCTTTAAAGGCTGAAACTGCTAGGGAACAAGCCCTAGCAGTCAGTCAGGAGCCCCTCAGCTGCAAGTTACCATGGCAGCATGAATGAGGGAATTAGCCTACACCTGCAGGTGGTCAGCTGGCTGGAAGAGGCAGGGCCTGGGGCATATATAAACCCCAGAGCCGGGACCAAGGGGTCAGTTCTTTGCCCACAGCTAAGGGGGAAGGAGCTCTCCTAGAGGAAGCTAAGTGAAGAGGCTTGACGGCCCATCTCCTGCTTCTGGTAAGGTTAAGGGACTTCAGGAGCTCACCAAAACCTGGCCTACAAGGCATGTTGTGCTGGGGGAAGGGTGATTCATTTAAAGGAGCAGAGCACACCTTGAGCTGCTTGTATTATGTTACAGCCCAGGGGCTTGTATTTTCATTTCTGTTTGTAAACCGGAGGATTGGATTTAGGCTATTAGGGAAGGAGGAGGCCTCACTGGGGACCCACTACACAGTAGGGACCCCAGTGCCACTGTGGGCGCAGTATCTGGGGTGCACAGACTCCAGCACCAAGGGGGGGGGGGTGGAGACAGACAGACAGACAGACAGGACTGTGGAGAGCCCAGTAACAACCAGAGGCCAAATCAAACTAAGGCCTCAGAGGGACACTGTGTAAATGCCATCTGTGAGGCTTGGGGTGTGGTAAAGGGGTGGCTTGTAGCCATGCATCTAGCCCATAACGCTGAAGGTGCCCCTAGAGGCAACCATTTTTGTGCAGGACCCAAAAGGGGTCCAAGAACCCACAGGGTCCAGCAGGACCGTGCCCAATGTAAACTTGAGGGCAGCCTCCCTATTCATATTTATTACCAACAAGATGTGACAGGCAAGAAAGGGTGCTCATTGGGCTGAATTGGCGTGGTCAGGGAGCCCTAGGGGTATCACGGCTATCCCTGGGGACCCCATCCCATGACAGATAATAATACTATAAACCAATGATAAATATACTTAATTAGAAATAGGATGAATTACTTAGCCTACTGAAAACTGAGATTTTGTTCATACTGGAATAAGACAAAAAGCCAAAATTTTGAAAATTTTTATGAGCTGAAAATCTGAGGGAAAAAATGTTTGTAGCCAATGGAAATATATTGTTTTGATACATTTTGTTTTTATTTCAGTCCTTTACTTAAAAAAAAGACAAAACAAATGCTTCAAAAGACAAAGTGATTTTAGCCTGAAAAAATGAAAAAAAATGCTTCACTCCAAAAATGTCAAAATGGGACATTTAAAAAACAAAATTCCATATTTCTGACTGAATGAATTTGTCAAGGCAAATATGCTGCCATGGGAAGTTTCCATTTTGATGGATCAATATTTCCCATTGAAAATATTTCATAAAAAAAGTTTCTGACCTGATGTAGACAGAAACATTTATCCATCCTCCAAGCTTAGGTAGTCTTACATTAAATTACATCAAAAGGGCTCTGCTTTGTGGTTTTAGACAGTGGGGGAAGATTTGTGTGTGTATTTGTTTCACCCAACCTAGATAAAAATTACCGAATTCACCTTTTCTCTATGGATACTTGTCAGAAAATGTGTTCCAGACAGAGTTGTTCAACTTTGCTGTATCTGCCTCTATACTCCCAGACTTGTGAAGTTTTTACTTTATAAGAAAGTTCTGCTTGAATAATAAATTAAATTATAGATAAAGACTCTCTCTGCTGCTTTTTCCTATGTATAAATTTATGATATGGGAAAGATCAAAATTTAGATAATCAGGTTTAGACACATAGGTGATGCAACTCAACCTCTCTTGTTTGCTGTTAATGGAAATAGATGGACTTATACCACCTGATGATCTGGTGCTCATAACACTGTAAAAGATGAACTTTTTGTATGCATAACTGTCATAAGGATATAAAGTTAAGATAAAGTCGCCCTACATTAAATTAATCTCAAGAATATAAATAGATTTGCAGATTCCCATAATTTCCTGCTTTGAAAAAGAATTCAAGTTATTTTTAAAAATCTAAAATTTATTCTCATTTTCTCAGCTATAAAGTGTTAAATCTTTAGTAGCTGAAGAACATTACATATTTAATCAAAACTGATTGCAACATGTAGCCCTTCTTCAGTTAATTTGCAATTAAACCAGACATTTCACAATTAAATTAGATGGGATATCATTATTTAAAATTACTTTGTGAAAGGAACAAAATTTTATTTTTCAGATGAAAGTGGTTTAATTATGATAACATGGCAAATTTATTCCTTTCAAATTAAAACCTGCAAATTCATTACTAAATAGAATGTTATGTTACTCCAAAAATTGAGAGGATTTGCCCTTAAAGAAATTACGCCTTTTTAGTACAAAGTACTACTCTTCCATTGAGAAACTAAAGTTTTATATACAGAAAATGTGTTGTTCTTTGTAAAGGACAGCTCAAGAATCTAGTTTCTGATATATCAGACCTGTTGCAATTTTTACTTGAGCAGTTAGCAAAATTCTGAATACTAATGACATTCCTAGTTATATAATAATGTAAATATGAATTAGTTACGTTTGACCTGAGGCAGGTATTCATGGTTAACACTTGATAGGAACTGAATTGTCGGCATTTTTTAAATCACAGGGGAGTATCCAAATGAATTCTGATAGAAAATAAAATCATATGGTTTCTTTGATAATGAAGACGTGTCTCTTTTGAAGCCCATCCTAAGGAAATCAGTAGAATTTAAGCTGCACACATTCAAGCAGTATCAAACTGAGTATAGTGCTTTTATGCATGAAAAATATTATTTTCTATGATTTTCAGACCTTAATCAAATGTTTCTGGAAGTCTTTCAAAGTTCACCTGTGAGATCTTTTAATATCATCATCTTAGCTAATTATTGTTTTAGTATATTCTATTCATTTGCTTGGTTGGCACCTAGAGAAAAATATTTCTCTACCTTTAAATCCAGAGGAGATTCAAATTCATATCTCCTATATCTTGTTTATTTGCATATCTCTAAAATTAAGGTAAGGCTTGGTCTGGGTGGGAGTCCCCTTCACTCTTCCCATTAAATCTTGCCCAGTGGGAACCAGTAGTCCAAGATTCAAGGAATCCAGAAGGAGATCAAATGAGGAGTGTCACTCTGATCCAGTGTTCATGGCATTTCTCTGGCTCTAGGTTATGGATCTAGCTGCCAGAGTTATTTCTGTTTTATAACCAATGACTATCTAAAGCAGGGGTGGGGAAAATGGTGGATGCGGCCAATGGCCAGAATCCATTTCCCAGCAGCCCCTGCCTGTGTCACTGCAGCCAGTTTCCAAGAAGACCCCACGAGTGCTGTGGCTGTGACAACATGGAGCCAGGGTTTCCATGGAGAACATCCCCAGCAGCTCTGGCAGGATGCACAGCTGGGTGAGGAGCTGCTCCAGGGCTCGGGCTGGAATCTTGCAGTGGTGACGGTGTGTTCTGGAGCCAGGGGAGAGCTGTGATCTGCTGCCTACACCCCTCTGCCTGGAGTGTGCGGGTAGTGGATCACAACTCCGCCCCAGCTCTGGACCATGCTGTCACCATCTCAAGATCCTGGCCCTGAAGCAGCTTCCCACCCAGCTGTATGACCTGCCAGAGCTTCTGGGGCCAGTCTCCATGGAAACCATGGCCCTGTACTAGCATGGCTCCACCACTCTTGGTCTCCATGGAAACCAGCCACAGTGAGGTATGTATGGGCTGCTGGGAAATGGAGTCCACCACAGACCTAATCCAGTCTGTGGGCTGGACTTTGTCTGCTCCAGTCTAAAGTAAAATGCATTAATGATATTGGCAGGAAGGACTCAAACTCAAGGGGAGGAGGGCATGCCTTATTAGACTGTACTACACTCTTCCTCACTACCTGTGGGCATGTCTACATGAGGCCCTTACTGTGTGGTAGCCTAATAACACTATGCAGTAGCAAGCCAGTCAAAAAACATGCCAATAACCTACTGTGTGGTGTTATTAGGCTACTGCACAATGAGCATCACAAAAAACCCATGCACCAGCACTGCTGCACAGTAAAGGTAGTTATTGCACGTTCAATTAGTACTTCATTAAGGAAGTACTAAGCTAAATGTGCAGTAACTACAGCTCATTAATGAATGTGTAGACACACACTGTTTGTACTTTTTACATTGGACATAAAAATAGGAGAAACATATGAGCAGATAAAGAAGTTCTTAAAGAAGAGGAGTTTTTATTTTAAATGAAGATGCATTGATTGGTACACACACACTTAAAAATAAGCACATGTTCTGCCTCTGATATATGTTCTGATGTGCTGTGCCAAGGTTATTTGCAATGGCATGCTAATATTAAATGTAAAAAGGGAGTTGATGTGACCTGCAGTAGAGAAAACAGAAGAAATGTACATACTGATGTCACTTCCCTTCACTAATACATGCTTACCCATCCAACACATACCTTGAGTAAAACTCCCAAAACATCCCATATGTAATGTAAAGCTAACTGGAAGGATTACTAAATGACATGGGGACCATCAGGAGTACCCACTAACTAATACATATATAGCACCAACATATGTTACCTAGTAATATCAATAAATTGCTGAGAGCAGGACCATCTGCGACTAGATCAACCCAGCCAAGGCTTTGTCCACCTGGCTGTTAAAAACCTCTAAGGATGGAGGTTCTACAACCTCCCTGCGGGGCCTGTTCCAGTACTTTATTACCCTCCTAGTGAGACTGTTTTTCCTAATATTGAACCTAAACTTCCCTTGCTACAACTTGAGACCATTGCACCTTGTTCTGTTATCTGCCACAACTGAGAACATTGTAGCTCCATCCCCTTTGGAATCCCCCTTCAGGTAGATGAAGGCTCTCATCAAATCCCTCCTCAGTCTTCTCTTTTCTGGACTAAATAAGCCCATTTCCCTCAGCCTCTCCTCAGATACCATGTGCCCCAACCCTCTATTTTCACTGCCCTCTACTGGACTCTCTCTCCAATTTGTCCACATCCTTTCTGTAGTGAGGGGCCCAAAACTGTACACAATACTCTAGGTGTGGCCTCACCAGTCCTGAATAGAGGGGAATAATTACTTCCCTTGATGTGCTGGCAACACTTCAACTAATGCAGCTCAGTATGATGTTAGCTTTCTTCACAATAAGAGCACGCTATTGGTACATATTCAGCTTGTTGTCCATTGTAACCCTCAGGTCCTCTTCTGCAGAGCTGCTGCTTAGGCAGTTGGTCCCCAGTCTGTACCAATGCATAGGATTGTTCCATCCTAAGTGCAGGATTTTGCACTTGTCCGTATTGAACTTCATGAGATTTCTTTTGGTTCAATCCTCCAGTTTGTCTAGATCAGTCTGAATCCTAGCCATATCCTCCAGCATATCTAGCACTTCACCTAGCTTAGTGTCATCCACAAATTTGCTGAGGGTTACTGTATCCCATCTTCCAGATTGTTGATGAAGGGGAACAAAACCAGCCCCAGGACCAAACCCTGGTGCACTCCACTTGATACTAGTTGCTAACTAGATATCAAGCCATTGATTTGTACCCTTTGAGCTCAACTATCCAACCAGTTTTCTATTCACCTCACAATCCATTTATCCAACCTGTACTTCCTTAGCTTGCTTGCAAAAATGTTGTGGGAGACCATGTCAAAAGCTTTGCTAAAGTTAAGGTATATCACATCCACTGCTCTCCCCACATCCACAGACTCAAGTTATCTCATTATAGAGAAGCAATCAGGTCGGTCAGGCATAACTTGCCTTGATAAATCCATGCTGACTCTTCCTAATCACTTTCTACTTCTCCAAGTGCTTAGAAAAAAATTCCTTGAGGACCTGTTCCATGATTTTTCTAGCAACTGAGGAGAGGCTGACTGGTTTGTAGTTCCCTGGATCCTCGTTCTTCCCTTTCTTCAAGATGGGTGCTATACTTTCCCTTTCCCAGTCATATGGGACCTCTGCTGATTGCCACAAGTTTTCAAAGATCACAGCCAGTGGCTCTGCAATCACATCAGCCAACTCCCTCAGAACCCTTGGGTGCATCATGTCTTCCCCATGGACTTGTACATATTCAGCTTTTCTAAATAGTCCCTAAACCTGTTCTTTTGCCACTGTTGGCTGCTCACCTCCTCTCCAAACTGTGCTGCCAGGTGCAGTAGTCTGGGAGATAACCGTGCCTGTGAAGACTGAGGTCAAAAAGGTGTTGAGTATGTTAGCCTTTTCTGCAGCATCTGTCACTAGGTTGCCTCCCCCATTCAATAAGGGACTCACACTTTCCCTGATCTTCCTCTTGTTATTGACATAGTTGTAGAAGCCCTTCTTCTTACCCTTCATGTCCCTTGCTAGCTGCAACTCCAATTGCCCTTTGGGTTTTCTGATTTCATTTTTGCATAACCAAGCAATACTCTTATACTCCTCCCTAGTAATCTGCCCAAGTTCCACTGGGAAAATACAATTATAATATAGTGCAGAAAAAAAGTGTAGCATTATAGTACAGTAAGAAAAAGGCATTGAAGTGCAAACAAAAATAAAGTAATACTTAACACTCATGCAGCACGTAACTTCCAAGCATTGAAAAATGCTTTACAAATCTATTTATATTAAACATAAGGCAATATTGTGTAAGACAGATCTTATCCTGAAAGCACAAAGAAGCAAATTGAGGCAAGGAGCCAGTAAGTAACTTCTTACAAAGCTGAACAGAAAGGAAGTGGCACAGAACAGGACCAGAATCCAAATATCTTGACTTCTAGAAGATTGCTTTCTCTGCTAGAAAGAAAATACTTGAAAAGAAATATGCCTTTGCTTTATATAAGACATTATTGCTTCTGCCCCCACTGCTTACCAAGTAATTAAGCAGATTTCCTGTCATAAGGAGAAAACACTATTTTGTTGCTCTAAAATACTATGGCAATATAATTGTAAATCCTAAGCCTAAAACGGAAAATTGTACCTGAATCCAATATTAAGTCATTGTACATCTTACTCTGCTAACAAGTTGTGTCAATTCATGGCAGGTATAGATGAAACATAACAATTGCTAATTCATCTTTTCAGTGTTTATAATAAATATGCTCTTATTCTTACATTGTTTATAGTAAATACATTATTTGATAAATTATACTCTAGACTTCTCTGTCATGGGTGGTTACAGATCTCAGGCAAAATCTGCGATAATATACATTTCTAAAAATTGCTTATTTAAAAATGTATTAATTTGAGCAGAAAAAGCTTTAGCAATAAAAAGCTGTTGATTTTTGTTTTTTTGTTTTTTAAAGAACAGATCCTGAAGTGTACATGTAGACTGCTGTGTCTGTATAGTGCCTCCCTGACATCCATGGAAACTAACAGTGTCTGCAGCAGCCTACCTAGGCACTGTCAATTGCACAACTTGGGGTTTAAGATTCTGTCTCCATTTCCATTGTTTATTACCCACAATTGCAAAGCAGGTTTCCATAATGTGTTCTTTAATCCTTGAAGATTTATGTTAATTGATTTGTATGAATAGTGCCATTGAAGCTGTGAACCAAAAAAATGTGACTAGTTTATATGGAGGTATAGTTTAGGTGAAGATGAAAGATAACTTGAGTGAAGATAGATGAATCTACATATGCAATTAATGCAAAGCAATAAACTTCATAGCAGTTTGCACTGGAGTATACTCCCAGATGCAGCAGCTACATATGTGCCCAGACCTACAGCAATTTGAGCTGGGGAAGAGCAGGCCTAGCTAGTAGGGGATACTGGGGGTCAGCCCCAGGTTCTGAATGGCAGCTTTTGGTGGCTGATGGGCTGGCTTGGGCATGTGGGTGCTGAAAGTGCAGAGCCATGTGGCTAGGTGGAAGGCAGGAGTCTGGCCACCTGCTGGCTGGACTGACTGGGAGCAATGGTGCAATTATGGCCTCCTGCTGGCTGGGCTCCTGCTGGCTGGACTGACTGGGCCCAATTATGCCCATGTTTAGTATCTTCTTTTATTCATTCAGCAAACCCTCCAGCAAGTTGCACATACAAACTAAGTTGAGCTTTGGCCAGCATGCTGAGTACCATTTTGTCTTACCTGCCTCTGATACCTCTTCTCTATCTCATCATTGACCCTCTCCATCTTGAAGTAATGTAGGTCCTGCTTCACAGTGGCTTTCCACTCGCAGTGATCCAAACTGACTGATTCCCAGCATTGGCTATTAATGCACAGCTCGTAAAAGTTTTTCTTGCAGACATCAACAAAACAGAGTTTGTGCTGTCCAAGTTGATGTTTGCCAGTGGCCAGCTCACTTTAAAGTATCCCTCTGGGGATTCAGCCATTGCTCATATGATTCACATGTCCCAACCAACTGAGGTGTCTCTGTCTCAGGAGCACGAACATGCTGGGTATCTTGGCCCATTCCAGAGCAGTGGAGTTGGAGATTTTGTCATGTCATGTTATGCCCAAGATATAGTGGAGACATCGAAGATGAACACTATACAGTTTTTTCTTTCTGCCTTGCCATAAGGAGTCCACGTTTCACTGCTGTATAATAGAGAGCTAAGCATGCAAGTGCTGTAGATGGACATCTTTGTCAATAGAGTGAGCATTCTGTTTTTCTAAACTCTTTTGAAGTTTAACCATGGCATTGCTTGCCTTTCCAATGTGAGCATTAATTTTGGCTTCCAAACCAAGATTTTGTGAGATGGAGGAGCCCAAGTAAGTGAATTTTTCAAACACTTTCAGGCTTTCATCATTTATTTCAACTTCAGGAGGATGGTCAACTTGTTGACCCATGACTACTGTTTTCTTTAAGCTAATGGTCACAAACTGTCACAAGCATGAGAAAAGTGATCCATGAGACTTTGCAGCCCTGCTTCTGAATGACTAACAATTGGTGCATTGTCAGCAAAAAGCTTTTCACAAACAATAACTTCTTGAGTTTTTTGTTTTCATTTGAGGTGAATGAGGTTAAAGAGTTTCCCATCAGATGTGGTCTGAAGGTATACTCCTTCTAAACAGCCACTGAATAAATATTTGAGTACGACATTGAAGAAAATCCCAAAAAGTGTCAGAGCTAGGGCACAGCCCTGTTTGACACCATTCTTGATTTCAGATTCTTCTGACTTTCAATTCTTCCCATCTTTATCAATTGAACTGCACCATTCCATGCATAGTGACATGGAAGGTCTTGATGATGCTCAGGAACTTAGGAGGGCAGCTAATCTTCAGGATTCAGAGCAGACCATCTCTGCTGACGAGATCAAATGCTTTGGTGAGATCAACAAATGCTATGGACAGAGATTTCCATTGATCCCAGCACTTTTCTTGTAGCTGTTTCAAGGAGAATATCCTATCTGTCATTGACATACTAGACCTGAAACCACATCAAGACTTTGGGTAGACTCTGTTTGCAAGGGTCTTCAGTCTTAGCAGGACAACTTTTGGCAAACAGCTTCCCAAAGATGCAAAGAATATGCCATGATAGTTATTGCAGTCACTCGCATCACCTTTGTTTTTGTAGAGTAACTATGTTTCCATCCTTCATGTCTTGAAGAACTTTACCTTCTCTCCAACATATACATATTAATTTGTGCAGATGAAAGAGGAGGACAGATTTCCCACACTTAAGCAGTTATGCAATCTGCACCTGGGGCTTTTCCACAAGCAAGCTGATCAATAGCTTTTTGTACTTCATCTACAGTAGATTCATGGTCACTCATTGTCAGAGTTGAGAGACCTTCAAGTGCATCAAGAGCAGAGTCACAGATCACATTTTCGCAAGAGTACAGTTCTGAGTAATGTTCAACCCATCAATCTGTCTGCTTATTGTGGTCATTGATGACTTCACCAGTGGAGAATTTTAAAGGGTTGGTCTTCCTCAGAACATGCACAAGAGCTTTTCTGTGCACAAGATGCTCCCATACATTGCTTGCATGTCACCTTGGTCAGCAGCTTTTTGGATATTTTCTCACAGTTACAGCCAATAATTGTTTGCATACCATCTCACTGTATGTTGGACCTTTTTCCAGGTCTCTTGAAGTGCCTGCAAGCTGGAGTAGGTAGGGTCACACTTGCATTTAAGGAGTGCTGATTATTTCTTTTCTATGAGTGGGATCATTTCAGGTAAGTTTTTCATTGAACCAGTCATTTGATCTGCAATGCAAGGTACCACAAAAGTCCAAGGCGGTTTGATAGATGTCTCCTTTGGGTCTACATGTGCATTTAATTTCAGTAAATTACCTCCTCATATTTCCTGCATTTCCCCTTTAAAAGTTCTTGTGGCACCCCAGTGTGCCCCTGACATGGTGATATAGAACCACTGCCCTGTGAAAAGGAAAGGAGGAGAGCAGCAAAATAAAGACACTGGATTTCTGAGAAGCAGACTGGCTGTCCCTTGAAGAGGCCTTTTTAAGGATGCAGAAGCAAGTTATCCTGATGTGACAGAATGGGAAGTGCAACAAGAGACCAGCCTGGCTAGACAATGATCTCTTCAATGAGTTGAAACTCAAAAAGGAATCCTAAAAAAACAAAAGGAAACTTGGTCATGTTGTTAGGTAAAAAAAAAGTATTGCATGGGTTTGTAGGGAGGAAAGCCAAGGCACAATTGGAGTTGCAGTTGGCAACGGACATAAAATGCAATAAAAAGGGATTCCACAAGTATGTCAAGAGTGAGGGAGAGACCAAAGAAACCAAAATTCTCTTACAGAATGCAGAAAGTAATCTAGTTATGAATGGTGAAGACAAAGCTGAAGTACTTAATTAATGTTTTACTTCATTCTTTACAAATAGGGGCAGCTACCAGATGGCAAGTGCAACTGGCAACAAAGATATGGAAAAAGTCAAAAGCCTAGAGTAATGGCAGAACAGGTCAGAGGTTACTTATAGAAGCTAGATCCGTTTAAGTCCAGAAGGCTGGGTGGGATGCAGTCTAAGGTACAGAAGGAATTGACTGAGATGTTCAGAAACATTACCTATCCTTTTTGAGAATTTGTGGAGGTTGTGTAAGGTCCCAGATAATTGGAAAAAGGAAAATATAGTTTCCATATTTAAGAAACGGAAGGAGGAGAACCTGGGGAATTAAAGGCAATATCTGTCTGACATTGATATCTGGAAAGATCATAAAGCATGTCCTCAAGGAATCTACTGTGAACAGAGGAGAACAAGGTGATCAGAAACAGCCTGCAAGGATTCACCAAAAGTAAGCCATGCCTGACCAACCTGATTTCCTTCTATGATAGTTTGATAGATTCTGTGGATGGGGGGAGAGCAGTGGATGTGATATCAGTTAACTTTAGCAAGGCTTTTTACAGTCTTTCACAACATTATTATTAACAAGACCAGGAAATAAAGACAACAAAAATGCCACAGGGTGAATACATAACTGGTTGACGATTACTCATAGAGCATGATGAGCCAATGTTCAATGTCTAGTTGGGAAGAGGTATCAAGTGGGACTTCTCCCAGCTGTCTTGGGTAAGATAATGTTTAATATCTTTATTAATGGTTTGGATGATGGGGTTGAATGCATATGTAGCAAATTTAGAGATGACGAAAAGCTGGGTGGAGCTGCAGACACTCTAGAAGTAAGTCTAGTATCTAGAATGACTTGGATAGATTGGAGAAATGGTATCCAAACAACCAGATGAGATTCAACAAGGACAAGTGCAAAGTCCTGCACTTGGGACAGAATAATTGTATATATAATTATAGATTGGGGAATGATTGGCTAGGCTGCAATAATGCAAAAAAGGACCTGGGGGTTAAATGGACAATACACTGACTATGAGCCAACAGTATACTGAGTTGTATTAACATGAGTCATATGCAAATCAGGGCAAGTGAGTCTTCCATTCTAGTCACCATCTGGAATACTGGGCACATCTACACATGCATTTACTTCCACCTAGATTTTCTGTGCACAGTAAGGGTTTTAGGTAGGTGTCTACACATGTGGGAATTAGGGAGAAGATTTGCTCCCAGGTCCCTGTAGCCTTTCAAGGCACCCCAGCTGTCTCCTGGCCCCAGGGGGCTGCCTGCTGCTGGGACAGGGACAATGTCCCCCTGCCCTAGCAGTAGGGAGCTCCTGGCCCTGGCTTTCTGATCAGGGGCACAGGGGTTGGGAAGAGCTGCATAAGAGAAGCAAGTCCCAGCCCCCTGCCCCAATCCACCAGTGGAACAGCTAACAGGTAGCTCACTGCTAGCTGCCCCACCAGCAGATTGGGTTGGGAGCTGGGACCTACCCCATGTCTACAGCTCTTTCTAAGCCCCATACCTCGGTCACCCAGTCAGGGCATGGGGCTGGGACCTGCCCCTGACCATGACAGTTCTTGGACAGCCCCAGCCAGTGCAGGGAAGTCTGCATGTGCAGCCCACAGCTGGTTGAGGACTGCCCAAAACAGGACCGTTCCCAGCCACCTCCAGGCTGTATATGCTTCCCCACAGCCTGGGGTTTCAGCCAGATCCAGACAAGGCAGGGAACTGTCCCAATGCAGGGAGCTCCCAGCCCCTGCTCCATAATTGCGGTTGCGATCATGGAGTAGGGGGCTGGGGAGCTTGTTCCCTGCCCAGCTCCATGAGCATGGAGCTGGGGGGGGAGGGGGGGAAACAGCCTGGAAAGCTTGTTCCTCCCCACCAACTCCTCACTTCTGGAGCTGGGCAGGGAACAAACTCCCCAGCCTGTTTCCCCCTCCAGCTCCACGCTCATGGAGCTGGGTGGGGAGAAAAAGCTCCCCAGCCCCTGCCAGCAGGGAGCTCCCAGTGCTGGCTCTGCAGTTTTGGAGTCACTGCTGGGAGATGCTTGTCTCCCAGCCTGAGCTCCACAGTCATGGGACTCGGGCTGAGAGACCCTTATCTCCCGGCAGAGGCTCAGCCACCACAGGACTGCTTCTGGGAAATTGCCATCTTCCAGCCAGAGCCCTGCAGTCATGGGGCTCAGCCTGGATGATAAGGGTCTCCCAGCCCAAGCCCCTTAACCATGGGGTTCAGCCTGGGAAATAAGCACTTCCCAACAGCAGCCTCATTGTGGCAGAACTGCTGCTGGGAGATGAGATTAGACAGAGTCTTTTGGTTCAAGTTGATATCTTTTATTAGAACAATTTGGAGGTAGGTTGATGTTTCAAGCAAGCTTTCAGATAACACAGTATCCTTTTTCAAGCTAAGTGGAGTGCAGAAGGGGGTGACTCACCTGTGTATACTGGGGAATCTGTCAGTAGTCTATGCAAGTGGGTATGGCAGTTGATCTGTTCTGAGAGACACGCTCCACATGGGGTGGGGAGAAGGCAAAAAAAAAACCTTTTGTGGGTTATGGTATAGATACCCAGTATGGTTGGGGTTTAGGCAGACTGTAGTGAGGAAGATAGCTCATGTCTCTGTTCAGTCCATGATTTTTTGTGTCCAGAGTGGTGATGAAGTTAAGTTCATGGGAACATCTTTTGAAGGTGTTTTGTAAACTTCCTTTGATAAGGACTGAAGGGTTTGACAGAGAATTCTCCCCAAATGACCAATGTACCCCTACAGGAAAATGTGTGTTTCTGTCTTTAATGGATTTCCTGTGTGCATTCATCTGTGATCACAGGTTCTGGCTTGTCTCTCCCACATACCTACCATTTGAGCATTTTGTGCATTGGATGAAGTCTATCACATTCTTTGATGTGCAAGTTTAAGACCCAGGGATGGTGGTGGTTTTGTTTTCTGGTGTAGATATATTTTGGGGGTTGTGGAGATGTAGCCCCCCCCACTCCCCAATCATGATCTGGGAGCAGGGGGCTTGGAGCTCCCTGCTGCCAGGGCAGGGGGACACAGTTC
>NW_005842421.1:1299470-1300114 GCF_000455745.1 Alligator sinensis
CCCCCCCCCCCCCCCAGGCTCCTGGGGCAAAGCCCACTTCTGCAGGAGATGGCAACCTGGGGGCAGGGAGCCATCTCCTACCCCCTGGTGGATGACTGACTAGGAGCACATTTGGCTACTGGCTAGGCATCTACATGAGCACTGTGGCACCATTACTACTGCCAAGTAAATTTTGCTACTTGCATTTGCAGGTAGCAAATTTACTCAGGATTAAGGAGGTTTACTGTAAAGTAAGCATGTTCATTTATAGACCCATGTGCTTACCTCACAGTAAAACGATGCTAATTTGTCATTAAGCATCTTGTGTAGATGTGCCTACTGTTTCCAGTTTGGACCCTACACTTCACAAAGGATGTGGGCAGATTGGAAAGAGTCCAGTGGAGAGAAGCAAGATAATCAGGGGTCTAGAATGCATGACTTAATAGAAAAAGCTGAAAGAACTAGGTTTATTTAGTCTGGAGAAGAGAAGACTCAAGGGCAGGGGGATTTGCTAACTGACTACAAATACTGTTGTCACCCTGTCCCTGGGGGTACTTGGAAGGGTGCTAGGGGGCATGCGCAGGTGAGTGGGGATGGAGTACTGCCACCCATCACCCCATGCTGCTAGCTCCCAAGTGCAGGGGTGGGGGAGGGGGAGGGCAGCA
>NW_005842421.1:1300124-1312751 GCF_000455745.1 Alligator sinensis
CATTCTGTCATTGCCACTCCACCCTCCCCGCCCCACTCTGCATCTGGCTGCCACCACCAGAAGGGGTACACTCCTTAAAAAAGGTTGAAAACCCCTGCTTCAAGGGCAATTACAGAGAAGATGGATAAAGGATGTTCTATGTGGCCAGGTTTGGAGATCAGAAGGAACTTTTTGATTATGAAAGTATTTGAACAGGCTACTTAGAGAAGCCAAGAATCTCCATTCCTAGAAATTTTCAAGAGCAGGTTGGACAGACACTTAACCTGGGATAGCTTAGTCGGGTTGATCCTTGCATAGGGGGCTGAAGTAGATGTGAGGTCCCTTCCAGCCCTACTCTTTGATCATTCCATGATTCTATCCAAATAATTTGTATCCTTATAAACTATAATGTAGGTCTATGATAAAGGACAAATTTTTCTAACAGCCTATGGGGATCATCAGGACATATGGACCAAATGTATTATTTTGTATAATTATCATCTCAATTTAGCAGTTTGACATTATCCTACCTTCATGGAGGTAAAGCAAATGCAGGGAATGGCAAAGAGGAAATGCAACAATAATAGGAATAAATACCTTGAGGAAACATTCAGGAAATTTGTTATCCAGTCTGGTAAATATACTCTTCCAAAACCTAACTCTAGGATCAAAGGCCTAGGAAAAAGAAACTGAAATGAGTTGGTTGTCTACGGTTGGAGTTGTGGCTCCGACAGACACAGAAATTGCAGGAGGCAGGCAACAAGAAAAAGAGCTAACTACACTAAACAGAAGCCATAAAGCTGTGCAAGGAACAATTAAGGTATGCTTATAAATCTTTTTGTTGCTTTTTAATTTATGTGGGCTATGCAATTTTGAGGCAATAAATTGTTTTTTTTTAAAAGCTAAAGGGATGAACTCAGGGGTGGTTTTAGAAGGAATCTAAGGCATAACTTGATCTGTAATCATGGGAAAGTTGTTGTGAAAATATGTATAAAGAAGAGAGGTAAAAGTTGAAGAAGAAAGCTAACAATTGGAAAAGAAAGAGATAGGAGGAATATAATGCTGGCAGAGTTCTACGTGAAATAAACAGACCCAAAGCTAAGGGATGCTGGATAGGAAGGAACTGGTAGAAGGCTTTGTCTCTCTTACAGAGAGAGTCAGTGTCCTGGAAGCAGTGAAAAAGAGGCCATAGAGAGAGGATTGCTGATAAATATATAGTCAGTCCTGGGGCATGAGAGAAATTAAAGCCATCGCTGATGGCTCTGCCCTTGGGAAAACCAGCAAAAAGAAAAGCCATATCTGAATGCATTAGGAGTTTGAATTATACATTTATGAGTCTGCACTGTACATTGGAATTTTTTTTTCAATTACATTAAATGGGAAGGTACAGTAGATGGTTACCAGACGCCTTTATGAATGGGTAAAACGTTAATAGATTTTTCCCTTCAGTATAAAAATTTCCCAGTCAAGCGGTAGAAATGTCATGGGTGATTTGCTTTTAAATAATTTATTTGATTAATATTGTTGTTTCTGAACAATTAGCATGCAAAAACAACATGTAAAATTCTCTAATACAGTTATCATTTCAAATTACTTGTGAATTTCTTAACCTGCAGGTAACTATTTCTTAAATATTTTATCATAAAATTATAAATGTAATGTTTTTGTAGCAGCTTATAAAACATCTCACCTTTATAAATAGTTCAGGCTAGTTAACAGCTTGCCACTGATGCACTGTAGTGAATTAGTGGCCCCTAGCATAGAAGAGACAACACGGGTACATTCCCATTTCCAATGGAAGCTAGTGAAGTTATGAAAATTTGCTGGGAACTTCTGGATATAATGGCTTTTAATCAGAAAACATCAGTTTATCAGAACAAAACTTTTTTATGAAAGCATATCTTTTTTTCAACGAAACTTTCCTTGGAATTTTTTTTCTGAGGGAATAAAGGGAAGAGAGGGATCAACTAACCCTCTGCAGAAGCCAACAGCAGAATGGCTAGATACTCAGCTGGGACATAGAAAACCCAGCACTGGGACCTACTCCATCCTCTTTCCCATTCTTTACAAAAAAATGTGAAATGTTCTATGTTTATTCTAGTGTGGAACAAAATCTTTTTCCCCCAGTAAGTAATTCAGGTTTTCCAGATATCTCAACATTATGTGATTGCACCAAGTCTGGGAATAATTAGAAGACAGAAATAAAGTCTTCTAATTTTGGTATCCACATGATTTTTTTTTTAATTATTGATAACTACTCCCATTGTATTCCTATGGGGAAAAAAATCCTTTTACACTATGAATCAATGAGCATAAATATTATTAGCATTATGACATGAACATATAAAGATTGTTTCTGATCTTTTGCTACATTTACTTTTTATTTATCATTTAAAATAAGCATCTGCATAATTTCTATTGGAATTGGTTAATATTATAACATACGTAGGTAGGCTGCATATGCCTCATGTTAAAAGTGTAGACAGTATTACAGTGGACAGTAAGCTAAATATGAGCCAGCAGTGTGCCCTTGCTATGAAGAAGGCTAACAGTATGCTGGCCAGCAGATTGAGGGAAGTGATTCTTGTCTTTTGTTCCACACTGGTGAGGCCACATGTGGAGTACTGTTTTCAGTTTTGGGTCCCCCGCTACAGAAAGGATATGGACAAATTGGAGACAGTCCAGTGGAGGGAAGTGAAAATGGTTAGGGGACTGAGGAACATGATTTATGAAGACAGGCTGAGGGAAGTGGGCTTATTTAATCTGGAGAAGACTGAGGCAGGGTTCATAGATTCATAGAAGTAGGGTCGGAAGGGACCTGAGCAGATCATCAAGTCCGACCCCTTGCCATGGCAGGAAAGAGTACTGGGATCAAACGACCCCGGTGAGGTTTTCTTCCCCCTTCCTCCTAAAGACCCCCAGGGTAGGAGCCATCACCACTTCCCTTGGAAGTTGGTTCCAGATCCTAGCCACCCTGACTGTGAAGAAGTGCCTTTGGATATCTAGTCTAAACCTACTCTCTAACGATTTGTGACTGCTTATTCCTTGTTACCCCAGGGAGCACTAGGGGGAACAGGGTCTCTCCCAAACCCTGCTGGTCCCCCCTGGTGAGTTTTATAGATGGCCACCAGATCCCCCCTCAGCCTTCTCTTGAGAAGGCTGAACAGGTTAAGGTCCCGTAGCCTCTTCATAGGGTCTGCCCTGCTGTACCCGGATCATGCCACATCCCTCCTGAAGTGTGGCGCCCAGAAGTGAACACAGTACTCCAGCTGCGGCCTGACCAGTGTCACACAGGGGGGGAGGATCACCTCCTTGACCCTGCTTGAGATGCATCTGTGGATGATGACAAGGTACGGTTAGCCCTACTGACCGTGACCTCATGTTGTCGGCCCATGTTCATCTTGGAGTCAATAATGACTCTAGGATCTCTTTCTGCCACCGTGCTCTTGAGAAGGGAGTGTCCCAGCTTATAAGTGTGCTGCTGGTTCATATTGCCCAAGTGCAGCACCCTGCACTTGTCAGTATTGAAACCCATCCTATTTTCATTAGCCCACCCCTGTAACCTGTCCAGGTCCTGCTGTAATCTGTTCTTCCCTACTAATGTGCCTAGCTCACCCCAAATCTTGTTATCACCAGCAAATTTTAAACAGGCTGCTTTTTACTCTGTCGTCCAAGTCACTAATAAAGAATTTGCACAGTGCAGGCCCAAAGACCGAGCCCTGGGGGACTCCACTGCCCACTTCCCCCCAGGTTGAAAAAGACCCATCTACCACTACCCTCTGAGTACGACCCTTCAGCCAATTTGGAATCCATCTGACTGTAGGCATCAATGCCACAGTCACCTAGTTTTTTGATGAGAATAGGGTGGGAGACCAGTGTCAAAGGCCTTGCAGAAGTCCAGAAAGACTACATCCACCGCAACACCTGCATCCAAAGCTTTTGTGACGTGACTGTAGAAGGCAATCAGGCTGGTCTGACAGGATCTGCCCCTAATGATTTAATAGCAGCCTTCAACTACTTGATGAGTAGCTCCAAAGAGGATGGATCTAGACCAGGGATGGGCAATTATTTCAGCTGGTGGGTCACTTAACGGGTTTTGGTGAGACATCAAGGGCTGTTTGGGTAGCTCCACCCCTTGAAAGGTACCCTGCCCCTTGGTTGCTGTCTTGTGACTGGAAGTCTCACCCCTTAAACCCTGACCCTTGCCACTGGAAGTCTCTCTCCTTGCCCAGGAAGTACTCCTTTTGGGAGGCTGGGTGTGGGGTTTGCTTGTATATTATGTATGGAAGGATGTGGGGAGTAGGTATGGTGTGTGTGTGTGTTGGAGGTGAGGGTTTGATCGGGTGTGGGTGGGTTCTGTGTGCATGTGTGGAGGACTTCCCCCCCCCTCCTCTTTGTGACCATGGCTGAACCCAGCCCCCACCCCCCCATGTGGAAGCTCTCCTCTCTGCCTCTGCCTCCCTGCACTATGGCTGCTCCAGACCCTGCCCCCAGCAGCAACAACCAGTGCCCTGAGCTCCTGCTGGCTGGTGCGCTGGCCCACTATGCTGACCACCACTTGGCCCATAGCCATCTGGGTCCTCCTGGCTCCCCCATGTGCAGCAACCCCCTGCCAGGCTGCCACTCACCATCCTAGGGCCACTGCTGCCATGCATCTGCTACCTCAACCTCATCTGCCTGGCTGGACCCCAGCAGGGACACTACTGATGGGATCCAAGATGACACCAGTGGGGCTACTGTCACTATCTTAAACCTCCAGCCTCACTGCCTCTGGGCCCACCAGGTCAGCCAGCACTGGTGGCGGCACATTGTCCAGCACACCTCGGATCATAAGCAGTGACTGGAGGCCTTTAGGGTGGTGTGATGACACCCTGGTGGTGGTGGCAGAGTTCCATTCCCTGGGATTCCCTCACTGCGTTGGGCCACTGGATAGGACCCACATCCCCATTACCTGCCCACCTCATGGAGACAGCCCCTATTACATTCAGAGAGGCTTTTCCTCTAGGCCATCATGGGCCTTTGCAGGACCTTCATCCACGTGACCACCAGATGGGTAGGCAGTACCCATGATGTCCACATCTTCTGGAACTCTGGCCTACTGGGACTGGTGGAGAGTGGGTGCTTCATGCCTGGGGTGCCAGACCTTCAGCTCACTGCCATGGCCATCCTGCCCCTCCTCATTGCGAACACTGCCTAGCTGTTCCTGCCCTCGCTCATGCAGTCCTACACCAGCCACCTGGATCCCACTTTAGCCACTGCCTGGCCTGGACCTGTGCCCTGGTGAAGTGCACTTTTGTCTGCCTCAGGGGACACTGGCACACCCTCACTGTCCACCTTAAGTTCACAGAGGACAACCTCCTCAGAGTCATCGTCACAGCCTGTGTGCTGCATGACACTTGCAAGGCCCAGGGGGAGCTCTTCCTGGGAGGAGGAGGCCTCGTGCAGAGGATGCTTGGCAGTGGGAGTACCACCTGTGCCAGTAGTGGCAGCCATCCCCCCTCCCCCTGCACTGAGGCCCCAGAACTATGTACCTGCCAGCAGGGCCCAGGGCACTGGGTGTGCTGGCCAACCACCTCCTCCAGCACTCCCCACTGTAGCCCACCTGCACCACTGCCCATGGATCCCCAGTATCCCTCCCCAGACCCATGCTCACTGCAGACACACCTAAGAACAAGTTTTCATTCACCTCACATCATCCAGACCCCTCCTCTCCCCTCCCTCCACCAAAAAATGGAGCTCTCCTCCCTCCAATAAACAGAGCCCTCCCCTCCTTCCCACCAAACAGTAACCCCCTTCCCCAACAACAAACAGAGATACTCTTCGCTCTCCCTTCCCAACAAAAAGAGCCCCTCCATCACCTGGCCCACCCACCAACAATAAAAAACCTTCCCTGTGAAAACTATGTACAATATCCTATGTGTGCCATCCCAAGGTGGGGGGCCATGGGGTGGGAGCATCTAGGGGCAGAGCTCAGGGACAGGTAGCCAGCACTCTGGCCACTCCCTTGCAGGTGCATTTGTCACAGGAAGACCGGTGGGTGGGGGGCTCACCTAGAGGCAATGGTGGCCAGTGGCTGTAGTCATCATCCATGGCCTGTGCTACCTATGCCAGGATGGCATTCTGTTCCTTCAGTGCCTCCACCTGCTTGCACCCCAGGGCCCAGAGCTGCACACGGAACTCCCAGTCCACCCAGTCACATGCCTCCTTGTGCTAGTTGCACACATCCTTGTGGACCACATCCTCTGCCCACACCTGTCCTGGCAGGCCACATCTTCCACCTGCCAGGTCAGAGTGTCCCCCAGCCGGTGCCCCGATGCCATGACCAGGTGGTCCAGGAGGAGGGTCCTATCCAGGGTCCTCCTCTGGCAGAGCTGGGTCATCTGCAGGGCCCCAGCTGTGGGCAGTGGTGATCCTGAAGCTGTATCCCAGCTGCCAAGGGCAGCTTCTCCACTGTGTGGAGCTGCAGGCCCTGTAGTGCCTTGAGAAAGAAGCTGTTGTGAGAGTTTTCAACATTTTTGAGATAACATGCTCTGTACCAGGGACCATGTGCTGCCCAACCTCAGATTGGGGATCAGATGTGAATAGGTGGCCAGGGACTATGGTAAATTAGTCTGGCAGGCCTAGGCCCAGGGAACCACCAGCTGTGCATCAAGCATTCCTCTGCTGTGCATGGTCAGGTGGTGCATGGGGAGCTGTTAGCACGAACCAGGGACTGCCTGACCCGGTATGCCCTGCTCCTGCTCCTGCTCCTGCTTATTGTCATGGTGCCCTGGGTGCACCTGCACCCTGGTACAGAATCCTGAGCTACAAAGGTTCAGGAGGCAAGCCCAGGCTGCTCCACAACCTCCACCAACACCTGGAGGGCTCCCTGTGGCTGTACTACATGTCCCTGCCCCTCATAGCTGAGAAGGACATCACCGCCAGCATTAACACATTCCTTGGTGTGTGAGAAGCCTGTGCCCCTACTGAATAAAGTTTTGCACTGTCTGCTGCCTCTCTGTGTGCTGTGGAGGGGAAACCCAGGGCCAGGTAAATGCAGGCAGGCTGGACAGGCACAGGAGGCAGGGGCTGGGATGGGGAAGGCCATCCCCCCACAGAGTGAGCCTTACCATGGGGCTGGGACTGGCATGGCTGGAGGTTCTGCATGGTCACAGCTCTTGGTGATGGCATGTGGCTCTGAGTGGTGTCTTCAGACAGCAGGATGGGTGAGCGCCCAGGCAGGGTAGGTGGGCTGGGAGTATGGCCAGGCCATGGCAGCAGGTGCTGGCCCCCACCCGGAGTCAGGGGAGTGTAGGTGGGCTGGGTAGTGGGGAGAGGCAGGAGCTGGGAATAGGGCCCAGGGTGGGGAGGGCCCTCCCCCCAGAGTGGGTCTTACCAAGTGGCTGGAGCTGGCATAGTTGGTGGTTTTGCATGGTCACATCTGTCATTGATGGCATGTGGCTCTAGGTGGTGTCCTTAGACAGTGGGGTGGGTGGGTGCCTGGCCAGGGGCCCCCCTAAGGAGGAGGAGCTGGCGCTGCTATTGGCTGGTGGTGTCATGGCTGGCTGTGCCTCATTGTTGAGTCTGGGGCTGTGGAGCTGGTGTGGCAGGCACTGGTCCAGGGAGCTTGGTGGGATGGGTGGCTGGATGCCTGAGAGCATCTCCCCTTGTGATGTATCATTCTGGATGCCAGGCTAGGATGGGGGCTCAGGTAGGCCTTCTGTGCTGCTATAGACAGCATGGATGCAGCCTTGGTCCTGGGGCATGAATATGTCCATCAGCTGCTGCATAAATGGTACTCCCTTGCAGGCACTCTCTGACTGACTATTGTGGTCAGTGATGGCAACCCACTGTGTCTGTAAGGCCCTGACCTTTATGCAGAACTGCCATGCTGACTGGTTGTGCCCACACTCCCACATCCTGGCTGACAGCTCCTCATAGATGCGGGCATTGGGGCACTCACCCCACTTGGGCTGGCACTGCATCTTTGCCTCACTCCACAGTACTGCAAGGTCACCAGTCTCCTTCATGGGCCAGTTGGGGCCCTGGTCATGGGCATGTCTGTGGATGATGAGAATAAAGTTGGGGGTCCCACACTGACTCTCTGGGCCCCCACTCAGCTGTCCTTGTGCTGCTGGGCCTGGACAGCTGCCTGCAACACCCAGCACAAGGCCCAGCATAGGAGTGCCCTGCAGCACCTGTGGGCTCAGGACAGGCTGCTGGGGGTGGGCTCCAGGCAGGTAGAGTTGGCCCCAGCAGCCAGAAGCTGGGCCTGGGGGCTGCTAGGCATGACTGGGGCCTGAAACAGCTTGGAGCAGCCTGCAGGCCTGGACACATTTCATAGATTTCATAGACATTAGGGTTGGAAGGGACCTCGGAAGATCATCGAGTCCAGCCCCCTGCCCAAAGGACAGGAAGTCAGCTGGGGTCATAGGATCCCAGCAAGATAAGCATCCAGTTTCATCTTGAAGGTGTTCAATGAAGGCGCTTGAACCACCTCCGGTGGCAGGCTGTTCCAGACCTTGGGGGCTCGGACAGTAAAGAAATTCTTCCTTATGTCCAGCTTGAAATGATCTTGAAGTAGTTTGTGACCATTCGACCTCGTCATCCCTTGGGGCGCTCTGGTGAACAAACGTTCCCCCAGATACTGGTGGTCACCCCTGATAAACTTGTAGGTGGCCATCAGATCACCCGTGAGCCTGCACTTTTTCAGGCTAAAGAGCCCCAGGGTGCTCAGCCTGTCATCGTAGGGTCTGCTTCCCTGACCTCTGATCATGCGCGTGGCTCTTCTCTGGACTCTCTCAAGCTTCTCCACATCCTTTTTGAATTGTGGAGCCCAAAACTGGACACAGTACTCCAGCTGCGGCCTCACTAAGGCCAAGTACAGGGGGAGAATGATTTTTTTTCCCAAGGTGGAGAACCTTGCATTTATCGGCGTTGAACACCATCAGATTCTCGTCCGCCCACTTGCTGAGCCTGTCCAGGTCAGCCTGGATCACCTGCCTGTCTTCTGGTGTGGATGCTTTGCCCCAAAGTTTGGTGTCATCGGCGAACTTGGCCAGTCCGCTTCTGACTCCAGTGTCCACATCATTAATGAAGATGTTGAACAGTATGGGTCCAAGGACAGAACCTTGGGGGACCCCACTGGTCACATGACACCACGATGAGTGACTTCCATCAATGAGCCTGTGGGTCAAGAGTGTGGGGCACCAGAAGGGCTGGGGGGCAGAGCCTGTGGTTCCAGAGTGTGGGACACTGGCAGGGCTGGGGGGCAGGGCTGGAGGCTGTACATCAGGAGTGAGGGGCACCAGCAGGGCTGGCAGGGGGTCAGGGGCTGCGGGTTGGGAGTCAGAGGCATTGGCAGGGGGGCAGGGGGATTCAGATCAGGAGTGAGGGTCACAGAGAACAGGATGGGTGACTGTGGGTTGGGTGTGCAGGGCAATGGTAGTGCCAGGGCTGTAGGTCGGGAGTGAGGGGCACCAATAAGGGGTGGGGGGCAGGGTACTGCTGTTTGGGAGTGAAGGGCACAGGCAGGGCTGGGATCAGTGGGTCCAGAGTGAGGGACAGCAGCAGGGCTGGAGGGAGGGAGGGCTGCAGCTTGTCAGTGAGGGGTAACAGAATGGGCTGGGGCAGGGTACTGCAGCGCACTAGGGCTATGTGAAATTTCGCTGGCAGTTTTGTTTCAACACTATTTTAACTCATTTCAAGCTTGAAACAGCAAAATCAAAATGAAACAGAGCTTTGAAATAGCTCAAAATGAAACGAGGCAATTAAAAAAGTTTCAAAATTTTCTAAATGTTTCAAGTTTCGAAGCTCAAGCTGGGCTTGCTTGCAGGGAAACAGAAACTAAAGTAAGGAGAGGGATGGGGAAGCTGGGGAAAGGAGTGTTCTCATTATTGACTGTGTAGCTGGCCAGTGACTGTCATCCTTCCCTGAGGTCCCTTCCAACCCCAGTGCTCTGGGGGAGGGATGGAAAAGCTGCATAAAAGGCAGCATTGTTTGAACTGCCCTGCTTTCTGCCTTGGTGTCAGTTACTGAGCTGTGTGTTCCAGCAGCTCGGTGTCAGACAACTACAGCTAGCAAGAGGGATTTCAGATTCAGAATACTTTTTTCTTCGAGGCTCTTTTATTTATTATATTAATTGATTTATTCTTTTGAATTCTATAATTATATTGGATAGGATTACTCTAGAATTTAACTTATGTAGGAAATACATTTATATTTCATTTCTATACATTTAAAGCTTTGCAGCATACATTATAGAATGTATATAGGGACAAAGCCATATTTCTATTTGCTTTTATACATTTCTTATTTGCACCACACACCTACATACACTTTTGCACCCACACTTTTGAATTTATACAGGGACTAAGCCATATACTTGCTGTTTTGTTTAACATTTCTTATTTGTATCACACAAACACACACCTAGTACCACCGATACTCTTGAATCCACACTTTTGAATTTATACAGGGGCTAAGCCATATACTTACCATTTAACATTTCTTATTTGCACCAGACACCTACATTTTTTTAATTTACATGGGAACACTAATACATTTATATATTTGAAGAAAAGGAAGACATGGAACACACCATGAATCGTGGTGGAAAGGCAGATGGCCACACTGGCCAGCCTTCAGGGAGGGGCGGAAGAGTGGGTAGAGGGAGAGCTATAAGTTCCCCCCCCCCACACACACACACACCAAACTGAGATGCAGCCTCTTTCCTCCAGCTAAAAGGGATGAGGCTGCTACAAGCAGCAAAGAGAGGAGAGCAGTGCCACTGCCACTGCCTCTGCCTGAGACTGCATCCCCTTCACAAGCACCAGCCATAACCCCCACCACTACCACCATGACAGCAACAACAAGCAGCAGCACCAGCATGGCAAGCTAGTCCACCCCTATTTCACTTCCCATGCTGAGCCTTCCAGTGCCAGAGGAAGAGCTGACACTGGATCTGGATCTCAGTGCCCTAGCAAGGGAAATTCTGGGGAAGGAGGGGGAATCAGTTGAGTTTGGGCTTGACACCCCTCAAGTTTCCCCTAGATCCAGGTCTCCTTCCTCAGAAGACATTTTGGAGGAGGTTGATGTAGAGGTGGAGGCAAGCAGCTCAGGTGAGTCTGCTCCTCCTCTTTCTGTGCCTCTGCCTGCTGAGGAGGAGGAAAGTGCAGCAGCATCCACACATGCACCCACACCCCAGAAGTGAGTAGGTAGTGTGGTCTGGGATCATTTTGAGCTGGCAGATGATCCCACGTACGCTGTCTGCCTGCACTGCTGAGCCAAAACCAGCTGGGGCAAGGAAACAAAACATATGAGTACCATGGGGATGCTGATGCATCACCCCAGGCACCACCCCCTTGCCTTGCTCCTCTTCAGCCTGGCACCAGTGGGAGCATACCCAAAGGAAAGTCCCCCTCTTGCTCCAAAGCCCCCATCTCCCCAAAGCAGAGGCAAGCCACCCTGGAACAGTGGGGGAAAGGTGGGCAGAAAGCTTTCCAAAGGTGAGCAAGATCACCCAGAACATTGGAGAGATGCTTGATGTTGATGGCCAGCCATTCTCCCTAGTTAAGTGGCTAGGGTTCAGGTGGCTCATGGTGTTTGTGGCCCCATCATACCAGGTGCCCGCATGCACCACCTTCAGTAGGATGGTGGTGCCATCCCTATATGAGGCATGTAGGGAGTACTTGAGGGAAGAGCTGTACAAGGCAGGTCTGTAGGTGGCCTTACACTTCACCTCAGACATCTGGAGCAGCTGGGGTAGTGATCACCCCTACCTCTCCCTCACAGGGCATTGGTATGACCAGTAAGCTGTCGGTGGGCTCTCCTTCAAGCTGAGGTGATGGATGAGTCCCACACGGCAACAGACATAATGGGGGCCATGAACCTCTTGGTGCAGGGGTGGCTTACTGGGCAGCACAAACTCACCCACAGGTTCATGGTCACCGACAATGGGGCCAATATGCTGCAGGATAAACAAACAGAGCTGAACATCCTGCAGCACAAAATCATGCAGGATGTGGAGACTCGGTGGAGCTTCACATACACCTATGACTTAGTAGGGCTAATGGAAACCTGGTGGGATTCGTCCCACGACTGGGCAGTACATATTGAGGGTTATAGATTGTACAGAAAGGACAGGGTGGGGAAAAAAGGGGGAGGGGTTGCGCTCTATGTCAATGAGCAATATACATCGACCCTCATCAAGATGGAATCGAAGGATGAGGAAGTAGAAGGATTGTGGGTTAGGTTACATGGGGGGCAAGGAGAAAGGGATTTGGTGGTAGGGGTCTGCTACAGACCCCCACATCAAGGGGAAGAAATAGATTCGGGGCTCCTGAGGGAGCTCTCGGAGACCATAAAAGCTAAAGAGGCGGTAGTCATGGGAGACCTAAACTACCCAGACATCTGCTGGGAGATGCAGACAGCAAAGTCCCACCGTTCACGCAGGTTTCTAACCTGTGTACAGCACCGCCCCCTGACACAGGAGGTACACGGTCCCACTAGGGGGAATGCCTTACTGGATCTGGTATTGGCAATGGGGGATGACATGGTAGGGGACCTACAGATCAGTAGCCATCTGAGGGACAGTGATCACCTAATAATATAATTTTTCATAAGACGTTGAGTGGGTAAGGTAACTAGTAGGGTGAAAGTGCTAGACTT
>NW_005842421.1:1314675-1319695 GCF_000455745.1 Alligator sinensis
TAGCACTCTTTCCTGCCTATGCAGGGGGTCGGACTCGATGATCTATGGAGGTCCCTTCCGACCCTAACATCTATGAATCTATGAGTCTATGAATACCTGATGCTTGAGAGGCTGGTGGCGCAACAGAAGGCCATCCATGAGATGGCCTTGCTCAGAGAGATCGGACTTTCTGAGCAAGGACCCCTGAACAGAGCTGAGTGGGTACCATCTCCCAGATGTTGGTGGTCCTCAAGCCCTTCCTCGAGGTCACCAAGAGCTTCAGCTCTGTTGATGTCCTCCTTAGCCAGGTGATCTCCATAGTGAGGGAACTTCAGAGCCAAATGGAGAGCTTCCAGGGGATCAATGTTCCTGGCTGGGGCAAGCCACTGTCACAAGACATGCAGGCACTGGTGAGGCGGGTGAAGGGAGGGCAAGAGAAAAGGATTTGCATCAGGAAATGGATTGATCCCTTGCAGTCAAGCACAGTCCACATACTGGTGGGCATGTGTGACCCGAGGGTGAAGGGCACCATATTCAGCAGCCAAATGCTGAATCAGTGGATGGAGGCACTGGTAAAGGAAGTCAGGGAGGCAGAATGGTGAAAACTGGTTTGTGTGCACTGAACTTCTGTTCTGTTACAGGTTTAAACCAGTTTCTGATGACTTAAACCAGCTTATGTGTAACTTCTGTCCCTAACTTTGTAGTCTATTTCTTTCTATAGCCTGGTGGTTTTGGTACTTACCTGAGAAGTATGAGATACGAGTTCAAATTTTCTCAGGGTGAAGACGACCTATAATCTCCATCTCTTGAGGGCTTCTCTTACCTTTAGCCTTTTAGGCAAGCAATGGACTCTCCTTTTCCCTTACAGACAGAATTAGGCATAGTGCATCACGAATGAATGATGGTGCCCAATGTTCACAAGAGTCAGACCCCGAAGATCCTGAGAGTGTCAGGAGTTCAGAGACATCTATGCTTAGTGTTTTCTATTATCTTCTTTAGGCTTCAGGTATCTTTAAACTTTCTGATTTTCCTGCCTCTCCCCAGTCTTTGTATAAGCACATTGACTCTTACACTTGGTCAAATTGGCTCATTCCTTAAAGGTGCCAGAGTCTCTCTGTTTATTGTAGAGAGGATGCTAAACACCTAAACTTGGTCATCAGGGACACACAAATGTTGGCCTCTATAAACAAACTTTATCTTGCTCTAAGATCCTTTTAAACAACTATGACAATGTAGAGGAAGCTCTAGCATGGGTGTTGATTAAATTATACCTACATGATACTGTCAGAGTATAAGGCATGTTAGCATAATAAGAACTGGGCCCTTTATTAGCATGTATGTCTGAATGACATTATCTACGGCAATTTTTTCTGATGGGGAGATGGCACAGACCTTATTGTGCAACTGAAAACTTTGCTATTGAATACTGTAAGTGTCTTCAATTCCCAGTGGCAGATGTAGGGGTGCATTACATTTCACTGAACAGCTTTAAACTAAGAAACAAAGCTTCAAAATGAATTTAATATCCAGGATATTTGTAGTGTAAAATGAACTCTGGTTGAGTAAGTAACACTGAAATGTGGAATGGGCCATATGGCTTGCTGAACAGCACCACAGGATGCTCCTTTTGTCCCAAACTGAGCACGTTACATCTGTTCTACATCCAGTCTACACTGAATCAAAATCTGCCAGATCTATTTATATGCAGAGTCTAAAGGTCGGAGGTATCTTCATATTGTGCTATTGTGCTACCATATGTCTAAGTTTGCCACACAGCTGCCATATATATACCCACTAAGAAATAAGTGAAAAGATTCATCATAAACATGTGCTATTACCAAAGTTGTTAATTTCAAAAGAGTAGCAAATGATGAAAGATTATTTACACTTTTTCTAGATCACTGTAATTTAAATAACATGGCTGTGATAAAAAAATCAAGAAGTGATTTTTCTCTCCAAACAAGTTGCAAATAAAGTTTGAAATGTAATTAATTGCCAAAAGAGTCTCTCATATAAAGAATGTTCTCATTTCTAGCTTCTTCAACATAATGCATAACAATTCTGTTGGGACTCCTGAATAAAGGTGTAATTTCCAGGCAAATGATGATTAAGGGAGTTAAGACTCATCATGCAAGAGCTGCTTGACAGAAATGAAAACATAATTTTATCTAATGTACATGCACGAAGGCCCTTCCAGTTATCCATCTGAGTCAGATGTTGCCACAGATATTTTCATTCAATTCCATCACCTTCCATCTTTCTTGAATCTCTTTGTCTGGTTCCTAAGCAACCATGCTAATATTCCTGTTCAAAGAAAGAAAATATTCATGACCCCAAAACAGGATTCCTAAAAATGGATTGGAAACAGTCTTGGGAATTTCAAAAGCCTGCCATTGGTTCTCTTCAGAAATTTAGTACTTTGTGCACATGCACATCAACTGATAGTCATAGGGAGACACTGATATTTAGAGGCCTTGTCTAGAGTAGGCAGTGGATGTAAATATTGTGCCAGTGGGCATATCTAAATGAGACACTCACTGTGCATTAGCCTAATAACACTATGCAGTAGCATGGTGGTTAAAAGATGTGCTAAAAGCCTACTGCACAGTATTATTAGGCTAATATGCAGTAAATGACACAAAATAACCATGCATTAGTGCCTCTGCACAGTAACTCTAGTTACTGTACATTTACTTAGCGCTTCATTAAGCAAGTACTAAACTAAGTACACAGTAACTAAGCTGCGCTAATGAACATGTAGATGCAACCAGTACTACTTATCAAAAAGACACCTCAGTTTTGTGATTTTACTAGGGAAAACTAAGCATAAAAATATCTATAATTATAACTTTCCAGCATGTGATTGCTCATTTAAGTATTTACCCTATATACTATGACAAGTATTTTAGTCATGTTTATTGAAGATAGAAAATCAAGACTCTAAATTCTATATTTCTCACTGCCAATGGCTCCTTATGTGATATAGAGAAAGTTACTTTTCAATCCTGTGCCTTATTTTACCATCTGGAAAATGAGAATTGACCTTATCTTACAGAAATCGCATTAGTCAATAACAGTTAAGTTCTTCAACTTCTGAGAAACTGATGTGAAAGTCAAGAAAGAAAATATAAATGTAAGATGTTGCTTATACCAGTAAGTTTGATCCATTTAATTGTTCTTAACTTATACCATATTTTGTAGTAGACAGAGACAGGCTAGACTCAGCTAATTCTTTTTACAATTAACAGAGTTTTTTAATAGTTACTTTTCCCCCCCTCCATCTCATGTCATTTGCATAACAGATAACTAAATATGGTCAATGATATGGGGCTACTCACACTGTTCAACTTGAACATCTAATTCCTCTTGGTTTTGCTCAATGCTATGGCTTTACTCTTCTTGGGGTGCATCTACATGAGATGCTAAGTGCTCAGTAGCCTAATAATACTGCACAGTAGCACATTACAGCACAGACAATGGTAATACACTACTGGCTACTGCACACTAGCATCACTAAAAAGGCATTTACCAGCAAGACTGTACAGTAACTCTGGTTACTACACATCTGTTTATACTTGATTATACAAGTACTAAATTAAGAGCTCAGTAACCACTGCACATTAATGAACATGTAGACGTACAACATTGATGTCCATGTTGAGGAAATGATCACTTATGCCAAAGGGGTTGAATTATGAATAGTTACATAACTGGAAGTTCACAGTAGTTTCACTGATTTTAAATGAGTTACATTGTCTTAAACGAGAACAGAATTTAGCTCTAGAAGCTTCAGTTGGTAACCATAATCGTGTTGGGTAAGAAAAATATCACTTACTAAGATATAAAATACATAAAAAAAACTTCAGACTGACGTTTATTAGCAATTCGCTTAGATGTTCTTTCAGGAGAACAATTATACTGCTTTTATGTGACTCTCCTTTTCATTTTGCGTGAAGAGGTACTACATGTGACTGTATAAGCACAATTTGAGACAATGTAGGAAAACGTAATTTTTTTCAGTATGTGTCTTCATAGACCCTTTGAACAACAGAAGCAATAAGAAAAAAAAATGTATTATCTTTCCTTTATGACAAAGATATTTGACTTGCTATTGCCAGTGCAGCCTGCAAAGTAGTAGTGAGAATATAATAGCTATAATACCACCTACCATGATTTTTTTCCAATAATATTCATTTAAGAGGAAATAGGAAAGTCTTTCAGACCCTGAAGTGTCAATTTAAAGTTAATTTTTCTGCTTTTGTCTTGGCTCTCAAATTTTATGATATGTTCTTTTCTTTCTCTTTTTCATTTTACAGTCCTCCATAGAACAAAGTTTCGATAACAAAAACATCTGTCACCATTACTGACATCTTTCTTGATTGTGGACTTCCTGCTGTTAGCCCCTATATTTTTTTCTATTTACCTTCTCATCTTGCCAAAGTATTTTCATTGTTACTCAACTCTTGTTGGCATTATGTATACTCTTTCAAAATCTACATCAATTTCACCAACTTGGGCTAGGTACAGATATTATATTTATAGCATGTTAAGCATAAAGAAAGCATTTTACAGCCATAACAAAATAGACATTTATGGCACATAGAGCACTTTAAAAATGGCAGATCCTGCTCTAAGTCGACCCTGGATGGATGTGGTATCAGACTAAAGTGCTTTATGTTAGAGCACTTTATCGACTGCCTGTACCATATCACATCCCAAGTTATGGTAGGTCACATTCCCCCAGCATTTCAGGGTCCCCTTGCTGGGCAGCTTGCTAGCCTCAGCTGGTACTCATCTGTTCCAGGTAAGCATTGGCCCAGCTCCACCCCCAAGCTGTCACAGAGAGGAAACAGAAAAGGCTCTGTCTCCTCCTTACACAGCCAGGTGGGGGGGGGAGCAGAGCCCCTCTGCCACATGGACCTGGATCCCCCCCACCTCCAAAACCTGATCCAGCATGGCAGGGGGCTCCCTTCCCACCCCCGCCCCCCAGCTTCTTGACAGCTGCAGCCAGGACCTGCAGCACAGTGCTGTCCAACTCAGC
>NW_005842421.1:1319726-1352352 GCF_000455745.1 Alligator sinensis
GCAGAATGGAGCCTCTCTGCCACATGGATCCCCACCAATCTTGCAGGCTCAGCTGTTGGTCGGGGCTTAGATGGGTCCTCAAAGCAGAGAGGCTCTGTTCCTACCCCTTTACCCCACACCAGTTCCTGGAGGGGTGAAAAGCAGCTTGAGGAATGGAGCCCCTCTGCCATGTGGACCCAGCCTGGCCCCTACCAAGACCTGAGCCCACAAGCTTCGGGGAGCAAGGGTGTGGGAGGGGGGGAATCCATGTGACAGAGAGGTTCTGTTTCCTCCCGCCCCATTTCTAATGCTGCTGCTCCTGGCTGCAGCTGTGGAACAGAGCCTCTCTGCCATGTGAATCCTCCCCCAAGCTTGCAGGCACAAGTTTTTATGGGGGCCAAGACATGTCCACATGCAAGAGTGGCTCTGCCCCACCCCCATCCCCATACACACACACACACCTGGCTGTGCGAGGAGGAGACAGAGCCAAACCTGGGATATTTTTGTTCTGGGCAAACATAGGCACAACTTATCAGGGAATGAATACAACATCTGTTCATAGCCTTAGATGTCCTGAGGGTGGAAAATTATCTGAAATATGCTATTGCCCTTATGAGAAACAACCATCTATGCTTGCTTGAGTTGCATTCAGCTCCACTTTTTCTTTGGTTGAGTTTAATATCATCTAATGATAAGAAGAGCCCCTTCAATCAGAACATGACTATCTTTGATTTTCTTTGATTGCACCCTCATGAGTCTACATTTACATTGATTTATTGATTTACGTGGCCTTTTGTATTTTTCAAGTATCTGAGTCTGCCTACTTTAACTTCAAAGACATCAACCATACATGATACTTTAGTTGCTACATTGAAGCATTTTTTTTTGTTTGTGTCTTATATCTTAATTCTCTACTTTACTGCCTAAGTCCCAGATCCCTAAGGCTAAAAACAGGTTGGGTTGACCCCGGGGGGCTGACTGTCCTGGGCTTTGACTCAGATCAATACAGGTGCAAACAGTTGTTTATGCAGGCAGCTTGAATAGCAATTCTATTCTCCCAGGAAATGTATTAATCTGAGTGCTTCACAGGAACTTAAAGCAGAGCAGGAGAATGGGTGTGTATGTCTGCAGGATCCCAGAATAAAAGGCTTGTACTGGAAGAAATCCAACATCTATTTTTAGCCTAAGAAGCAGGGCCATTTGGCGTGGTTGGAGAACCACATTAATGTAGCGACCCTCTTTCCAGTTCAACTATCTCTCCACATAAATTTCTATGGGTCTGGAAAACAGAAGCAGTGCATCTCATTATTTGTAGATGGGGATGTTTTATGTTGTTCCAGTACATGAGATTTATGTTGTTCCAATACATTAGGTACCCTTAGAATTAAAAAAAAAACAAACTTCACAGTTTTCAATTTAAACTTCAGAGTCCAATTCTTTATGCATGTATCCATTAATTCAGTGTAAAGTCTGGACTTTGGACTTCAGAACCTTCTTTACAATTGACTCAGATTTTCTCTTCTGTTTCGTATTTTCTTTTCCAATAACCTTTCTCACACCCTCAAATACAAAACTTTTTTGTGTTCTCAATCCTCATCAGCCTGCAGTAAATATTTCACACTTCTTTTGCCATTATCTAAATGAAACTCCTGTATCTCTAAGAATCATCCCTTAGACTTTTCTTAATGTTTCCCTAACTCACATTATCTCCCTTTAAGGAGTACTCAAATGGTATCCTCTTACCTTTCCATCTTTCTTAGCTCAGTCATTCTACTCTGAACTTAGCCTTGGCATTTGATGTTATTTTCATGTGATATTTACTCCAAAATGACTGTAGACAATAGTTTACGGAACTGGAATAATTTAGAAACACAAAGTTATTATCTCTAAATAGTGCAAGTAAGATTACAGATAAAATATAAATTTATATCTGCATTTTAACTTTAGACAATTATTTGTACAGGAGAAAATTATGGAAAAGCATTGTAAAATATTTTATCCTGTCTAAAATATCTTCCTCATTTTCAGTTATGATGGTTCTTCCTGATGTTCAAGAAAAAAATATGCAGAAAACACTTAAATGTCTTATTTTACTGACTTTAAAGGTTAATGAGAAAAATGATCTTTTTCAATTTATTATAAAGGACATTTAAAAAGAGAAGATTCAAAAGGATTGCAGCTGGTAAGGTTATTATGAAATATGTTTTGACAATTTGCACTTTGTAGAATATTTTTCCTTTTACATGCATGTCTCTTCATTGAATGCATAAATTTATTTCTTCATTTGATTTTAAAAGGTTGCCTTTATTACAATACTTATCTCTGGAGAGATTTGACAGCTATGATGTTATCAGAGTTGTTTGTTTTACTTTAGAAAATGGCATGATAGATTTCAGTATCAGCACACACACTTGCAGAGCCTCAGCAAGATGCAGCAGAACAAGAAAAGTTGTAAAGTGCAGTAAAACTTGAGGTACCTAACCTGAACTATGGAGCCTTTCCTAAATCACCTGGATTTCCTTAGATCTCAAACTAAAATGAGTATCATAAGGTATAGTCTGAAATTGAATAACAGATCTCCTACAATAACCTGAATGTTGCCAATACACTGATTTTAATAAATTGTCTAGTTCCCTTTGGATCAGTAAGGAAGCAATACCTCAGGCTTCTGCTAATAGGCCTTGTGATGATAGAAGTGGCAAATTTTGCATGAGATGCAAAATCAATATTGTATAAAAAATAAATCCTAACCCTTTTAGCCTATGTAGAAGTATTAAACCTGGAGTTTGGAATTACCATCATTTTGCATTTCTGAAGACACCCCAAGAGGAGACACAGGATAGTAGTGTTGGGGGACTCCCTCCTGTGGAGCACCAAGGGACCCATCTGCCATCCAGAACCCCTAGCCCATTAGGTATACTGCTTCCCTGGGGCCCACATCCAGGATTTTGCAGAGAGGATCCCTAGGCTCATCCAGCCCTCCAACCACTACCCCATGCTCCTTATCCATGTGGGCACGTATGACATGGCCAGGAGTAATCCGGATTGGGTCATGAGTGACTACAGTGCTCTGGGGCCTGGTCTCAAGAGGTCGGGGGGCACAGGTAGTCTTTTCCTCTGTGCTCCCGGTTGCAGGCCATGGACCTGGGAGGGAAGATGCATTGAAGAAGTGAACGGATGACTCTGGTGGTGGTACTATTGAGAGGGCTTTAGTTTCTTTGGCCACAGCACACTTCAGGGAGAGTGGACTCCTGGGAAGGGACAGCATCCACCTCATGAAGAGGGGTAAGTCCCTGTTCTCAGCCAGGATGGCTGATCTTCTAGATAGGGCTTTAAACTAAGATCACCGGGGGATGGGGGAAACACTGACTGAAGCATGCCCAGGGACCAGCAAACAAGAAAGCTCCAAAGTTGGGGACACTAGGAGAACCACTCTTGCAAGAGCTGAGGGAATGGTTCTCCCTCAGTGTGACAGGAAATTGAGGGTCTCAATTGGATGATTCAGGTGCCTGTACACTAATGCTAGGGCCATGGGGAACAAGCATGAGGAGCTAACTTTCCTAGTGGGCATTACAATCTAGCGATTACGGCGACCTGGTGGGGCTCCTCACATGATTGGAATGTAGCCATAGAGAACTACACCGTGCACAGAAGGGACCAAGTAGGGAAGAAAGGTAGAGGTGTAGCTCTATGTGACGGAGCAGAACACCTCCTTTGAGGCTGACATTGGCTCCAAAGAAGAGTGGCTCAAAACCCTCTCGGTCAAATTATGGGGGGGGCGGGGGAGGGGCATGGTAAGAGAGACCTAACTGTAGGTGTATACTACAGACCACCAAACCAAGGGGAGGAGCTCAATCTGGATCTCTCTCAAGAACTGGCAGAGGCCATGTGTTCATGGGACGTGGTCATCATGGGTGACTTCAATTACCCAGACATGTCTTGGGAGGAACACTCATTTAAGTTGGATCAGTTGCATTGCTTCCTGACCTGTATCAAAGATCTCTACCCGTGGATGACTGATGCCTCCTGGCTTGGGGGGGCGGGGGGGGAGGGCACCAGCAGCCAATCACCAATGCAGGGGTCCCCCAGTGGCCGATCACCACACTCTACATGTCACCTATGGCCCTACCTGACTCAGGAAGTGCATGGGCCAACCAGAGTTAATGCTCTCCTAGCCTTTGACTAGGCTAAAGGAGATGATCTGGTGAGTGACTTGAATATAGAGGGTAGCCTGGGCAACAGCAACCATGAAACCATCACATTCACTGTCCATAACAAGGCCAGCAAATCAGCTAGCAGGGTTGAAGTTCTGGACTTTAAAAAAGTGAATTTCAACAGGTTTAGGGCAATAATAGGGGAAGCACCTTAGGACCAGGGACCAAAGGTCAAAGGAGTGCATGAACATTCCTCAAGGACATGATCCTCAAAGCACAAAAGAAGTACATTCCCGTGCAGAGGAAAGGTAGCAGAGGGGCTGGTAATTCCTCTTGGCTTAATAGGAGTATCATGGTCTTCTTGAAAAAGAAGAAAGAGGCATACAAACAATGGAAGCTTGAGACAGTCCCCAAGGAGGACTATACAACAATAGCCCACATTTGTAGGGAGCAGATTAGAAGGCTAAGGTGGTAATTGAATTTAAACTAGCAACAGAAATCAAGGACAATAAGAAGTCCTTCTTTAGGTATATAGGGAACAGGAGGAAAACAAATGGAAGTGTGAAGCCATTGCTTAACAACTCAGGACAGCTGGTTACTGACACTCAGGAAAAAACTGAACTCCTGAATGACTAGTTTGCATCAGTATTTCACTGGACTAAGGGGAAAATCATACTAGATAAGGTTCAGAATGGGCATGGTAGGAATGACCACCTTCTACTGTTGATGTTGAGCTTGGTCCAGTGATTTTCAACATCTTTATCAATGATTTGGATGTGGGCGTGGAGAGCTCACTGGCCAAGTTTGCAGATGACACCAAGTTATGGAGGAGTGTAGTCACACTTGAAAATAGGCTGCAGATATAGGTGGACCTAGACAAGTTAGCAAGTTGGGCAGATCGGACCCAGATGGAGTTCAACTTTGAGAAGTGTAAAGTGCTTCTTCTGGGGATGATCAATCCCCAACATACTTACAGGCTCAGTGGCACCAAACTGACTAGCACCACTACTGAAAGGGACTTATGGGCAATAACAGACCATAGTATGAACATGAGCTATTAGTACAATGCTGTAGCCAGCAGGGCAAAAAATACTCTGGCATGCATCTTCCAATGCATCACAAGCAAAACCAAGGAAGTGATTCTTCCACTTTACTCAGCATTGGTGAGACTGCAGCTGGAGTACTGCGTCCAGTTCTGGGCACCACACTTCAACAAGGACATGGAAAAGGTTAAGAGAGTCCAGAGAAGAGCCACCCATATGATCAGAGACTTGCAAGGCAAGCCATATGAGGAAAGGCTGAGGGACGTAGGTCTCTTCAACTTAAAAAAGTGAAGGCTGAGAGGAGACTTGGTAGCAGCTTACCATTGTATCGGGGGAATACATCAAGGGCTCAGTGAACAACTCTTCACCAGGGCACCCTTCGGGAAAACTATGAGTAATGGCCACAAACTCCTGGAAGACCATTTCAGGTTTAACACTAGGAAAAACTTCTTCACAGTCAGGGTGTCCATACTGTGAAATAAACTCCCTGCAAAGGTAGTTCAATTACCTACCCCGGAAATCTTCAAGAGAAGACTGGACAGTCACCTCGCTGGGATCACCTGACCCCAGTTGCCTTTCCAGTGCAGGGGGCTGGACCCAATGATCTTGCAAGGTCCCTTCCAGCCCCTTACAATCTATGAATCTATGAATCCAATCATAGCATCAGAGGGGTGATTTACTCTCCACTTCTGGTCCTAATTGCCATCACATATTTTTGTTGCTGCACAGTAGGTGTCAGAATAAATGCGTTCTGAAAGTTACAAAGAGTGCTGCCATAAATGTCCAATCCCTTTAGTTTCATTTTGAATGAAAGGAGGAAAAACAAAGTGATATGTAATGGAAAGCATTGTTAACATTGCCAATGGAGTATTTTCTTCTGATATATTTGCAAATAACTTTTGGTGATAGATACAGGATGGATAAATTCAATCCCAGCAGCAAATTGTCCCTGTAGTTCCTATCTTCTGAGTATGAGGAACCACCCCTCTCTGGTAGGATTGAAAAACAGGTCCATTTCAAACTGACCAAGAGCAAGAAATGAGTTACAAACAAAACAAAAACTCAGCTAAGATAATGTGGGTGCGTCTACACATGTGCCTTGTAATGATGAGTGCTGTTAAAGAAATATGCCTCCTTGATAAAAGCAAATCCTGTTTATTATCTTTATGGAATAGTCTAGCAATGACAACTCTTTACACCAACCAGCAGCTCTTTCTGCTCTTGACTGGCCTCTGCCAGTTCTGGATAACAAAACATGATGTGCGCTAAAGTTTTAGTTTCCAGTAACTGTTCCCGTAAAAGGACAGTGTACTATTCCCACATCTTCCCTTTTTGAACATCTTTCTAACAATAACACAACTTTAATACACCATTTTTTAAAATAAAGAAATTACATTAAAACACTAACATAAACATTGTTCAATAAGTCTTTGTGGTGCTCAAGGTAGCCCGTTTGATCTGCGTGGTGCTGCTTCAGCCTCCTCAGTGACTGAACCAGGTGTCTGTTCTTAGTCATCTCCTCTGAGCAAATTTCCTAAGTCAGCTTGTGTGTAGTCTCCAGCTGTTCTCTCCTCCTATCCTTCTCCCCTTGTTCAGGAATGTTTTGCAAGTGTCTTGTGTTATGTCGAAAAGATTGTCCATCCTGAGTCAATACGTCGTAAGATTGTGGAGCATCCTCACAAATAACCCACACTTTCTATTCCCAGCTTTCACCATTATAAATACAAACGTCATCGTTGGGCTTCATTGCCTACAACAGCTGTCATAGTACAATTATTGTTTAGGTTTGGCCTTTTGCTTATACCTGTGCAAATCAGTGTTAGTCCTGTTATTTGTTACTGTCAGTCTGGGAAACCTAGTTATCAACTTTCTCTTAAATAAAATCTCAGCAGGTGACCCATGTACCACCACAGACTCGGGGCAGACTGGCTGGGCAGCAGCTCTGCAGAAAAGGACCTGGGGGTTAGAGTGGACAATAAGCTGAATATGTGCCAACTGTGTGCCCTTGTTGTGAAGAAGGCTAACCTCTAGCTCACATATTCCTTTGGTGGGAATCATCTCACCATTGTAAGCTCTTAGTTGTATATTTGTACCCTTGATCCAATTCAGTTTCTGTTTTAACTTATTAACAATTAGTTCTGGAAGCACATGTACCTGTGCACCTGTGTCCATTTTGTAGTTCATGACCCTTACATTAGTTTCAAGTGCAACAGTCCAGTCATCTCCTGTTTCTGCAGCCACAGTCCCCTCACAGAATTCCTTCTCAGTGCTTTCATCAGTGTTGTCATGATATACTGTATCAGTTTGCCTACTTTGAATTCTTCTCTGTTTGCTGCTCCTGGTTGCAGACTTTGGCAAAATCGTTGTATCACTTGCATGCATTATACCGTTTTCCTAGTCCAGAGCATTTGTCCTAATTGGGTGCTTCCTTCCATATTTCTTGCAATTTGGTGCTCTTTCAACTGCAACCTGATCCCTCAGACTATCTGTGAACCTTCCTGCTCTCTGCTTTCTCCTTGCTTGTCCTTTTGCTTGCTGTTTACTTGGTCTACTGTAGCTGTTCCTGATTTTTCTTCCATTATTTGTAGAGTATGGAGAGTAACTTCTGCTGCCTGGCACACTCTCACTGCTTTGTCTAAGGTCAAATTCACATCCTCCAAGAGTTTTTTTTCTGTAGTTTCAAATCTCCAATTCCTATTACAATCTGATCCCATATGATAGACTCAGTTAGCTGCCTGAAGTTGCAGTCCTGGTTCATCAGCTTCAGGTCTGTTAGGAATTTCTCAAAGGATTCACCCTGTTTTTGCACTCTTTTGTGGAACTTGTATCTCTCAAATGTCTCACTTGTTTCTGGTATGCAGTGTTCTGCAACCTTCTGCAACATTCACATGCCTTTTACTCTCATCCTGGTTTAGCTGCATGCTATTAAAAACATCAACAGTCTCATGATTGGCTATATTCAAGAATATGGCTATTTTCTGCTCATCTTCCTTTGCTGCATACCCTGTTGCTTGCATGTATATGTCAAAGTCTTGTTTACATTTTTCCATGATTCAGCAGCTTTACCTGAGAGTTTCAATTCCCTGGGGTTTTCAAATGTTTCATCTCTTCTGCAGTATCTTATCTTCTCCTTCACTTTCTATGCACTCCACTCCTGGTACCATGTAATGAGGAGTGCTGTAAAGAAGTACACCTTCTTGATAAAAGCAAATCTTGTTTATTATCTTCATGAAAGAGCCCAGCAATGTTTTGCAGACAATTCTTTAGAACAACCAACAGTTCTGACTGCTCTCAACTGGTCTCCACCAGTTCTGAATAACAAAACATGTGTTCTGTTTCAGTTTCCATTAACTGTTCATTTAAAGAGATAGTATACTATTCCTGCACACCCAACTCCGCAGTTGTTACTGCACAGCCATTTACTACTTGCTAAAGCACTGAGGAGTCCCATTACTGCACAGTCCTAGTGGTGCATGGGTCATTTCTGACCCTACTGCACCGTAGCAACAAGCTACAGTGCAGTAGCTCCTTCCTACTGTGCAGTAGCATCCGCACCACGGTTCATGCCCACTGATACTATGTCTCCATAGCAACGAGCTACATCGCCATAGCTTGTCACTACGGCAATGTAGAGTCTCATGTAAACATGCCCACTATCCTTGGAAATATAATTCTAAGAAAATATGTATTTAAAAAAGCTTTATGTCTTCACTTCATAAACTTGTGAGTTTTCAGACTCTTTCTAATATCAAAAAAGAAGTCACTTAAGGCTCAAAGTCCATAGGGCTTAGCATGATTAATGCAGGCCCTTTCTTTAGTACACAAGGGAATGATATAGATAGCAGCAGACCTGTCCATCTTTCATTCCCTATTCTGAATGATGAGGTACCCGCTTATAGATAGATGAAGGTAGTTAGCCAAGTTAGCCTGAAGTTAGGTAGACAAGGTGTAGCACTATATAGACTAACTTATTCAGAGAGTCATGAACTTTCATAGCCTACATCCAGGGGCAGATCCAGAGGGCATGAACCCCTCTTTCCATAGTATATATCAGTGGCTCCAGTTCTTTGCAGCCCTGCATGACTGGGTCCTCTGTACAGTTATGAAAGTGCCATGGTAGCAACAGCCAGGGACATTTTTATGAAGCAAGTAAGAATTACACCCCACCTCAGCACCCTTTCCCTTTCCCTCCACACACAGTACCACCTCCTCTTCTCTCCCATTCCCCTCTTTGCCATCTCTGTGTATGCCTCTGGGCACAGGAAGGAGAGACCCATTCACTGAAGGGATGGGAGGACCCCAAATCCATTCCTGCCGCACTTTAGTCAGGGCTACAGGAAGCAGCTGTTCAGGAAGCTAAGGGATACATAAGTCTGCTCTATTAATTTAATACATAAAGTCTAATAAAAATTAATCAACTTTAGTCAGTACATTATTTTCCACATAGTTCTTACAAGCTAGGGAGATTTTGAAAGGCAAAAGATATAGTTAGGAAGTTAAGTCCCATTTAAAATTATGAAAACTGGGTAGTGAATAGACCATGAATAATTTTTGGTTGTTGTTAACTGGTAATACTAAAAAGTCAAACAAATCATCTGGGGTTAAACAGAACATTTTGATTTAATGGCAAAATATTTTAAAATGAAGTTGAAGGAAATTTTGAAACAAAAATCCTATTTACCAAGAGCCCTTTGTTGATATAAAGCAAAATTGTCCCCTCTCAAGAACCCTCTGAAGACACGAGGGAAGGTTACCTACTATTACCATCCTTCAAAAGCCAATGTCCCCATCTATAGTGCACCAGACCCATTTCTGTGCCTATTGTAGAGGGGTTGCAAGACAAGATATTGTATAGGGCAAAGACACTATGGAAAACTCATACTGCTTTCCCTGGTGCACTTCAGCTTCCTCCACAGTCTGGTCCTTTTCTTTCAAAATGTCTACTGCATGGTTCACATGGATGTATTTATAAAAGGCAGACTCTAGCTCAACCAGATATTAATGGCTTAATGCACAAACTTCTGCATGAAACTATGGCCTGTGTTCCTCGGGAGAGCAGGCTAAATGATCATAATTGTTCTTTGTATCCTTAAAATCTATGAGTTTCTGAATAAAATAATTAAGATAAATATGGGCTGGGGAACACCTTGCTTTTGCCAAATGATGGTATTCTCTGAGCTATTTGAAGAAAATGGAATAAGCAAAATGTAGTGACTAAAACAAATCATTGATACCACTTTATAATATCAATGCAGAAAATAACTAGTTTCATTTCTGTTTACCTTTAAAATGTCAGTAACTTGAAAGGGCTTGGATGAATTTATTGTTTTACTGAGTTATTTTCTTTATAAAATAGTTTTAAATTGGAAAAACACATAGACAAATATGGTTAAAAATATAATTAAAGCCTCATTATATTTTGAAAAAAATGCGCTCCACACCGAACATTTTCTCTTGAGCATTCTACTGTGCGTTCTACAGTGCAAGAGATCAAATTCGATATTGCGCATGTTATTTCAAGAAGGTGATATGGCAGTTGCCAAGGTAACAAGACTTTTTTTAAACATAAAAAGGATGTTGCTGACATGACCCATCTTAACAATAGCTCATGTGACCATGAAATTCAGAAAGATGATAATTTGAAGAAAAAGAACACATCCCAAAAGAAAAAGAAAAAACCAAAACTGTATCTAATCTTCAAAAGAAGTTTCTTACCTTTGTCTACCAAAAATGCAAACCCATATGTTCCAAATAACTCATATGTTGTAAATAAACAAATAACCCATGTGTTATTGCTTTTATTAGATAATTATCAATCAACTATTGTAATATTTCTATTAAATCTATACAGTGTTCATTTAAGATCTCAAACTGTAATTGTTCTGGTTCATTTCAATTTGTTTGATGCAACATTGCAATTCCTAAAGAGTACAATAACAGGTATGACAGATACGGGGGTGGGAGGGGCATGTTAATTACTATAATGCTTATACATTGGTAGGGACATACTTAAGTCACAGCCAGACAAAGGAAATTTCATGGCTTGATCACAGCACGAAGAGCCTATTTCATGGACATTTCCTGGCAGCCCCACCCCTCACTGCTGATTGGCAGGGGCGTCCTGGTCGGGTGGAGGGATGAGGGGATGGCCACCATCTTGGATGCTGGCTACCCTTCATGCCACCTCACCAACCTGCACCTTCCTCCCCAGGGTGGGCTGCGAGGCAACGAGGACTGCTAGCTTTCACTGGGTAGCCAGCATTTTATTTTATTTTATTCTTTAAGTTGATTTTGCAGACAATTGTGGATTTCACGGTATCTCCAAAACCCTGAATTAAGTAGGTCTCCATATAATGGAAATGGAAGCCTTCGGCACATTTATTACATCATATCCACATCAGGCTTTCTTTTAAGGTAATGAACACCAATGCCATAGTTATCTTCTCATAATAGAATCTGCAATTACTTTATCATAATGATGAATATATATCTACCTTACAAAATGTTTATAAGTGATTGCTAGATATTATATTTAAGTTACTGAGTATCATGTAATACTATCATGTTGATAAGTATCCTGTAATGCTATCACGGATTATCATTGTTCTTGTTTGTTTGATTTTTTTGCTAGATACGGAATAAAGCTTAACTGATGAGATGCAAGAGAATTTTTCTACGGTCTACTCCCCTGATAAGATAGCTAAACTTTTCTCTTTCAGAAAAGCATACATTTTCTTTGGACTCATTCTGACTGTTGTTAATATCTTCAAGTATATCATGAACTTAACCCAATACTAATTTAGACTTAGTACAGACATTCGAAAAGCCCAAGGTGACATTTATCTAAGTTGCATGATTTTCTGTAAGTGGCCTAAGTTACATCAGTAGAAAACAGAACAGACATTTGCTCTTTGGGTGGAGGGAAGGGGAGGGGGGAAGCATGCAGGCTGCCTGCGCTGACCACGGCCAGCAGGTTGGGGGCACTCCTACATGCCTCTCGGCATGCCCCTTGGGCTCTCTGGGCTGCCAGAGATTGCTGAGTATAGCCAAGCATCACAAGTACTTACCTGGCCATGAGGTGCCAGTGGGTCACCATGGCATGAGGTTTTGTGCCCGAGCCAGCAGCTGGACATCCTGTTCATGGCCACCCACTACACCCTGCATCCTCCAAGTGTCCTGGACTAGGCTGGACTGACTTTCACATGAGCAACAAAGATGAGACCACCCAGGACACCATGGACACCAGGGTGCTCTGGTACCACCTCCAGACCATCAAGCAATGGGTCTGGGCCCAAGCCACTAGCACTGACTGGTGGGAGCAGATCATCCTGGGCACCGGGATGATGAATAGTGGGTATAAATCTTCTGCCTGCACTAGGCCACCTTCATGGACATTGTCACCCAGCTGGCTCACCACATCATGTGCCAGGATGTCAGCATGCAGCCACCCTTCACTCCAGAGAAGCAGGCAGCCATTGCCATCATGAAGTGGCCAGCAGTTACTGCTACATTGTCAACCAGTTTGGTGTGGGCAAGACCACAGCTAGAAAGGCCATTCAGGAGGTGTACCTCATCACCCATAATGTCCTGGCCAACTGCTTCATCCACCTCATCAACCTGCAGGAGGAAGTCTCTGCCTTCAGTCACGTTGCTTCTCCAACTGCATGGCAGCCCTGGACAACAATAAGGTTCAGTAAGGACAAGTGCAAAGTCCTGCACTTAAGACAAAACAATCCAATACACTGGTACAGGCCAGGGACCAATTGGCTCTGCAGTAGCTCTGCAAAAAGGAACTGGAGGTTTCAGTGGAAAATAAGTTCAATATGAGCCAATGGTGTGCCCTGGTGAAGAATGTTAATGGCTTGATGGGCTGTATTATTAAGAGCATTGCCAGCAGATCAAGGGAAGTGAGCCACCCCTGATCTATGCTCTTATGCTTTATTCAGCACTGATGAGGCTACATCTGGAGTGTCCAGTCTGGACCCCCACTACAGAAAGTATGTAAACAAATTGGAAAGAGTCCAGAGGAAAGCAACAAAAATGGTTAGGGGGCTGGGCCACATGACTTATGAGGAGAGGCTAAGGAAACAGAGCTTATTTAGTTTGGAGAAGAGAAATCTGAGGGTGAATTTAATAGCAGCCTTCAATTACCTGAAGCAGGGCTTGAAAGAGGATAGAGCTAAACTGTTTTCAGTGGTGGCAAATGATAGAACAAGGGGCAATGGCCTCAAGTTGCATCAAGAGAAGTTTAAGGTAGCTATTAGGAAGAACGCTCTCATGAGGAGAGTAGTAAAGCACTGGAACAAACTACCCAGACAGGTTGTAGAATCTCCATCCTTGGAGGTTAAGACCCAGATACACAGAGCATTGGCTGGGATGATCTAGTTGGGGTTCCATAGATTTCATAGACATTAGGGCCGGAAGGGACCTTGCGAGATCATTGGGTTCAGCCCCCTACACAAGGGGCAGAAAGTCAGCTGGGGTCAGATCACCTCAGCAAGATAATCATCTAAGCATTTATTAAAGGTATTCAGAGTAGGTGTTTGCACCACTTCTGGGGGGAGTCTATTCCAGACTCTGGAGACTCAGGTAGTAAAGAAGTTTTTCCTTCTGCCAACAGTTTGTGACCATTAGAGCTTGTTTTTTTGGGGGGTGCCCTAGTGAGCAGACATTCTCCCAGTTCCTGATGCACACCACTTATTCTAATATAATAAAAGGCTTAATACTTCCATCTGTGTGTCTGTCTGTCCATAACGCTGGGGGCCAACAATACATGTGCCCCAGAGAGGACAGGCGGCAATTGGATGCATGGCCCCTGCCCCGAGGCAGGGAGCTGGAGGCAGAGGGAGCCCTTAGACTTTAATACTGTATTGATTTGCCCCGGTTCCTGTCAAAGCTGCCAGGAGACAGGGACAATAGGACCCAGGGAGCCTCAGCAGGACTGAGCAGCTCAGCCCAACCCACCCCCAGCAATTGCACTCCTTGCCTGCTGGCACTGTTGGTATCATGTGGCCCAGCTGCATTGCCAGAGTGGGGAGCACAGAGTCACCTGGTAGAGTGTATATATGTCTGGTGTGGGTGTGTGTCATGGAGGTATGTGTGGTGTGGGTATGTGTGGGTGTTTGTGTTGTATGTGCAGCCAGGGGCAGAGTGGGTGGGTGGATGTGATTGTGGAGCCAGGGTTAGAGTGGGAGGGTGGGTGTGGAGTCAGGAGCAGAATGGGTGGGGGTAAGTGTATGTATGCAGGCAGGGTCAGAGTGGGTAGGGGTGTTTGTGTGTTCATAGGATGTGTCCCACATGCACACCCCACCATACACATGAACCCACACTCCCCTCACACTGCCACACATGCAGATGCCCACATCCATACCCCCTCACACAGCCCAGGTTTCCTCCCCACACAAATTCCCCCACAAACTCCATACCTTCCCACACCCCACATATCTACATACACCCACCCACATGCTCCCTCACCTCACATACCCACAAACCTATACCCACCCCCCCACAATATACAATAGTAAAACTTCATTTTAAGCTATTGTGCAATCACGTCTATGTACACTACACAAACATGTGAATTGGGACAAAAATATTTTTTGAAATCAAATTAATGAATGCTGTAGATGTTTCCTTTTTAGAATATAATTTGGTATTTTTCTGGTTCCAAGATGGCAAAACCCCTTGCTGAAAGGAGTACTTCCAGGGGTAAGGGGACAGACTTCTGGTGGCAAAGGTCAGGGGTTAGGGGGTGAGACTTCTGGTCACAAGATGGTGATCAAGGGGCAGGGCACCTGACAAGGGGCAGAGTATATTGGTGGCAGCCTATAAGTATACAAGCCAAGTCACCCCTAAGCCTACACTTCTCCAGACTGAAGAGACCCACGCCTCTCAGCATCTCCTCATAAGACCTGTTCTCTTGACCTCTAATCATGCACGTGGCCCTCCTCTGGACTTTCTCAAGATTCTCCACATCCTTTCTGAACTGTGGAGCCCAGAATTGGATGCAGTTCTCCAGCTGCAGCCTTACCAAGGCTGAGCAAAGTGGGAGGATCACTTCTTGGGTCTTGCTTGAGATGCATCTGTAGATGCAAGCCAGAGTTTTATTTGTTTTTCTGGTTGCAGTATTGCATTGGTGGCTCATGTTAATCTTGTGGTCAATCATGCCCCCCAAGTCTCTTTTGGTCATGGCGCTAGTGAGTGTAGCACTGCCGAACTTATAAGTATGATGTGTTTTTTTTCTCCCGAGGTGGAGCACCTTGCATTTCTCCATGTAGAATGCCACCAGGTTTTGATCCACCCATCTTGTGAGCCTCTTCTGGTTGGCCCGAATTGCCGGCCTATCCTTTAGCATGACTGCACTTCCCCATAATTTTGTGTCATCTGCAAACTTAGCCAGTCCGCTTCTGACACCCAAATCCAGATCATTTATGAATATATTACAGAGTACTGGTCTGATTACTGTGCCCTCAGGGATGCCACTGATCACTGTGCCATGTTGACTTGGTTCCATTGACTATCATTCTCTGGGTCCGACCACGGAGCCAGTTCCCCAGCCAGTGGACCGTAAGAGTGTTGAGGCCACAGTTCCTCAATTTTACCATGAGGACATCATAAGAGACCAAGACAAAGACTTTTTAAAAATCTAAATACGTGACATCCAACCTCTTCTTCCTTGTCCATGTGATGCGTCACCTGGTTATAGAAGGAAATGAGATTGGTCAGGAAAGACCTACTCATAATGAAGCCATGTTGGCTCGCTCTCAGAATGTTGCCTTTCATTAGCCTGGTGTTGATGGCTTCTTTGATGATTTTTTCCAGATCTTTCCAGGGATTGAGGCCAAAGTAATTGGCCTGTAGTTCCCTGGATCTTCCTTCCTTCCTTTCTTGATGATAGGTACCACAATGGCCCTCTTCCAGTCTTCAGGAACCTCTCCTGAGCACCATGAGTTCTCGAATATTCTTGCCATTGGTTGTGCTATGATGTTAGCAAACTATTTTAGCACTCTTGGCTGCATTCCATCTGGGCCAGCTGACTTGTAAATGTCCAGCCTCTCAAGCTGTTCCCTCACAAGATCTTCATCAAATATAGGTGTATGATTGCCCTTACACTGGTAGTCCTGCATCCTGTCAGGCAGGGTGATCCCTTTGGGCTGGTGGAAAACCAACAAAAAGTAATTGTTGAGGAGCTTAGCTTTCTCCTGGGTGTCAGTTTTCAACTGTCCCAGTTGGTTCAGTAAGGATCTGATGTTACCCTTGTTTTTTTTCTGACTTTCCACGTATTTGAAGGAGGACTTTTTATTGTCCTTGATTCCCATAGCCAGTTTGAGTTCAGTTTCAGCCTTGACTTTTCTGGTCCACTCCTTACAAGTGTGGGCCAGTGCTGCATAATCCTCCTCAGTCATAGTTATTGACTTCCATCCCTTATAAGCTTCTCTTTTCAGATTCAGGAGGTCCATAAGTTCCCTATTGAGCCGAAGGAGTCTCCCAGCCCTTTTGCTACTTTTCCTATGGGCCAGAATGGGCTTTCCTTTGCTTTTAGGATCACATCCTTAAGGAGCAAACACTCATCGTAGACTCCCCTCCCTGTCAGATCATGGTCTCTCAGGGCCTCAACAACCAACCTCCTGAACTTGTGAAAGTCAGCTTTCCTAAAGACGAGGATTTCTGCATTGCTGACTGATTCACCAGCTTTGCGATGGATAGAGAAAGTGGTGAACTTGTGATCACCATCAACAAGCTTCCCTTGAATCCTCAGGTCACTGACTACATCATCTCCTTGGGCCAGTACATGATCCAGCACTGCCTTACCTCTTGTCAGCTTATAGACTTCTTGAGTCAAATAGAGCTCATCAATGCAAGTGAGGAAGCTTTGCAACTGATCAGATTTGGCCAAATGTTCTTCCCATGAGATGTCAGAGTGGTTCAAGTCTCTCATGATGACCATGTACTGAGAGCATGCAGTCTTTGCCAGTTCCCTAATGAATTCATGGTCAAGCTGTTCCTCCTGGTTAGGAGGTCTCTAATAGACTCCTACAGTTATATCCCCTTCACCACATTCTCCCCATATTCTAACCCAGAGGGTCTCAAGTTGCCATTGTTGGGTGCCAATCTCTGCTTGTAGGGAAGTGTACTGCTCCTTCACATAGAGAGCTACACCCCTGCCCTTCCTTGCAATGTGATCCTGCCTGTACAAAATATAGCCATTAATACCTGTGGTCCAGTCATAGGTGGAGTCCCACCAGGTCTCCGTTATCCCTATGAGATCATATTCATTTTTCCTTGGAAGAAGGGCCAGTTCCTTCTATTTGTTCCCCATGCTCCTGGCATTTGTGTACAGGCAGCTAAGCCTGCTGTCAGAAGCCCTGGGCTCCCCTACCCTCTTAGAAGAGTCCCATCCTTGGACTGGGGTAGGAGTGAGTTCCCTTGTGTTACCTGACCTGCTGGTTCTGTGGTTCTCACTTCTAGAGTTTGCACTAGTGACTGTTTGCCCATCCCCCACTGATCTTAGTTTAAAGCCCAGTCAAGCAGGTCAGCCGTTCTGGCCAAGAAGAGGTTGGTTCTGCTTCGAGAAGGTGGTAGGAGTAGATGCCTCCTGAAGTCCCTTCCAACCTTAATTTTCTATGATTCTAAGGGAATGGTCTGCCTCCAGGCCCCAGGATTTTTGTTGGCATCAAGCACACACCTATAGTGCACCTTCATCCATTTAGTCTTGGGGTGGCACTGCACCCAGTGCCTTTTGTGGCCCCATGCCTGCATCTGCTGGGCAATGTGCTTGAAGACATCCCTGTTCTGGTGCCCTTTCTGGGTCTCCTTCTTGCCCCAGACTGCAATAAGATCCTTCATCTCCCTATAGCCCCCCTGCTGCCTGCCTGCAGCTGACATATGGCTGGAGGCATGGGGCAGGGCTGGGGAGAGGGTGTGTGCTGGCTGTGCTCCGAGAGAGCTCAGGAGAAGGGTCCACTGGGTGCTTGACTGGGCAGCTGAGTTCCAGTCAAGTGTTACCACACCTCCCTGTGAGGCGTGCTAGTGGGGAAAGGGGCTACAAAGAGGCTGGGATGCTGGAGGGCAGTGATCTAACTTTAATTGATAGGGGAACTGGGACAGAAGTTTGATTCACTGATCACACCTAAATCAATTAGATTGGAATACACATTTATCCAGGTCTATCTTAGACTAGGTTCTGCCATTTTGATTGCCCTTACACTGGTAGTCCTGCATCCTGTCAGGCAGGGTGATCCCTTTGGGCTGGTGGAAAACCAACAAAAAGTAATTGTTGAGGAGCTTAGCTTTCTCCTGGGTGTCAGTTTTCAACTGTCCCAGTTGGTTCAGTAAGGATCTGATGTTACCCTTGTTTTTTTTCTGACTTTCCACGTATTTGAAGGAGGACTTTTTATTGTCCTTGATTCCCATAGCCAGTTTGAGTTCAGTTTCAGCCTTGACTTTTCTGGTCCACTCCTTACAAGTGTGGGCCAGTGCTGCATAATCCTCCTCAGTCATAGTTATTGACTTCCATCCCTTATAAGCTTCTCTTTTCAGATTCAGGAGGTCCATAAGTTCCCTATTGAGCCGAAGGAGTCTCCCAGCCCTTTTGCTACTTTTCCTATGGGCCAGAATGGGCTTTCCTTTGCTTTTAGGATCACATCCTTAAGGAGCAAACACTCATCGTAGACTCCCCTCCCTGTCAGATCATGGTCTCTCAGGGCCTCAACAACCAACCTCCTGAACTTGTGAAAGTCAGCTTTCCTAAAGACGAGGATTTCTGCATTGCTGACTGATTCACCAGCTTTGCGATGGATAGAGAAAGTGGTGAACTTGTGATCACCATCAACAAGCTTCCCTTGAATCCTCAGGTCACTGACTACATCATCTCCTTGGGCCAGTACATGATCCAGCACTGCCTTACCTCTTGTCAGCTTATAGACTTCTTGAGTCAAATAGAGCTCATCAATGCAAGTGAGGAAGCTTTGCAACTGATCAGATTTGGCCAAATGTTCTTCCCATGAGATGTCAGAGTGGTTCAAGTCTCTCATGATGACCATGTACTGAGAGCATGCAGTCTTTGCCAGTTCCCTAATGAATTCATGGTCAAGCTGTTCCTCCTGGTTAGGAGGTCTCTAATAGACTCCTACAGTTATATCCCCTTCACCACATTCTCCCCATATTCTAACCCAGAGGGTCTCAAGTTGCCATTGTTGGGTGCCAATCTCTGCTTGTAGGGAAGTGTACTGCTCCTTCACATAGAGAGCTACACCCCTGCCCTTCCTTGCAATGTGATCCTGCCTGTACAAAATATAGCCATTAATACCTGTGGTCCAGTCATAGGTGGAGTCCCACCAGGTCTCCGTTATCCCTATGAGATCATATTCATTTTTCCTTGGAAGAAGGGCCAGTTCCTTCTATTTGTTCCCCATGCTCCTGGCATTTGTGTACAGGCAGCTAAGCCTGCTGTCAGAAGCCCTGGGCTCCCCTACCCTCTTAGAAGAGTCCCATCCTTGGACTGGGGTAGGAGTGAGTTCCCTTGTGTTACCTGACCTGCTGGTTCTGTGGTTCTCACTTCTAGAGTTTGCACTAGTGACTGTTTGCCCATCCCCCACTGATCTTAGTTTAAAGCCCAGTCAAGCAGGTCAGCCGTTCTGGCCAAGAAGAGGTTGGTTCTGCTTCGAGAAGGTGGTAGGAGTAGATGCCTCCTGAAGTCCCTTCCAACCTTAATTTTCTATGATTCTAAGGGAATGGTCTGCCTCCAGGCCCCAGGATTTTTGTTGGCATCAAGCACACACCTATAGTGCACCTTCATCCATTTAGTCTTGGGGTGGCACTGCACCCAGTGCCTTTTGTGGCCCCATGCCTGCATCTGCTGGGCAATGTGCTTGAAGACATCCCTGTTCTGGTGCCCTTTCTGGGTCTCCTTCTTGCCCCAGACTGCAATAAGATCCTTCATCTCCCTATAGCCCCCCTGCTGCCTGCCTGCAGCTGACATATGGCTGGAGGCATGGGGCAGGGCTGGGGAGAGGGTGTGTGCTGGCTGTGCTCCGAGAGAGCTCAGGAGAAGGGTCCACTGGGTGCTTGACTGGGCAGCTGAGTTCCAGTCAAGTGTTACCACACCTCCCTGTGAGGCGTGCTAGTGGGGAAAGGGGCTACAAAGAGGCTGGGATGCTGGAGGGCAGTGATCTAACTTTAATTGATAGGGGAACTGGGACAGAAGTTTGATTCACTGATCACACCTAAATCAATTAGATTGGAATACACATTTATCCAGGTCTATCTTAGACTAGGTTCTGCCATTTTTAGATCAGACTATGTGCACTAAATTTCTGTATGGTAATGGGTATAGATTGATTTCCAATTACTTAGGCTGGTATAAATGTAATGTCCATACCTGACCATATAGTAGCATGGGTATGGCATATTTTGCATGTAAAAATGGTATATTTTGCCTGTATATTAGATTAACATTGTCTGTTTTCACTTTTATGATGACTTGGCAAAAAGGAATGGCAAACACCTTGATTTTGATGCATTTTACTTTAAATTTGTCTAAACTGTACCCTAAAATATTACTCCCAATTCCTCATTACACTGATGTAAAACCAGACCAACTTAGTTATGTGGTGACATCAATGATCATAAAAATGAGAACCAAATTCCACTGATTTTTAAGACATGCTTTAGTCAAATGCAAATTATTATTATTATTACAATGAAAAGTAGCTAGTGGAAAGATGTGTTATGCAAGAGGTCAGAATGGATCATCTTTTCTGACCCTAGCATCCATAAATATGCTATAATTTACACTGCTGATCATCTGAAGTAATTTTACTGAAGTGAGGCAATTACTTGAGCTGTAGACTAGTGTAAACTAGTGTAAAGGAGCGTACTTTGGCCTCCTGTATATATATTTTGAAATGCAAATGCCCTGTCCCACCTAGCCTGTTCATATGTTGTCTATTAAACAATTAAACACAAAAATCAATAATACTACAGAACAATTCAGTTATCCACCTCTAAAAATAAAAAACATACTACTTATGGTAATTTCTGTAAAATTATGTCCACAACAGGAAAATGAAGGCAGGAATGAAAAAAGCAAGGAAAACATTTATGTCAAATAAATCAAGAGTGGACAACATGCAGCACCAGGGGCCCACCAACCTGCAGCACAAGTGCCACAAGTCGTACAAGCAGCATCTGTGTATGGCGTGTGGCAGATCAGGGAGGGGACAGGCAGAACAGTGGCAGGTAGAACAAAGAATAGATAGCAGAACAAGAGATCAGGTAAGAAGCAGAGAGCAGAGAGAGCATAAGATTGGGTATGGGAATGGGATTGCAGTGGCATTCAGAGAGGGTGCAAGGCTATTTTATGGCACTCCTGCCAAAAATGTTGTCCCCCTACTGAAGTAAATGATGTAGAATTCAAAGCTTAGACCTAGTGAAGCAAGACATTCACCATTATGGTTTCTTTACCATAATTAAGACAATTTAAGGCTAAAACTAGCATTATTAGAGAGGATGGAGAGGCCTAAAGAGATCTTTGTGAATTAGCCCTATAGGACTTCTGAAACAAAATAACACTGCTCTGTTGAATGATCAGCCATACTCTAAATCTTTCTGGTTTGCTTTTTCAAATGCTAGTAGGAGTACATCTCACTTATATTTCCTAGATGCTTACCTGTAAGTTCTAAAGTTTATATAAGGAGGAAGATGAAATTTGCCTGTGAGCATCTAGTTGACTAGTTAGTATACTAATTACATTACATCTACTAGTGTAATGTAATTAGCCTAGTATACTAGCCTACTATACTAATGTAACTAACTAGTCAACTAATGTAATGTAACTAATGTAACACTAAACAGAGATGTTCCAAGTGGATAAGTACAAGTACACAGGAAAGATCACATTGAAATGTGGATATAACATACTCCATTCTGATGTGGTGGATAGCAACCAAGGACTGGGTGGTGAACCTCCAGATCAGGTACCCAGAATTAATTAGAGATTTTCTGACAAAGTTACTGATCGGAAGCTTGGACTGTGTAGACTTTGCTTAGAGTATCTTCTCCCACAGGGGAGGGCAGTGGGGGGGAAGAAACCTGCCTGATAAAGAGGCTGATTTGTAATTGGGGTTTTTTTTGTGTTTTCCTTTGTGGGTTTCCAGTAAGGACCCAGAGCTATAGGAGGTTGTGTTCACTACAGCCAGGATCATCCTTATTGTTGCAAAGTGAGCAGACCTCCAGATGCAGAGGCATTAAGAGTATAAAAATGAGAATACTAATTTCAACTATAATTAAAACCCAGAGTTACTCTTGCATCTCTTTGAATTAACTCTCATCAAGTTGTGGCAGGCGAGAAAAACACGGGAGGGAAACTCGGAGCTGAAGTGTTTCTTTTTATAATTGATTTAGGAGCACCTGCTCACACACATATAGTAGAATAAATAAGGAGTCACTCCTTTGATACAGAGTTACTTCTAATTTAAACTGATGACAATGAAAGGGATACCACAAAACACTACTGCCACCCTGATGCAGTTTCAAATGTTCTCTACAATATAGTGAATTAAGGACTCCTGCCCTTCCTGTTCCACCCCTGTCTGACACCAAGTGTTAAACCCTGAAAAGGAAGCATGGGCTAAAGAGCATTTTTTAAATTATTATTATTATTATTATTAAGCAGCAGAAAAGAGTTCTGGTTTAGATTTCAAATTAATTTAAAAGAAGAATTGGTTTTGCAGTTCTCACCAAAGCAAAAACAGGTGCAATTTAATTTCAGGTTAAACACCAAATGATTTTGTTGTGTTTTGTTTTGTTTTCAGAATTTTAATTTCCTTTATTTTTCAAAATCAAATGAAATTTAGGCCCCTTTTATCCAAAATATTTCAAAATAAAAATAATACATTTTTTAACAAAAAGTTGAAACAAAATGTTTTGACTATTTTCCAAACATTTTTTCTGTATTTCTACCAGCTAAAGTACATTGTTACAATTGGCCTGAAACTGCATTTTTGGCAATACACACATAGATAGATAGATAGATAGATAGATAGATAGATAGATAGATAGATAGATAGATAGATAGGGTGCCCTGGCTCCCTGTCTGTGGGGGTTGTCTGGTGGGAGCTATGAGGCCTGGAGGTAGCATGGGGGCTGGGGGTTCCTTTGCCTGTCCCACATGTGCCAAGATGGAGGCCCTGGAAGGGCAAATGAGGGAACTCCAGACAGAGGCGAGCAGGCTGCAACAGATCCAGGCTGCAGAGGATGGTGGATACTTCAACCTGGTTGGACTAACTGAAACCTGTTGGAACCCTACTCACGATTGGGCAGTAGGCATTGAGGGTTACAGGTTGTACAGAAGGGATAGAGTGAAGGAAAAAGGAGGGGGAGGTATTGCTCTCTATGTTAAGGAACGATATACATCCTCAGTGATCAAGATGGGTTCAGAGGAGGGCCAAACCAATGTACTGTGGGTCAGGATACAAGGGGGTTAGGGGAAAAAGGACTTGGTAGTAGGGGTCTACTATAGACTGCCACATCAGGAGGATGAGCTAGACCTAGAATTTTCCAGACACCTCTTAGAGGCCATACGGTTGAGAGATATGGTTGACCTAAATTACTCTGACATCTAATGGGAGGAGCAGTCAGCCAAATCTAACTGCTCACATAGGTTCTTAACCTGCATACAGAACCTCCACCTAACACAGGAGGTATACGATCCCACTAGGAGAAACACCTTGCTGGACTTGGTGTTAGCTATATGGGATGACTTGGTGGGGAATCTGCAGGTACAAGGTAACCTAAGGGATAGTGACCATCAATTGATTGAATTCACTATCTGGCAAAGGGTGGGTAAACTAGCCAGCAGGGCTGAAGTGCTAAACTTCAGAAAGGCTAACTTCAGTGTGCTCAGGCAATTAGTTAGTGAGGCATTAAGCTCAAGAGCATTAGCGAAACAGGGGTCCAGGAAGGGTGGTCATTCATCAAGGGAACGATCCTACGGGCGCAGAAGGAGACAATCCCATTGCACATAAAAGAGGGCAAAGGGGCCAAGAAGCCCTCTTGGCTGAACAGGGAAGTCCAGGAAAGCCTAAGGGCAAAGAAAGAGGTACATAGGCTGTGGAATGAGGCATTAAGCTCAAGAGCATTAGCGAAACAGGGGTCCAGGAAGGGTGGTCATTCATCAAGGGAACGATCCTACGGGCGCAGAAGGAGACAATCCCATTGCACATAAAAGAGGGCAAAGGGGCCAAGAAGCCCTCTTGGCTGAACAGGGAAGTCCAGGAAAGCCTAAGGGCAAAGAAAGAGGTACATAGGCTGTGGAAACAGGCGGGAGCTACCAAGGAGGAGGATACCTCCCTGGCTCACACTTGCAGGGAATCAGTTAGGAAGCCCAAAGGAAGATTCGAACTTAGACTGGTGACAAAAATTAAGGACAACAAAAAGTCCATATTCAGATATATAGGGAGCAAAAGGAAGGTGCAGGGTAGCATAGGACCCATACAGGACAAACTAGGACAATTGGTGGCAGAGAGGGGGGATGGCAATTGGCTTAGGGGTCACACCCAGAGAGTGGTGGTAGACAGGTCAATATTGACCTGGAAAGATGTCGGTAGCGGAGTCCCACAAGGACCAATTCTATTCAGTGTCTTCATCAGTGACTTGAACAAGGGCATGGAGAGCACCCTGTCCAAGTTCTCAGATGATACCAAATTATGGGGCAAAGTTAACACATCAGAGGGAAGGGAATGGATCCAGGTGTCTGGACAGGTTGGAAAAATGGGCAGAACAAAGTAGGATGCAGTCCAACAACAAGTGCAAAGAGCTTCACCTGGGCAAAAAGACCCACCAACACACTTACAGGCTGGGGGATGACCTCCTCGGCTAACCACACTTTATCATGCATTAGCAGGTACATGACACAATTTAGGGGTGTAGGTAAAATGTATCCCTCTGAAGATAGCTCAAAACAACAGGGGCCTGAAAGTGGTTGGGAGGGGACATGCCCTGTGCAGAGGGCAAAATAGAGAAGGAACTAAGCCAGACTAAGGCAAATTTGTGGACTTAGACCAAGACAAAATATCTTCAAAAAATAGAGAGGTTCACCAAGCAATGAGCCTTGGTGAAATCTATTTCAGGTTTCCTTACAAAAATCTCCAGATTTATATGTTGTAGCATGTCCTGTTATTGTTTTCTGGATAGTTTTTACAGTTGTCAGTTTCAAATTAATGCTGAATAATGACTCCCAAGTAGCACGATATCTTGAAATGCTGTGTTATGCATTATGGAATACATTCTTATTATCTCTTTACATAATTGAAATATAAAGGGACAATCTACCTGGACCAAAAGTCTCTCTAACAACTGTTCACATAAATAAACTGAGAAAAATGCAAGTACAAGAAATTTCCATTTAACATATTCTATGTAAACACAGGTCACGATTCAAAATCTGTTGTGACAAAAACACTTCCTTGTTTATGTAATTAATATCACAAATAAAACAAGTCAATAGAAAAAAAATCAGTAGAATGGAACCAAAAAAATCAATACAATTCTGAAATTATACATTTATTCAGCATCTGACCATGATTTATTAAAAATCTAAAGTGAAGTTTTTAATTCTGAATTGCCTATTGTGATCTTTGCGTAAGTGAAATAGTTTTATTTATGGCAGATGACAACCTATTTCCCTTGGCTCAAAGTTTAGCCAAAACATTTTATTCTGTCCTCTTCAAAGAAAGGGGAAAAAATCAATATATCTTTTTGTACATGTATTTTTGGAAGGAATGACTCTACTTTAATTAAAATAAGAACTAGCTTGAACTCAATCCATACTGAAACTTTAAATGAATAATACTTTACCTTCTATCTTTTCTCAACCCTAGCAGGCCTCTCATATTTTTTTTAATGTATCTCATACACTCAACAGGCTTAGCAGTCACAGCTTGCCTGGTTGCTGTCTGTAAACTGAAGATTTCTGAACACGCTTGGTCATATTTTAAGATAAATTTATCTAGAGGCACTCCAGGAAAAGAGCTTAGCATGGGTCAGTACTTTTTGGTCAAATTTAAAATTCTGAGTGACAAACATAATAGACCAGAACCTTCTGAACTATTTAGTGAATGAATTTAATGAGAACCAGGTTTCTTGTGTGAATGTTAGTCCAACATTTATATTGTGTGAATGTCTAGCATTATGGCTAGGGACAGACATTCAAAGAGCCTCAGCCTGAATCAATTCAATCTTTGCAGGTTAGTCTAACCTGGCTAAGCTGAAACAGTCTGTAGCTGCACAAACATCCCTTCTGGACTGAGGAAATGCAGACACATGTCTGCACTGGCTCAGGCTAAAAGCTGGGGGGCACTAGAGTAGCCCTCCCTTACCTTCCACAGTACTGAGCTGAAGGGTTCATAGCCAGGCCCCGTCAGGATGCTCTGATTAGGGAGCTACCCCCCCACTCCCCACTGTTGATAACAGAGCATTGATTTACACAGCTGGGAGTTACACAGGGAGTTGTTAGCATTTATCAGCCCATCAAACAAAACAAAAGGTTGGGGGAGCCAGGCTCTGGAATGGGCTCCCAAGGGAGGTGGTGCTCTCCCCTACCTTGGGGGTCTTCAAGAGGAGGTGGGATAGATATCTGACTGGGGTATTATGATGCCAGCACTTGTTCCTGCCCAGGGCAGGGGGTCAGACTTGATGATCTGTTCAGGTGCCTTCTGACCCTAGAAACTATGAAATAACCTCTCTCATTAGTTCAAGCTCTTCTTCAACAACTTTTTCCAAGGAAGGAACAGAAGGACATTACCAGCTACCTGTTGATTAGCTCCAAAAAGCCCTAAGTTGACACTGTCCTATCTGCCTTTGTCTTGTCTCCCACAGCATGGACTATTGCCAGCATGTGGTATGCTAGGTAATTCTGAGAGGTGTCTGTGTAAGGCAGAGGGGAGGGGGAAATCCCTCTTTGACCAGAGAGTGGTGGAGGTGGGGCGGGGGGGTGAGCAGGAGGAAGCTAAGCAGATGCTGCTGTACCTGCAGTCTCTGCTGGAGCTCCAGCCACAGAGCAGAGGGGCAGGGCCAGCCCTGCTGGGCTGGAGCAGAGAGCAGAGCCTCACCCAGAGTTGCAAAGCAACTGGGATGCTGGAGAACTGATTTAACTTAAACCAGTGTGGCAGGGACAATGCCATGAAGAAAAACTTACCTGAAGAGAGAGACGAGCAGAGCCAGCGGGATGCTGCAATGAGCCAGAATCACGGCAAGAATGGAGCCACGCCAGGGAAAAATGCCATACCAAAGAAAGAAAGAAAAAAGGAGCAACAGGTCCAGGAGCTGGGACCAGCTGGGACCAGTTCCAGCACTGGCATGGACACGCATTATGGAGGCATACCAGTGCCAATTTGCTGGCCAGCCCCTTGAAAGGGGAATATAAACCCTGATGGACCAAAGGCAGGGGGAACTGGAAGTGGATTCTCTGGTGGGCCCAGAGTGGCCTACAGCAGAGCAGAGCCCCACTAAGGGAAAGTGGTGGCAGCCCTAGAAAGTGGCCCCCAAAAATAAGCTAAGTCCAGGAGGGCTAAACTATTTACCTAAGACTTTGCCATGGATCCCAGATGTCTCTGGACAGGAGTGGACCAACCAGGAACCTGAGGAGAAAAGGAGAGATGGATGCTTGGACTGCAGTAAATACAAACCAGAGAGGGGGGAAAATGCACCAGGAAGCAAGGTAACCCGGGGTCAGGAAAGATTCTAGGCCAGTTCCAATACGGCCTAAAATCTGGACAAAACAACATCTGAATGAGACTTTTCTAACCTGAAAGACCAAGATAAAAATCTATACTGTGACCAGCCCTAGAGAACTGGGAAGTAACATCCTTGGTTGCCATTAGGTGGTGTGTAGGAGAGACAGAGCCCCAAAAGAGGAAGATGGATGGGAAGATTGAAGGAGGGTGCCAGGAAAGGCAGGACGTAAGCATCTTCCTCCCGATTAAACTAGTTTATTCCAGCAAAACGTGGCAGGAGAGAACCCCTGAGGACCTTCCAAGAAATCTAACCCAGCAGCAAGCTGTCCATTCCCCAAGTGACGGTGAAGTCTGAAAAACCCATACTAACAAGGCGCACTGGTGAACGGCATGGGAGATTACAAACAGGAAGTGGTCTGGGACAATGTTGCATAAACCAGTTTGACCCAAATCAGTTAAGTCTGCTAATACATTCAATCACTAGTTTCAGCCATTTTCAAACTGGTTTATGTGCACTGAACATCTGTTTTATTACAGGTTTAAAACAGTTTCTGATCACTTAGACTGGTTTATGTGTAATGTCTGTCCCTGGCCTATATGTATCACGCTGGTGAATGATAAACTATTATGGATTAAGACTCAAGAATCTTGTATGAATTGCCATAATGGACCACCATTTTAGGTACAGACATTATCAACCAAGCATTTAGCAGCACAAATCTAAGGAATGTAAGAATGGAGACATGGAGGGAAGAATCCAGTTTCACTTGACATGATCATACAGCAGACTCCTAGTCCCTCAACTGCCATTTTTGTTATTTAAGCATAGTTTGAGATTTGACTCCATGTGCAGTGTGGGCACAAAAATGTGCACACGTACACTATTGATGTACTCTGGTGCCTGCTCCTTCCAAAGCAGCATCCATCTCATGGGCACATTTGTGGCTGATAACATCTCTTATCTCCTACTTCACAGCCCTCCTTCACTCCCTTAAGTACCTGGATTTGTACCCAAAATCTTGTTTCCCATCTTTCCCAATTGGTCCAAAAAAAAAAGATATCACCAAAAAAAACCCCAACAAAAACAACATGAAACAAAAACGCGTGCTTCTCACAAACACAAAAAGGGCAGGTACAGCGTAAAATTTAAATGGCTGTTTATCGGTACTTCTTTTGTAACAGAGGAGAGGAAAGAGGAGGAGAAAAAGAATGGAAGGGATAGATGATAAGGGAAGTAAAGAGAAGAGAAGGCTTTTGATAGAGCCAACAATGGAGGATAGAGTCATAACTAACAGTTTGCACCCTGAGTAAACACTGCAGGAGAGTAAGGATGGTGCAGGCAGTGCTGGAGGGGAAGAGGTGCTGAGAACAGTGGTGGGAGGAGATGGGAGTCTCAACTGCTGCTGCCCAACCCCTATTATTCCAGCTACAGCAACAATGTGGGGTCCAGGCACCTCACACTTTTGTTCAAGGTGGGGCTGTCATTCTGGCTCCCCACTAAATTAACACCTGGGACTGGTCCCCTGTTTATCCTTCTCCTCCCAAGTTACGTTACTGATCAAGGACATAATGGTAGGGTCTTCAAGGTCAAAGATCACTGTTAACTTGCTTAAGCAATGCAGCTTGCAAGTTTTTTTGAAATAGGTGAGCTGCTGAGATGCACAAAAAGTAGACAAACCAGCAACTTTCACCAGACTTATCTCATCCCTCTAGTAAATGCAGGCCTGTGGGTGTGAATAAAGAGCTGCAAATAAATACACAGCTTTATGTTTACCTGTCTGTTTTCTCTCTGCTGGAGAGCAAGTAATATATTGTAAAAAGCTCAGGCTTTCAGGACCTTCCTTACATCTTTTTTTTGTCTCTCCCAGATCCCACCTGGGAAATGAACCCTAGGTTTTTTGTGAGCTTTTAAAAAAGATGTTTGTCTATCCATTCTGGTTTCTACCTGAGGCCTACCTATTATCACCTGCTATCTGCTTTAAGGAGAGGTCAGGACTTCTCAGATATTTTAAATTACTGTCTTCCAGTTGGAACAACTAACTCTAACAATGAAAAGGCACACTGGCTCTTAGACAGTTTACATTTGCAAAAGTTTATAGAGTCAGTATTGGTGAACCTGATATAATTAATGTATTCATAATTAATTTATTCTCCTAAGTCTTTCATTTCTTTTCAGAACAGCACTTTCTGTGCCATAATGAAGTGATAAACATATTTTCATAGAATATAAAGAACAAGATATGACAGTATGGGGTTTAATATGGAAAACTGTATAGAGGTTTGGATAAGCCTTAACAGGTTTCATTTTTTATTTGCACCATTAGTAATGAAACATATATAATTTTTTAAGATGTTCTTCGAAAAGGCTTTTAGAAAAAACATGTTGAGCCTGAAATCTCACCTCTCATCCCTTGTGTATTCCAAACGGAAAGCATCAATCAATGTTCTCTCTTCTCATTTACCCAGCTGGCAGTTTCTTCATAGCATCTTTAATACTTCACTGGCAATCTGCAAGATTTTTGAAATTTTACCCTTCTCTATTAGCATCCACTTCATAGTATTTACAGAATGAGGAAGTAGAGTCATGTATATGTTAGGAGCAATTTTCTAATATAATTAAATGTATTATTTAACATAGCTAAGTGATTTTCAAATATCAACAAAATATTAGTTTAAGTTTTGCATTGTCAGGTGTACCTGAACATTTCTATTAAAAATCATTTAAAAAAGAGTATTTTCCATGAAAGGATGATCTGAAAAAGTATTGGTCAATTATTTATAAACTATTTCCTGGTTTTGCTCCTACTAATCTGCATTTTAATGGGCCCTTGCCCATGCAGTGGTTTTATCTTCAAACATGGCTTGCCACCCTCCTTCTGCTATTTCAAAAGAAAACTGCCTTCTTTCCTTTTCAGCCTAAACACAGGCTAAAAGAACATATGAGTGGGACAGTTTTAATAGCATTGTAATGAACTAATAACTTCTTCAAACAATTATTTCAATTCAGCTTTTGAAATAAAAACATCCCAAGGAAGATTTAAGAAGTTTGCACACTGATGAGCTTAAGTTGCAAAGGGGAAAGATTAACTTTTGTTGCATTAATTGAAAAGGATTATTATGAAAAATAGTTTGAAACTGTTACTTAATCTTTTTAAATTAATTCTTTCTCCATATTTTCATTTGTCATCCTCAATAAGCTTAATATAATGATGTAATAGGTGAGGCAACTGGGGTTGCTGTAACACCCCTTAGTGGTCACCTCGATCCTGTCTGACGCTTGCTCTCACTTCCCAGGGTCCCATCCTGGTTCCTTGCCTGCCACATCTTGTTGTAAAATTTGATGATGGGAGGCTAGCCTCAGTGGCTGGTGAGCCTAAGGTGCTCTCTCTTTCTGTTTCCATACCATTTCCTTATGTCCTACTCATCTTCATGGCCTTCCCCACCTCTACAGTCATATCCATGCCTCCCAAATCATAGAAAATTAGGGTCAGAAGGGAACTCAGAAGGTCATCCAATCTAACCCCCTGCTCAAAGCAGGACCATCACCAACTAGATCATCCCAGGCAAGGCTTTGTCTAGCTGGGTGTTAAAAATCTCCAAGGACAAAGATTCCACAGTGTTACACGGTACACCATTCTGTCTCTTGCAGAGGCCTCCCTTTCCTTTGGCTGCAGACCTCCAGCCCTGGTGCACTGATTTGGGCCCAGCTCTCAGTCTCAGCCCTGTTAGTTCTCTTTTTCTTTGGGTCCCTGTGTCTCTCTCTAGGCCATCCCTCAGGGTGCCTGACCCCAGGCTCGGCTGCCCTCTCTGTCTCTTCCCTCAGCCCTCTGATCTCTTACCCTGGACTGAGTTGTTTGCTTCTCCAGACCTTAGCCCTCTCATCCTTGACCTTGAGCCTGTCTGCCTGCCTCTCCAGCCCTTATCCCTCCTGGCCCTTGACCTAGGCTAGGCTTCTTAATGCTGAATACCCTACCAGGCACCCTTCCATGACATCCAGACTCTGCTCCCCCTCCCCTAGCTACAATCCAGTCCTCTAGTATACAGCTTAAATCACAACATAAATACAAGATACTCTTCTGAGCTAAAAGCCTACCCAGCTCTGGGTTGTCGCCTCATTCAGGCCATCAGCTTCTCTTAGCTCCTCAGGGTGGCACCAGGGAAGAGCTCAGGTGCCTGCTAGTCCATCTGCTGCAGGCACTCCCTCAGAAGCACCTCACCCTTCCGCATGCAGGGCTCAGGCCCTGGGTTTATATGTCTCGAAGCCATGCCCCCTTTTTGGTCATGTGCCTTCCCCAGGCCTCCACAGAGTTTTCCCTGTCAATCAAGGGCCAGCCTGCCCTCCTGCAGCTGTGGCCCCACACAGCTAGATGTGGCCCCACACAAGGGCAGGAGCCTCCTGGCCACCTGTCACAATTCCCTCTCCTTCCCTTCCCTTACTCCCAAGTAACAGGGTCTGGGTCTCCTGTTACAAATAAGTACATCTTTTTTATGTTGCTCCTGGTGGCAAAGATTAGCTAGACACCACTGGGAGTCAGTGTATAAATGTGATGTCAGAAGGAGGTCTAACCAGCAAGCCAGAATGTGCCTTTGGATTATTAGTGTCCAAAGATATACTCTGATAACTTTACTAAAAACTGCTATTTTTCTACTATGTCTCTGGATGCCATTGCTGAAAACATATCCAAACCCCTTACAGGTCAAAAGCTATCATGCATTC
>NW_005842421.1:1352383-1355338 GCF_000455745.1 Alligator sinensis
TTTCCTTTTGCCATCTTAATATTTTTAACTAGTCCAATAGCTTGCATTATTTTAAACTTCAGTAAAAAATCCCCACTCTAGATCCGTATCCAGACCTTGAATTTCAGCACTTGTTTGTTTAGATTATCATGCTAAAAGCACACAACCTATCAATGCATAGATAAATATGATTTGAATGCAACATGAATGAAATGGTATGTGGGTAATTCCTTTTCTGTCTTAGTGGAGCTAGATAGAGACCACTGCAGTGTTCCTGTTCTCTCTGTCTGATTTCCTCAGAAGCACTGAAAAAATCAACTACTATTACCTCCTGAAAGTGACATTCAAAGAAGGCTGCTAGTGGGCTGCATGAGAACTGGAATTTCCATTTGATTTTCGTCCAATTTAGAAATTTCAAACTGTTTTAACTGCAAATTGACTTAAACAAACCAAAACAACTTCCCCTCCCAAAACCTCCTCCTAAACCCCCCCAAAATGAGACAGGAAGAAAAAAGTGATTTGCTTAAGAGCTTACTGTGAATCCATAACAGAGCTAGAGTTAGAATTGAAGGCCTCCAGATTAACCTCATTGTGCTCATTGTCCCACATCGCACATTATTTAGCCATTGATTTTAGTGTTATTAATAAGTGTTCAGTATTTCTAAATTCAGAAATGGTAATGAACAACTGTAAATGTGTGATTTAAGTAGCCCTGTCTCTCAAACCTCTGTGACAGAGGCTGAGATATCATTTAGTCCTGTTTGGTGCTCTTCAATTATATATTAACTACAAGATCATGCCTTCCTCTTCCAGTAGTTTCCCACATCATTTTACTACGTACCTTCCAAATTCTAGAATGAAGAAGACAATGGCCTTACTTAAAATAGCCTAATTCATTATACAACCCTGACTCATTCTCAGAATATCACTCAGTCTCTGAATGGAATAAGGATCTTCCCTTCCAGTGTGTAAATCAGAGAATAGAAAGTATTCATCTTGGATCAGAAAATAATAAGTTAGGATTCAAAATTCATATTGGTGAAGGAACTGAATCAGCCAGATTTGGTCAAAATACTCAAGTTTTTCTGGTAAAAATAATTTGCAAAAGAATCACCTTTAAAATATTTTTCTTCTGCAAATGGTATTAAATATGAATTTTGCTTTTGTTTCAGTCTATGTTTTATTTTGAAAAATTTCACTTTTCCAATTTTGTCTTCTGGACTTGGGGAATTGCCAGAGTAAACATGGATTAAAATCTTAAACCTGGGGTGGGCAAATTTGTTCTAAAGTTTTAAAAATTGTAAAAAAGAAAAACAAAAACTTAATTGAGACACATTCCATGTTGGGTTGATCCATCTTTTTTACTCAGCCTGAATTGTTTTTATTTCTTGTTTGTTTCGCTTTTCAATTTCATCTGGTGGTTTTTTGTTCTTGGGACAAATTAGAGCTCACATTTGATAAAAAGGATATGGGGCAAAAACATACCAAAAAAGAAATTAGAAAGGCAATTTAACTGTAGACAAAGGAATTATGTTGCTTTACATTTATCCTGATGAAGTGGCTTATTTCTTGTCATAACAATTTGTGACCCAGAGTAAATGTAATAGGGCTTGGGGGTGGGGGGGGAGGGAAGTGGGGGAAGCTGCAGATCAAATAAAAATCTTCTAACATAAAAAAAAAATAGATCACCACCTTGAATATACTGAACATGGTAATTACTCATAAATAACTGATAAAACCCCATGCTGCCACTATACTTCAGAGTATAGTCATATCTGAGAAAGGCAATTTACAATACAACGTTGAACCCAGTTTTTAGTCAAATACTTGTATTTTTGCAAAGAGACACCTGCAATCTGTGAACAATTTTCAAAATTTTACTTTATTTATTGAATTATTTGAAACCTCAAATGCACATACAATTTTATATAAGATTTTAAAGAGAAAAGTTTGAAACTACTATAAACACTACTGGCATGCAAACCTTGTAAAAGATGGCAAAAACAGACATTTGAAATGTTATGGCTATCATTATGGAGAGACTTGGACAACTTTGAGTTTTATACTATTTAGGGTGACCATATTTCTCTATGCTGAAAACAGGACACCTGATACGATTTTATGAGTGTTCAAGGGAGTTTGCTTATGTAGTACACAAAAACAGATAAGAAATATGCATTATAGTGAAACATGCTTAATATCACTTCAAAGACATTGAGCGGGTTTGACTTCATAAATTAACCAATACAGTAGCTTCCCCCTAACAAACAGCATAAACAAAGTATGTACTTGCAGTAAAGTAGTTACTAATGTGTTTCCTTGTCTTGCTGTCCTCCAGGGTGTGAAGTTGCTTGTTGCCAGTTGTATTTCTCTGATGATGCTATTTTTTGGAGAGTCTGCTTGTCTTTCAGCAACTTCTCATAGAATGCAGTACAATCCAGAACAAAATGAACTCACATAGACAATATAGCCTTCATGGTGGAGACATTCAGACATGTTTTTTTCAGGAGATCATGCATTGTTCATTATTGAAAAGACATGTTCAACAGGGGCTGTGGTGCGCAGCAAGCATAACACAAATTCCACAGCCTTAGCTAGATCTGCATATTGAACTGCCTTGTTGTCCACCTCCTGAAAAATGGTCAGCCACCTTCCAGCAACAGGTGTTTTCTGATGGTTTCAGTCAGAGAGATGACAACAGATGATTGATTTTGTATTGGCCCACTCATCAAAAAGACAATTCTCATTCAACATACTTAACACAGGAATTCTAGTGTGGCATGTAGTGAGGCTGACTTGTATTTCATCCCACATCAACACATTTCTCAGCAGAGTCCACTCAAGCTTTTCAGTACACTCAAAGGCAGGTTTCCACTGTCCTTCTATGTAGGACAGGCATAGAGCAGTGTAAAAATTATCAACTTCATTGTAAAATTCTTCCTCCTTTTGCCCACAATCTAAAAAAGACTTCAGCAG
>NW_005842421.1:1355369-1358616 GCF_000455745.1 Alligator sinensis
ATCTTTGTTGTGACAAATCTTTCTCTAAGCATCTCTGCTAAATTATCCTACAGGGAACATATCTGCAGTGTGACTTCTGTCACCCACAAATCATTTTTCTTGATCACTTCTATAGTTTTCTGAAACATGGCTGTTTGTTTACTGGCAAAGGCAAGCCACAATGTAGTGTTAGGGTCATTGAAGACTTTCTTTAGCCATGCTGGGCATTTGTCTTGAGAAAGGAAATATGCTTTAACCCCCATCAAAAATCAACAAAACACTGTCCAGTGCTGGTCCCAGTGACAGGAATCACGTGCTGCTGTGCTGTAGTAATATAAAATATTTGAGATCAACAAATCAGCAGAACTCTTTCAGCTCTTCAACACATACAGCGTAAATGTGAAAGTATTCATAAACCTTTACAGCAAAACTCTCCAAGACAGTACTTCTCAATCACTTGCTGAAATGCACATTGCACATCAGATGTTTGCCCAGTAGAAAAGAAAACTCAATATTTTTGTGTTAATTCCCATAAGTGGAAGAAAATAGCATACAAGAATAAGAAGTTTTTGCTCCTTTTTGTTTGATGCATCCACACTAAGTGTAATAAATAAGCACATCTACAATCAGAATTCACTTCTTCTGTTGATAAAGGTGCTAATACATTGCAAATTATTGCCTCAGATTTTGTGCAACAGATGAAAACTTAGGTTGGTAGAGTTTCTTTATTAATTGTGACGTACAATCACTTGACCTGCAACTGTGTCTGTAATACACAGAATGGTAAGGAAACAGTCCCTCATTAGTGAAAATTTGATTGGCTCTTGTGTTTTGCTTACTCAAAAATTTGGAAATACTTCGAGTTGCACACTTACTCCTTTTGGCCTCTTAGTGTTTTTTGTCTGAAGGTCTGAGTAATGTCACAGTGGCTGGCGTGAGTAATTGAAAAATATGTTCCACAAGCCTGGCATATAATTTAGCTGTTGTCAGCTGCTGGTGTGTCTTTAAAAAACAAACAAACTTAAATTCATTTTGTAGGTCTTCATTAAAGGAACAGGCCTGTTTTTGTGACATTTTATAGCAAACACTACTGATAACATCAATAACCTCACACACAGGAGCTGACAATGTGCACCTAATATGGGTAGATGGATTGCAGTCCCACTGCCACATGCAGTCATTGCTTATTGTAGATCAAACCAAGTCGTAAAATGTTGGAATGTGACTTTGAAATGGAGGGAATGAAAAAAATGCAATTTTGTTTATTTTGATGTAATATGATACAATAAATATTTTATCACAAGTATGCAATATATCAGCTGGCAAAAGAAAATGGGAAAGATAGCCAATTTTGCAAAATAGTTGGGACACCTGGAATAGGGCTTAAATATGGGACTGTCCCAGCAAAAATGGGACATATGGTCACCCTAATACTATTCCAGATTTTTTTTGTCACTAGTTAATTGAGACAGATTATAAAGTTAAAATTCCCAAACAACAGATGATGTAGAGCAGGCCAAAGTAGCCAATGCCTCCTTTGCTTTACACTCACGATCCTTAATTGTGATAGAATACTTAAAACAAAAATAATTTTTAAAAGGGTACTGCAATGCAGACAATAACAGAGAAACAATGAGGCATATTTACTCAAATATAAGTACTCTGATTATACTACAATGCCCAAATAGTTAGATTCTACATATGGAAAATTTATAAATTAATTATTAAAGGTTTATCTTGAATTTGTCCCCTTCATACTGCTACAGCAAGGAAAATAAATATGGGGGATCAGGTTGCCCCTTTGCCTTTGACCATGACAATTTCTTCTCCCTGTCCTTACTGTCAGACCCTGCTTTCCCTTAGCACACGGAAGTGATAAGCAAATTTGAAAAGATCTTGAAATAAACATAGTTGTAGTAATTTGCATATAGTATCCATAGCTGTAGTTCACCCAGAATGGATGCATTTTACCTTTTTTTAAATTGCTGCAAGATTTAGCACAGGTACTCCTTAAACACACTTTTAAGTAGCACTTGGTATATATAGTATAAACAATGCATGATATTAGTCCAAGGCCAAAAGTCTCATGATTACCCATAGTTCATTGGGCTGGCCCCAGCAGAGTCAACCGTATTTCAAGCCATGGTCACCTCACAGGTCAGCACTGCTCAATATGTGCTTCAGACACCTCCCACAAAGGATCTATGTGCTAACTAGGTGTTCTTGTCATGAGTCCTGGGATGCTCAAAAAATTATATGTAGATGAGGCACATATCAACCTGGTCCAGCTTCACCTCATGAGGCGCATCAAGACGAGCCCCATACCGTGCCTCTTGCAGTGTCTCAACCCCCTTTGAGACTGCAAGAGGCACATGAGGGAACAAAAAAACATTCCCTGCACTGCAAATTTGCAGCATAGGGGCAAAATTAGACCCCTGGATATCCAGGGGTCAAAACATACCCCAAGAGAAAAAAAGCAGGACAAGGCACAGTCCGGGACCATGCTCTGAGGCAACCAGGGGCTCAACCCTCCACAGAGACACTCTGGTAGCCAGCCAGAGTCTCTCTATGGCTAGCCCTCACCCCAGTGCTGAAGCATGCTGCGTGTGTGTACAGGCCAGGCAGCGGTGCAAGCTGCAGGAGCCTGGACTGGGATTCATGCCAGATAAGTAGGGGGTTGGAGGGGCTGGAGGAGAAGGGGAGGGGACCATCAGTGGTGGCCACTCAGCCCCAAACCCCATTCATTCTCCCCTGCCCCCACTTGCTCTCCCACCCAGCCCCAGCCCCCCACACTCACCAGCAGCAGCAGCAATGGTCGGGGCCACTCAGGGCTTCATGGCACAGCCCCTCTGCATGAGGCACAGCGGGGCTCAGCTCCAGCTGCCTGGCACCCATACTATTGCATCGCACAGGTGCACCTGGCTTAGCAGGTCTCCCCACACAGTCTCAGAGCTCCTGGCCACTCTGGATGAGTGGCACTGAACCCCAGGTGACAGCCACAGCACCCCAAGCTTCCGGACAGCGTACAGCATGAGCCGGGCCATATCCACATGATGTAGCAGCTGCAGTGCGGAGCTGAGCTCCTCTGCCTGCAGTTGCCCCATGCCATGTGTGGGGGGGCTGTGCCATGAGGCCCCTAGTGGCCTTGACTGCTGCTGCTGCTGGTAAGCTGCGGGCAGTGTGGGAGGCTGGAGTCAGGTGGGAGAGCAATGGGGGAGCAGGAGACAAGAGGGGGAGCAATGTTACCAAATTTGCCCATTACTTTGGG
>NW_005842422.1:0-10288 GCF_000455745.1 Alligator sinensis
TGCCCCACCAGTCTGAGTTCACCAGCTGCACTGGATGCTGAAGCACCCTCATGCTCCAGCCAGATGCTCTGCAGCACATGGAGCCCAATCTGAGCAACCCTGTCCTGGCAGGCTGATTCCCTGGGTCCCCTGCTACCCTGGACTGCTCTGACCAGGCTCCATATTCTGTGCATGAATATTGCTTTGGAGTTTTTGCTCCCAGGCACAAGTTCAAACAGCGTGCACAAGAGCAAAAATCTCTGGAGCAATAAGGTCTGGAGTTATTCCTACGCATTAATCACATGTGGAGACATGCCCTCTGTGTCCATCATTGCACCAGCTCTGTTTTATTATTGCAGAACCTATTTTAATGTTCTTACGTATTCCTTCCTAGATGAATTGTTGACTTTCTGGTGTGGGAGGCAACAAACTCAACATTACAGCACCTTAGGGCCTGTCTCTGTGAGAAAGCTGCACTAGTATAACTTCAATTTGCTTTTATGCTGGCATAGTTAAGCTGATTTTTAAAAAATGGTGTGGACACTCTTGTTTCTGTAGTTTTTTTAATTGGTCTGAAGTTTTCCTCTAATCAACTGAAGCTAGACTAAGTAAGATGCCCCTGAATTGGAACAAAAGTATCCACGCAGCACTTACAGCATCCCTCTAACAGTTGCAGTTAATATTCACACCTTAAATTCTACTGGCATAACTTTCTTATGTGGAAAAACCCTCAGATTCCCTTTAGATTAACTTAGGGCATGGCTTCCTTCTTGGCCCTTGTAGACCACCACCAAGGTAAGTCGTATATTTGCTCCTGCTGCAATGCACCAGGTTAGCAATAAGGGCTCAGGCACCTCCCACCACTGTCTGGCTCCTGCTGAGACAGAAAGCCTCAGTGTAGCTCTGGAGTGTTTATCCAGGGCCACTTTTAAACCATCACTTTGGCCAAATCGACGGTCTTTGGACCACCTGGAGGAATGAATGGGTGGGGCTTATTTTGTCAGGCACAGACATGGGGGTAAGAGGAATGCATCAGTCATGCATTTAGTCTTGTCTCTGAATTTGTCTCATTGCAAAAACTCATCAAATAAGCACAGCTTCCTTAAAGAACCCTAGAAGATTTACTCTGGGTTTTCTGTTCACCAAGCCACTTCTTAGATATACTTCTTTGGAGAAAAAATATTCAGTGAAAACCAGCTTAAGAATACATTGTAAAATGTCCTGGTTCCTTTGGCTGTACATTTAGTTTACGATTCCAAATACTAAATCCAGATCCAGATTTTGCTGCCCTCACTTCAAGGAGCTCTTAGTCAAGGCGACTGGTTGTAGCCCCCTCTTCTTTTAAACTAGGCAAGGTGGGTGCTGAGAAATTCAGGAAGAAATCAAGTAGCACACACAAGTCAAGGGACAGAGTACACGAGGTATTCGTTGCCCATGACTGCTCTAGCAGGCAGCCTTGCCTGCATCCAGCTGTTCTGCAGGTAACATTGTAAGCACAAGTTCAGTATTTACTCTTCTGCTGTGCTCTATTCTGGACCGATATGCAGAAGAAATCCTTTAAAATGACTTAAACCAAACCCCAGGTTTCATCTAATCAGAAGCAGTTTTATCGAGAAGATAAATGCATGGCAGCTTGTTGAAAAAAGTTGGAGGGGATGAATATCTGTGCTACTTGGCAGTGCACCTGGTAACAGATAAACTCCTCTTGTGAAAGACATTAGCTTTCTTGGCATCCTAATTTCCTGTCTGCAAATAATTCAGGTAGATCGGCACAGTTTTACCTCCTAGCTGGCTAGTTTGAAAGCAGGAAATGCCTCTTGTTTCCTGAGTAGTGAGTACTCAAGCAAGTTCTAGTCACCTGCAAGAAGCCTGGAAGTGATTTCTTCTTCCATGTCAACACAGACAGCTTCTGCCACCCAAAGCCAGCCAAACAGCAAAAGGGCCTGACAGGCATGTGGAGAGGGGAGGGGGCTCCCCAGTGTGCTCAACAGCAGACCTAGAAGTGGACCAGAAGCACTTCCGGTGCACTTCTGGGTTTGCCCCCCTCCGCGTTCCTGTGGGGCACTCCATCCGCCCCAGCATTGCAGCATTCATGAGCCGACAGATGCCTGACAGATACCCCAGGGGAAGCATTTGAGGCTTAGTTTTTGGTTGGGCACAGTGAGGCAGGTGGCTTAGCACAGGAGTGCCCCCTACTGGCCTGCTATAGGGGGCCCCAGTCCCAACACACAAGGCTCTGGGTCCCAATTCTGGTACATGGGGCTGATGAGGGGCAATGCAGGGCCCCTGGGGCCTTGGGACCTGATCCAGGCATGCAGGGGTAGGGTCCAATCCCAGTGCACCAGGTCCAATCCCATTCCATTCATTTGGCTTGTGGAGCCAAAATGTGAAGCAACATTGCACTAAGTTACTTGGGTATGTCTGACACATCTCAACCCCTCTTACGAAAGTATCTCTGAGCACCTCACAGTTTGTATAGCATTCCTCAAACACAACCCTGTTGAAGGAGAGAAAGGCTAAAGTCTCCATTTTACTTGTGAGGGACTGAGGCAAAATGCCCACACTCCTGTAAGAAGCCTGTAGCAGAGAAGAGAATTGAATTCTGGGAATCTGAGCCCCAAGTTGGTACTATCACCTTGATATACCATCCATGGTCTGCAGAGCAACTGCCTGGTTAGCCCTATACAAAGGATGGTACGTAGTTGGACTAGGTGGCCTCAGTCCTTTAGAGGGTGCTGCTTCCTTTCTCAGGCCAGTTCAGCTCTGTAGGCATGGGACTGCAATAGCATTCTCTGCTTCCTCCCTTATGGTCATGTTGCAGGCATGCTGCTGTCCCCACCTGTGGTCAGACTCTGGAATCATGTATCTTTTGCACAGTTGTATGGAGGATTTGAGAAACCCCCCCTTGATTTCTGTATGACTACACAGAGGTAAGTTGCCATCTAGCTCTTCAGAATTCTCATGGAAACAAACCTGAATTTTCTGGTCTTTCCTTGACTGAAGAAGAGGAGCACCAGCAGGCAACGTGTAGGGGGTGCATGCGGGTGCAGGTGCACATGCACCCCCTGATTGTAACCCCCTACAAAAATGTGCCACCAACACTGTCAGTGGTGCCTGTGAGCGGTCTCCACATGCCACCCCCCTCCCCCTGTCACCGATACCGCCAGCAGTGTCTGCAGATGGGCAGCGATCCTGCTTACTGCTGCTGCGCTCCCGCTGCTACCATGCCCCCCAGCTGCCAGGGGTACATGTCATTCATGAGCACCAGAACTCTGATCCCAATTCAGAGTCAAGACCATTTATAATAGAATGATCTTTCCCTGGGTAGATTTTAAAAATGTGAGGGAAACACAACAGTTGAACAAATCTGCCTATTATTTTTTGACATGGCAAGTAGGATTGCTACACCTGTTTACCCCAGTCACTTAAATGCTTTTTCATTTATACCTCTCTTTTGACCTCAGTACCAGTGTGGAAACCCATAGAGCCAACTAATCTCCAAGGTCATAACCCAAAGCTGGTGTAAGTTATGGCTCAGTGGGCATGTTTACATGTATATTTATGTGTGCCTAAACTTAATGTGCCTTTGCTTAAAGTGCATTAAGGCAATTTAGGAGGGGTGTAGGTTGTTTAGGTACTCGTCTACATGTGGATGTGCTAATGTACATTAAGGTGCATTAAATTTGGGTGTGAATAGCTAAGTCACATTACTGCATTTGCAGACACATTAATGCACATTAGCGCATCTACATGTGGCTTAATGTGACTTAGCTACTTGTGCCTAAATTTGATACCTGCTGTATGCAGGTATCAAATTTAGGCTTGTATATCTTGAAATTGCCATTTTTAAGGTGCATTAGAGGATGCACACATATAGACGTGTTCCCTTAATGCACCTTAAAGTGGGCTAATGCACATTAAATGCATATGAGTAGACACGTACAGTAAGTGGGTGAGAGACTCAGGCCAGGCCTCCAAAGCAGAATGTTACTGGTGCCACTGTACCTACCAGGGGGTATGAGAAGATTGCAGCCTCTTCCCAGTGCTGATTAGGAAACCACTGATGGGGGAATCACTTTACCAACAGAAGAGGGCTTCTGCTGGCTTAATTTATATAGTTTGGGGAGGTAGTAAATCTTTGCCAGCACTAGGAAGCTTGCCAACATTGCTATCCTGCTAGAGGTGCTGCAGCATAGACCATCTCTAAACTGGTATAATGTATATGTGACAGATGCTTTCTGATGCCCAAAGTAAGCACAGTATTTTCTCATATACCACATGCCCCAACATGAAAAATGCACCTTGGTTCTGAAAGCAAGAATGTAGAAAAAATATTTTTTCAGTCATGGCCTAGAACTGGCTTTTTCATTGAGCGGCTGTGCTACAAAATGGCTGCCAACTTGTCTCTCATATACACATACCCCTTTTTCCATAAATACCAGTATGTAAGCAAGGGAGGATGGCAGCAGCAGCAAAAAGAAGAAGAAGAAGAAAAAAAAAGTATTTTCAATCCAGAGTAAATTGCACTGAAGTTAAAAAGACCAGGCTGACTAAGAAACTTCATATACTAGCTTTATGCCTGATGTATTTGCATCGCTCTGGGCATGTCTACATGAGACGTTTACTGTGCAGTTGACTGATTACCTACACAGTAAACATCTTAGCGTCTACATGTGCGCCCCTATTAGGGTGCACAAAATTAATAAACTCCAGAGCAGGCTAGTACTTGCTCTGGAAGTTTTTCATGCACAGCAGCACACGGGTAGATGTTGCTCCAACTGGCTGGGGCACAGGGTGCTTCAGTGTGGGGCTGGCCAGCAGGCAGTCCCTGTGCTAAACAGGCATGGCAGGTGAACTCAGACTGGTAGAGGGGTGGAGCGTCCCATGGGAGGGGACTGGGGGTTGCAGCCACTCCCCTCACTGGATGCTGAAGCACCCTCATGCTCCAGCCAGATGCTCTGCAGCACATGGAGCCCAATCTGAGCAACCCTGTCCTGGCAGGCTGATTCCCTGGGTCCCCTGCTACCCTGGACTGCTCTGACCAGGCTCCATATTCTGTGCATGAATATTGCTTTGGAGTTTTTGCTCCCAGGCACAAGTTCAAACAGCGTGCACAAGAGCAAAAATCTCTGGAGCAATAAGGTCTGGAGTTATTCCTACGCATTAATCACATGTGGAGACATGCCCTCTGTGTCCATCATTGCACCAGCTCTGTTTTATTATTGCAGAACCTATTTTAATGTTCTTACGTATTCCTTCCTAGATGAATTGTTGACTTTCTGGTGTGGGAGGCAACAAACTCAACATTACAGCACCTTAGGGCCTGTCTCTGTGAGAAAGCTGCACTAGTATAACTTCAATTTGCTTTTATGCTGGCATAGTTAAGCTGATTTTTAAAAAATGGTGTGGACACTCTTGTTTCTGTAGTTTTTTTAATTGGTCTGAAGTTTTCCTCTAATCAACTGAAGCTAGACTAAGTAAGATGCCCCTGAATTGGAACAAAAGTATCCACGCAGCACTTACAGCATCCCTCTAACAGTTGCAGTTAATATTCACACCTTAAATTCTACTGGCATAACTTTCTTATGTGGAAAAACCCTCAGATTCCCTTTAGATTAACTTAGGGCATGGCTTCCTTCTTGGCCCTTGTAGACCACCACCAAGGTAAGTCGTATATTTGCTCCTGCTGCAATGCACCAGGTTAGCAATAAGGGCTCAGGCACCTCCCACCACTGTCTGGCTCCTGCTGAGACAGAAAGCCTCAGTGTAGCTCTGGAGTGTTTATCCAGGGCCACTTTTAAACCATCACTTTGGCCAAATCGACGGTCTTTGGACCACCTGGAGGAATGAATGGGTGGGGCTTATTTTGTCAGGCACAGACATGGGGGTAAGAGGAATGCATCAGTCATGCATTTAGTCTTGTCTCTGAATTTGTCTCATTGCAAAAACTCATCAAATAAGCACAGCTTCCTTAAAGAACCCTAGAAGATTTACTCTGGGTTTTCTGTTCACCAAGCCACTTCTTAGATATACTTCTTTGGAGAAAAAATATTCAGTGAAAACCAGCTTAAGAATACATTGTAAAATGTCCTGGTTCCTTTGGCTGTACATTTAGTTTACGATTCCAAATACTAAATCCAGATCCAGATTTTGCTGCCCTCACTTCAAGGAGCTCTTAGTCAAGGCGACTGGTTGTAGCCCCCTCTTCTTTTAAACTAGGCAAGGTGGGTGCTGAGAAATTCAGGAAGAAATCAAGTAGCACACACAAGTCAAGGGACAGAGTACACGAGGTATTCGTTGCCCATGACTGCTCTAGCAGGCAGCCTTGCCTGCATCCAGCTGTTCTGCAGGTAACATTGTAAGCACAAGTTCAGTATTTACTCTTCTGCTGTGCTCTATTCTGGACCGATATGCAGAAGAAATCCTTTAAAATGACTTAAACCAAACCCCAGGTTTCATCTAATCAGAAGCAGTTTTATCGAGAAGATAAATGCATGGCAGCTTGTTGAAAAAAGTTGGAGGGGATGAATATCTGTGCTACTTGGCAGTGCACCTGGTAACAGATAAACTCCTCTTGTGAAAGACATTAGCTTTCTTGGCATCCTAATTTCCTGTCTGCAAATAATTCAGGTAGATCGGCACAGTTTTACCTCCTAGCTGGCTAGTTTGAAAGCAGGAAATGCCTCTTGTTTCCTGAGTAGTGAGTACTCAAGCAAGTTCTAGTCACCTGCAAGAAGCCTGGAAGTGATTTCTTCTTCCATGTCAACACAGACAGCTTCTGCCACCCAAAGCCAGCCAAACAGCAAAAGGGCCTGACAGGCATGTGGAGAGGGGAGGGGGCTCCCCAGTGTGCTCAACAGCAGACCTAGAAGTGGACCAGAAGCACTTCCGGTGCACTTCTGGGTTTGCCCCCCTCCGCGTTCCTGTGGGGCACTCCATCCGCCCCAGCATTGCAGCATTCACGAGCCGAGCCTGGTACCTCGAGGTATGTAGAAAAATCATTTAAGGCTGTGTCTATGTCCGAATTGCTGATTCTCTGAATCAGCATCAATCTTCAGATTCAGATTTGGCCGAATTGAATTGGGGACAGTGATCCGAATCAATGAATCGACTAACTGTCCCTGATTTGGGTGGAATCCAAATCGAATATGGCCCGTTTTGCACACCCCTACAACAGAGCGGGCCAGTAACTGCCAGGACCTTGTTCCTGGTCAGTCTGCTCTAGGGCTTAATACACGCATGATACCATCCCACTCAAAGCCTACATGGCGAAAACTCCCAGCAAGACATGCAGCTGGGGTTCAGTGACACAGCTATGTTGAACCCAAAAGAAGTTGCAACAGCAACTAAAATATGTCAGGCTCTCAGCCCTGGCCCAGAGCTCACCAGCAAAACTGCCAGATTCCAACCTTGGGTAGTTTGCTGCAGGGATTGATGCCCCACCATAGCATCATAACTCTCAAAACCCAGAAAAACAACAGGGAAAAGAAGAGGGAGAGAACAGAGGTCTCAAGCCCTGAAACAAACTTTCTCTCCCTGTACCTGAGGCTTTCTTTTCACATAGCTTCAGCTTGCTTCTCCAATGAAGAGGGGGGGGGAACTCCTACAAGGGGAGCAGGTTTTCTGGCTCCCAATTTAGTGGTGCAGCTCTCAGCAGTCCGAGGAGAAAAAGAATGAGACCCAGCCCAGGTGGCCTGACCCTTAAATCACCTTTCTGAAATCTTGACCTGATCCCAGTCAGAAACAGCATTACTAGAACACTGCTAATGCAGAGCAATCAGTTCAAAGGTGGCCAGTGCTCCAGGATTTGGCCAGAGTCACTAAACTGGTTTTACAGGTTTTGTTGAGGAATCTTAAAACAATGGTCTGGACACAATGCGGGGAGAGGATGTGATCTTCCAGTCCCAGAAAAGGCACAATATATGGCAAAAACAATCTACACAGCAACATGAAACCAGAACAAATTTTACCATACACTACCCCAGTGTGTGTGGGTGTTAGCACACTCGAATGAGGAATATGGGAAAATCTCTCCCCCTTGTACTGATATTTAGGACAGCAGCTGCAGAGATATACCAGCATAGATCAGCTACTGCTGTCTTTGCCATCCTGTCACCTACTGTTTCCCAGAGCAAGTCTAGACACTACAATGAAAAAAATTAATATGGTCCTTCTGCGCTAACACTCCTAATGATGCAATCTTTCAAAAATACTGATTGGCTTTCATAAAAACTCTCAGCTCTGCCAAGACTTTTGGGGCAGGTTAATCCAGAAAGGTGCCAAGGCTAAAACCTGGTTTTAACGTAGACATTTTGTGGTGAATCAACAGCCAAGAATGTTTACTAGCATTGGTTTAAATTTCCCAAATTACTACTTTTTTCATCACCAGCGCTTTCCTAAGGAACAAACACTTTTTCAAGAATATCTTCAAAATTACCTTGAAACCTGAATACATTCATTTTTGCAGGCCTCAATTTACTATTCCAAATGCTGGAGAGAAGGAAAACAAAATTAATTTGAACATTTTTTTTTACTCTTTTGATTAGGTGGTTAATTGCACCTTTTCTAAATCTGTAGAACATATGAACAAAGATCTTTTCAATTTTTTTAACTGTAATATTTCCTCTTTAGTTGTTGTCATCTTCTGAATACTCCCTATTATTGGAAATATTAAATAGAGATAGATAGCAGAGAGAGGCAGTTAGCCAGGTTAGACTGAAATGAGGCAAAAAGCAAGGTTAACCTTATAGATTAACTACATCAGAGATGCAAAGGGTTTTGTAAGCAGCAGATTATAAGATGTTAAGCAAGCCTTAGCTAAACTAAGATGCCTCCAGACAATGAAAACATTCTTCTCCACTCCTACAAGTTATGGATAAGATAAGCAGTTAGCAGCCTTTTTCTCAGGGTAGGCCAGAATGACTCATGTCAGGTCTGTGACAGGCCAGCACTTGCACCTGGCTGCTGCTGCCACTTCTCTATAACAACCAGCTGCAGCGTGAGCAAAGTTCCACAATGCCTGGCTGTGGTGCAGTGTGGGCAAAGCCACACCATAGGCTGCCACCCTCAGGTTAGATCTTTACCTAATGTTGACCACAATATCTCCATAGAAGAAATTGGACTGGTCTACCACAGCTAAATAGCGAATCCTATTGCTTTCATTTAATGTAAAAACACAGTACACTTACAAAGTAAAATAAAAAATATTTTTGTCTCCACTTCAAAATCCTTTCACTAGGAAGAATTTTAAAATAGGTAACTAGCTTTTCTCGGTAATCAGCACCCTAATCATCTCATGCCCATCAGATGATCGAGTTCAGGATCCTGATGAAAAGAAGGATGGAGAACAGCAGAGCAAGAACCCTGGACATCAGGAAGGCAGACTTCGGCTCACTCAGGGAACTAATAGGCAGGATCCCCTGGGAAGCCAGGGTAAGGGGGAGAGAAGTCCAGAAGGGCTGGCTGTACTTTAAAGAAACCTTATGGAGAGTGCTGGAACAAACCACCCCAACGTGCAGGAAGACTAGCAAGTAAGGCAGAAGACCAGTTTGGCTTATCAGGGAACTCTTCAGTAAACTAAATCACAAGAAGGAAGCTTATAAGAAGTGGAAACTTGGATAAATATCTAGGGAGGAGTATAAGAGCATTGCACAGGTGCACAGGGATGAAGCCAGGAAGGCTAAAGTGCAATTGGAGTTGCAGCTAGCAAGGGATGTAAAGGGTAATAAAGGGGGTTTCTAAAAGTATGTCAGTAGCAAGAGGAGAATCAGGAAAAGTGTGAGTCCCTTACTGAATGGGGGAGGCAACGCTGTGACAGAGGATGCTGAAAAGGCTGCAGTACTCAATGTCTTCTTCACCTCAGTCTTCACAGACAAGGTCAGCTCCCAGACTACTGCACCAGACAGCACAGTTTGCAAGGAGGTGAGCAGCCAACAGTGGCAAAAGAACAGGTTAGGGACTATTTAGGCCCGTCAGTCTTACCTCAATCCTGGGGAAACTCTTTGAGAAGATCATCAAGGAGCACATCTGTGATGGGCCTGCATTGGGGATGATGCTCAAGGGCAACCAGCACGGTTTCATTAGGGGCAGTTCATGTCAGACCAACCTGATTGCCTTCTACGATCAGGTCACAAAAGCATTGGATGCAGGTGTCGCCATGGATGTAGTCTTTCTGGACTTCAGCAAGGCCTTTGACACTGTCGACCACCCCATCCTTATTAAAAAACTAGGCAACTGTGGAATCGATGCCTACACGGTCAGATGGATTGCAAATTGGCTGAAGGGTCGTACTCAGAGGGTGGTGGTGGAT
>NW_005842422.1:10419-32030 GCF_000455745.1 Alligator sinensis
GATACCAAAATTTGGGGTGAGGTGGGCACATTAGCGGGGAGGGAAAGACTGCGGAGAGACCTGGATAGATTGCAGGGGTGGGTTAATAAAAACAGGATGCGTTTCAATACTTACAAGTGCAGGGTGCTGCATTTGGACAGTACTAACCAGCAGCACACTTATAAGATGGGAAACTCCCTTCTTGAGAGCACGGAGGCCGAAAGGGATCTTGGAGTCATTATTGACTCCAAGGTGAACATGGGCCGACAATGCGAGGTCACAGTCGGCAGGGCTAACCGGACCCTATCGTGCATCCACAGGTGCATCTCAAGTAGGGCCAAGGAGGTGATCCTCCCCCTCCACGCGACACTGGGCAGGCCGCAGCTGGAGTACTGTGTCCAGTTCTGGGCGCCCCACTTCAGGAGGGATGTGGACAACATTGAGAGGGTCCAGAGGAGGGCCACCCGCATGATCCGGGAACAGCAGGGCAGACCCTACAATGAGAGGCTACGGGACCTGAAACTGTTCAGCCTTCACAAGAGAAGGCTGAGGGGGGACCTGGTGACCGTCTATACACTCACTAGGGGGGCCCAGAAGGGTTTGGGGGAGACCTTGTTTCCCCTAGCGCTCCCTGGGATAACAAGGAATAACAGCCACAAGTTGTTGGAGAGTAGGTTTAGATTAGACATCCATAGGAACTACTTCACAGTTAGGGCGGCTAGGATCTGGAACCAACTTCCAAGGGAAGTGGTGCTGGCTCCTACTCTGGGGGTCTTTAAGAAGCGGCTCGATGCCTACCTGGCTGGGGTCATTTGAGCCCAGTTTTCTTCCTGCCCAGGCAGAGGGTCGGACCTGAAGATCTACAAGGTCCCTTCCAACCCTACTTCTATGATTCTATGATTTATACAAGTCCATGGTGCTGGCTGGGATGTGCCGGCAGGAGCTGAGGGAGTTGGCTGATGAGATTGCAGAGCCACTGGCCATCATCTTAAAAACTCATGGTGATCAGGAGAGGTCCCATACAGGAGAGTGCCCATATTTAAGAAAAGAAAAAAGAGGGATCCAGGGAACTACAGACCAGTCAGCCTCACATCAGTCCCTGAAAAAATCATGGAGAAGATCCTCAAAGAATCCATTTCTAAGCACTTGGAGGAGAAGAAGGTGATTAGAAACAGTCAGCATGGATTCACCAGGGGCAAGTCATGCCTGACCAACCTGATTGTCTTCTATGATAAGGTGGATGTGGGGAGACCAGTGGATGTGGTATACCTTGATTTGAATAAGGAAAAGTTCTTTGCGTAGATGTGATCTTTCATTAGACCAACTGAGTAGTTGGAAAAAAGTTCTTAGCAAGCTTTTGGTCTGAATCACCCTTCTTCAGGCAATAGGGAGTCTCTGCTGGTCTGAGACTCCAAGGAATGAAAGACACTAAAAGTGTAAGGATGTCAGTGAGAATGTAAATAGGTGGAATTCTCTGTGTGACTCCATTAGTTATGACATACCATCCTTCCCTCGAACCTACATAGAAAATCCTCAAACAATTGCAACCCATACTAGCAGAAGACCCAATTCTTAAAGAGATCTTCCCAGAACCACCCATCCTAGCCTTTACAATCACTGGACCTCACTAACCTCATCACCAGAGCCAAATTCCCTATGACCCAAACTACACCTAATGGATCAAGACCATGCCAGTACAAGAAATGTAAAACCTGCCAACACATCTCCACCATTCCCACAATAAGCACACCCCATAACAGAACCATCACCATTCCTGGATCTTACACCTGCACCTTCAGAAATGTTATATATCTCATCCAGTGCACTAAATGCCCTGATGGGAAATATGTAGGAAAGACAAAAACAACAACTGCGCACCAGAATGAATGTACACCGAAAATCTATCAGACAAGGGTATCGAACTACCTGTGGAGGTATGCTTCTCACAGGACAGTCACTCCCTCTCCAATCTCTCAATTCTAATCCTGAAAGGGAATTTATAAAACACCTTTCATAGATAAGCCTGCATAGTTATAAACCTTCAGGAAAAAACAAAGAACTTTAAGTCTAAAAAGATTAAGAATTCTTTACACTCGCATTCCTGGAAAGATCTTAAAGATGTCTGCATTTTGGAAACTTCAACTCTGACAGGAGAAAACATATGAGTGGGTGCAGGGGAGAGGAGGTTGGGTGGATTAGAATCATAGAAAGTTAGGGTTGGAAGGGATCTAAGGAGTTCATCTAGTCTAACCCCCTGCTAGCAAGACCATCCTCAACTAGATCATCCTAGCCAAAGCAGTTCTTCGTCTCTGTTTAGGTTTCATATGTATTTAACTTAGGCTGCATTGGCTTTTCTTCCAGACATGAGGACGGGCATTTTCTGACATCTTTCTCAACTGAATAGAAAGTGTGGGTGGATCTAATAATGAATTGATATAGAGGTTGGGATCTTGGCTGGCCAAATGTCTCCTTTGTTCCTGTTTGTGATGTACCACAGGCAGGAAAAGGTCATCTCTTGCTATTTTAAGTGTGTCCCCTTTAGTATTCCTTTAACATTTCTTCTGATTCTCACCTGACCTTCCCCTTCCCCACCCTCTCTTTGTTTTCCCTTTGTAGGAGTAGAAAAGTGCTAACATCGAAGAGTATTGTTATGTATATCTCAATGCTGTCCTTCAACCTCTCCTTCCTTACAATTCAGTGTCTCAAATATTATAGTGTCAGCTACCAGTATCATTGTTCCCATATGTAGAGGAAAGAGAATGAGCCTAGTGATGCTTATAAACTGACAACAATTTGATTGAACACAGCCAGATAGATTTAGATACTCCAGACACTCAGTATGAAGCAGGGCCCCAAATTTCCAGGTGTTGCTTATTGTAAGTGTATGGGTGTTCAGTGAAGAAACATGTAATTTTGGTCTTTCTCTTCCATGATATCCAAGGTAGAGATGGAGGGACTTTCATTATTTCCTGTTGTTGTTCTCTTGAATTTAATGGTGTGTTTGTTGGACTAAGGGGCAGGGAGAGGATTTGTGGGTTTTGGGGGACAGCCAGAGCTCCACTGGGGGAGAGGAGGTGCAAGCTGAGGAGGGCATTGGAGCAGGCGAGAAGGAGAGGAGGAAGGGGGCTCCCCTCGGTAAGAGGTAGGAGAGTGAGGGTGGGTCTGCAAAAAGAGGAATGAGAATGTGGAAAGATGGCTTTTATTGGCACATGACCCAGTAGAGGTTTGGGAAGGTTGGGAAGGACATCTGGGATGGGTGAATGATCATTTGGGAAGACTGTTTTTTGTTTCATACCTTGTGGGGTTTATAGTAAGCTGCCTCACATCATGTTTGGATAGGGTTGCATATAAATCTCATAAATAAATTACATAATTTTGTAAATATGTGTCTGGGGAAAAGGCATTTCTTTAAGCTCTGAGAATTAGTTTATATGGCTTTTCTGGCCATGATTGCTAGGGATTGGTATCTGTACAGAAATAAACAAATAGATCAATTCAGAAGTTCAGAGATGCATGCACACCTTCCTGCCTAACTGCATCACTTTCTAATTGGTCACGTAAATAACTGCCCTAAGAAACTTAGGGGATCTGGGTTCTTTTTCCATCTCTACTACAGACTTCCCAAAATGCCTCATGTATTTTCTATATCTGAAATGGAGAACCTTCGTTACATCTCAGAGGACATGAGGCTTAATTTCTTACTGCTGTGAAATCCTCTGAAGGACATAAGAGAAAAAATATTTATCGCTATTAAATAAGGGCCTCCTCAAAACATATCTGTGGAGCCCCCATATCTTTCTCTTGTTCCTAATCCAAAGAATCATGAGTTTTCAATTTTGTTCTCCCCCATTGTTCCTTTTTAGGTTTAAACATAGCGACATTGAGGATCCAGAGACTCATCACTCTAATACTCTTCAACACTGCTGAGCTAACACATTGGTAAATTAAAACCACTGTGCGGGAGGGGTTCTGCAAGTCAATTATCTTAATTCATCTTGAAGCTCAGATTACAGATGGAAAAGGGCAGACTGCCAGGCACGATTGCTTTTGCTCTTAAAAGTCATAGGTGACCTGTCACTGAGATTCTTTTACATGTTCTCTATTTTTGCTGCCACTTGAACAATACTGTTGAGCTCATTAGAAAGGACTAAGGCCTGGCCCTAGATTGACACGGCTGGGGAATTAAATCAGGTTGCAGAAAAATGCTACAGTGGCTCATCCCAAACTGCATAATCACAGACATGACTGACTCGTGGCCAGAGCAGCACATAGCTTGGCTTGTTGCTCAGTCCCAGGAAAGCCAACAGTAGTAAAATAGCACAGCATGTGCTGCAGTCCCATTTTACGAATTACAAGGCCTGTCCACTTTTCCATATCTGTAACTTTCATGGCATTGCTCCTCATTTATACTGGTGTAAGCCAAGCCCAAAGGAAGAAGCCTGGCGCAGACCTCATCCATTTTTTCCTGCCTGCCTAGAGGGACCTCCACAGCAGCTGGCAGCTTGTGAGCACAGAAATGCTGAACTAAAGCACAATATGGGGAGCCAGGAGGCATGAGGAAAATGGTGATGCAGCAGCAAGCTACGAAGGGGCTCTCAGAGTGGTTGCTTGCAGATCTCTGGTTCTTGCCATGTGAGAGGAACCCAGTCACATGCACCTAGACAGCTTTGTTGCTTTGCGGGTGGCCATCACACTAGTACTAGGGATCATTTCTGTTCTGGATCTTAGAGAGATGTTATGCACTACACTTAGACATATGAAGGGCACTTAAAAAGATGACCATCTTCATGTTAATGGTCATTAACTTGTGCTGAATGCCCTCTGAGGATGCATCCCCATGAGTGAGAACGTGCACTTCCTTGGGGACAAATAGCACTGCCCTGCTAGTTGTTCCTGGGCACACTGGTGCACGGCAGCTTGCCACAGGTGAGGTAGGGGAGGGTAGGCCAGCACCTGAATACGTGCACCTCCCTTCTTTTTTCTGCTGTGGGTTTTTAAGATACCAGAATTTCCCAATATCTCATTTTGCCACCATGCTGCAAATATGCAGCGTGGCAAACATAATCATGAGTGCTGTGTGCGTTTTGCAGCGTCTTAAAAGGCAAACCATGTTCCCATTTGTGGGGATGCAGCCTGAATGTCTCAAAGTTACATCACTTCAGGTGAGGTTTGACCCTGGGCTATGGTACCTAGTTTGTGTTAAAAGTAAGTTCAGTCTGCTCCATAGATAAAACAAGAAATTTGCAGTCCTTTGGCATCCCAGGATGCACCTGTCTCTCCCCCCTCCCTCCCAGCAGGGATAGAGCTCAGGTGTCCTGGCTCCGTCACACCTCTACTCATTAGCCCTCTAGTGGCAAGTCAAAGCTGTGCAGGCAAGAAACTCACTAACCCATAACCTGCAACTGTGGAGAAAATTCAGGAGCATTAAACTACAGCCCCACATGCATCTGAGTGTGAGCTTGTCAGGAGCAATTTGCTCCAGACAGGAGCAGTTCAGTCCACGGCTGCTCCTGCCCTGCTCTGCCCCACTGCAGCAGCCAGGGGGAGCTCTAGGCCCCCCAGGTGCCAGCCTGGGGCTGGAGCTCAAGATGGGTCCCATGCATCTGGGAGGCAGCTGCCCAGCATCTGGTACAGCTCTCCCAGCCACGTAGAGATCAGGATGCATCCCAATCACCACGTGGCTGGGAGGCAGCTTTTTCTGAGCCAGGACAGCTCTCTCCACCCCCTAGTTAGATTAGTCTAATGCACAGTAAAGCGTCTTGTGTAGGTGCATCCTGAACCTCTGAAATATCAGATCTCTAAGCATTAATATAGCCATTACTATTATTATGTGAGGCTAGCAAATGGGCCTTTGCATTTCTAAACTGCAAGTGGGGCTTTGTCTGTGAGATGACTCCTTCTTCAATGAAGTGACAAGCAGATGGCACGAGGGCAAACAAGACAGGTATGAAGAGGAAGTACATTAGTAAGACCAGAACTCTGCTCTTTCAGAATTGACCCTCTTAGGGCAAAAATAGGATTCTCTTTCAGAACTCTGTTGTGTAGAAAAAAGCTACAATGCTTCGCCAGTCATCCGGAAAAGCGAGGGACAATTTACCATGAAAAGACGAGATACAGGGAGGCAAGGGAGTAAACAAAGAACAAATCATTAAGAGACCATTAAAATGACCCCTGATACTGCTCTGTGGCAGACAAGGTAGTACAATCAGTTCTCACCAGGCAAGTCTTCTTGAGGATGGACTTTCATCTCCAGAAGTCTTTTGGAGAGGCATTTTTCCTGATGCCCTATCATTGAGGTATAAGGCAGTTTACTGTCAGGCTGAGAAAGGCAGAAGCTGTTCATCACACAGTACTGTATACTCCCTAAGCCAGTATTTTTCACAATTCTGGTTCTTTGCATCCTCTTTCAGCAGTGGTTTCAGGCTCATGTGCCACCCCAGCCAGAGACATTTAGCACAGCTGAGCTAGAGAAGCTCATGTCAGCCCCTTGTTAACAGATCCTTGGCCCTTTCAAAAGAGAAACATTAGCTTTTGATGAAAATGTAAGTCTATTTTTACCTCTTTTCCTTGCACAGATAGCCTTGGGCAGGCAAACTGATATAAAGTGATCTGTTGAAGCGCACAGCTGGTCTCTATTTACACTTCTACTATCATAACTGTGCACAACATATATAGACATGTCAAATGAGTTTGTAGCTCAGGCTCTTGAGTAAGGACAAAGAAAGGGCATTACCTATCACTGTTATGCTTCCTCAAAATGTTCATAAATTCTTGATGCAAAGCTAATGGAAGCTCCTCATTTACTGTAGTATTATTCTAATCCTGTGATTCTCAATTAGGGTGCCATTTTAGGTGTACAAACACCTACAAGATAAGCCCAGAGATTTCAAAAAGGAATTCTGACCTGTTGTGGTCTTTCTGAGGTCTCTGTAACAGAAGGATTTTTCTATTTTTAAAAGAATGAGTCAAAAAGTGGGTGAAAGCTAACAGCTCTTTTCTGTAGTTCCTTTTCCAAGAGGTACTTTGAGTCTAACAAAGGGTGCCTTGAATCTAAAAAGGGTGAGAACCACTGTTCCTAGCCATGATAGGTCATTAGTGTGAAAGGATGGGCCCTGAGGGTGGCTGTGGCACCCCCTAGGGCCACCCTAATCCTGCCCACACTCCAGGTCCTTTATATACCTTCCTTTTCTACCCTTTTTGCCATGCCTTGATGCTCTTTCTATATTGATTGGGAAGCTGCCCCTGAGTACTAGAGTATTCTCACTGGTGTCTAATTGACTTAAGTGAATTCTCTTTGTCCCTGAGCCCATGCAGTCATAGAAAATTAGGGTTGGAAGGGAACTGAGGAGGTCATCTAGTCCAACCCTGTGCTCAAAGCAGGACCATCCCCAACTTGATCGTCCCAGCCAAAGCTTTGTCTAGCCAGGTTTTGAAAACCTCCAAGGATGGAGCTTCCACCACCTCACTGGGTAACCTGTTCCAGTGTTTTACTACCTTACTAGTGAGAAAATTCTTCCTAATATCTAACCTAAACTTCCCTTGCTGCAACTTGAGACCATTGCTCCTTGTTCTGTCATGTACCACCACTGAGAACAGTCTAGCTTCATCCTCTTTTGAACCCCCCCTTCAGGTATCTTAAATTGCTATTAAATCCCCTCTCAGTCTTCTCTTCTCTAGTCTAAATAAGCCCAGTTCCCTCAATCTTTCCTCATAAGTCTACTAGCCAAATCTCCTCTCTTCTCTGTAGGTGTCTCTCTTGTCCAAATAGAACTACTTTTGCCCTGCTGGCACTACTCCAAGTCTGCAGTCACCACCCATGACCCTGTTGGTCCCAATTAAACCTTAAGGACTTTTAATTATGACCTCCAGCCTCCCCCATAACCACATCCATGCTTTGCAGGTGTAACTGTATCATAATTTGCTTTCCTGTACAGGCCTCCATCCCCTTGACTTTAGCCCACCTGTAACTCTGACTGTAGAGTTCTAGCCTAGGCCTGCTTGGGCACAGCTTCTCAGTCTCAGTCTCTGGCTACATTAAGCTAAATGCTTCCTGGCCTTCTCAGCCTCGGCCCACCTTTGTCCCACTCTCAGGGTCAGGCTTTGCCCCTCTCATGCCACTGTCCCCAGCAGGACGCAAAACCTAGAGTGCCTCTTAGGTACCTTTGCATGGCCTCCTAACCACCCCTATAGCCACAACTCAGTCCTTTGGTATAAACTTAAACTAAAATGCCAGCAACTTGCTTCAAATAAAACTCTCAAAGCCTCTCTGGGTCATCTTTAGGGATCCTTGTTTTTCATGATGAAAAGACCAAAATTCTCTGATAAAACATAAAAATCTTCATTTTTCCATTGGGAGCCCCCCATAATGCAAATTAGCTGAGATGCCCCAGCAGTGACCCTGCCTCTAACTGCTGATTGGTCAAGGGCTGCTGCTCATGTGGCCCTGCCCCTCACTGCTGATGGGCAGAGAGGGGTGGGGCCATACAATGCCCAGCCCCCTCAGCCATTCATTAGCAGAAGGAGAGTGGGAAATGGTCACCATCTTCGCTGCTTCCCTCAGTGCCAGTGACTTCTTGCCTCCCCTCTCACTTGGTGGGATGCTGCAGCCGCTATGAGCACTAGTAGTAGCCACTGGGGAGCCAGCATTTTATTTTCAGTAAGTTTCCCCCCCTCAGCAATTGTAAAGATTCTCTGGAAAAATGCAAAGTCCCCTTTTTCTGCGGCAAATGGATTTCTAGGATCCCTGGCCATCATACAGCTGCAAAATCCCCCTCTTGTCACTGACTCTCATAGCCCATAGGGTACCTCCGGGCCTGAAACATTCACTCCTTGACAGTTTAGGCTGGCAGAAATGCTCTTCTCTCTGTGGAGTTCACGGCAGCACTGGTGCCTCTCCCTCAGAGACCCTGGTTTATAGTCCCTGAGCGTCTCCTCTGCTCAGGTGTTCACCTGACCAGCCACAAGTATGCTCCCTAGGCTTACAGCTTGCTGCTGTTCTCTTGGCTCAGCTGGAGTGGTTTTCCTTCTAACTACCTGGAATTCAGTCGTATTGCTCTGTTACTCCCCAGCCAGCTACCAGGTAGTTATTTGCAGCCCTCTAACTCCCTAGCTGCTTATTCTCCTCTAGCTATCCCAGCTTCAGTTGTCTGCTCCTGCTTGTGGGTTTTATCAGCTATAATCTCTGTCTTAAAGTAACAGGATAATCTGTCTCCTTGTTACAATTAGGGGTTCCACAAAGAGACTGGGGGGTGGGTAATGGTGGACCAGGCCAGGATGCAGAGCACCACCATTGTGGGCCCAAGTTACCTGGCGCCATGTCAGTCTTTTGGATAGGGGAAGGGGCTCCATGGCAAAAGAAGTTCAGCTAATCTCATAAGGTTCACCAAGGACAAGTGCAAAGTCTTGCACTTAGGACAGCACAATCCCATGCACCCGTACAGGCTGGGGGCTGACTGGCTGGGCAGGAGGTTTGCAGAAAAGGATGTGGGGGTCATTGAATCTGAGCCAGCAGCATGCCCTTGTTGCCAAGAAGGCTAAAAGCATACATTGGTAGGCGTGTTGGTAGGCTGCATTGGTAGGTGTGTTGACTGTAGGTCAAGGAAAATGACTATTCCCCTTTATTCAACACTGATGAGGTCACATCTGGAGTACTGTGTTCAGTTTTGGGCCCCCCACTAAAGAAAGGATGAGGACAAATTGGAGAGAGTCCAGCAGAAGACAACAAAAAATGGTGAGGGGGATGGGGGACATGACTCTTGAGGAAAGACTGAGGGAACTGGGCTTATTTAGTTTAAAGAAGAGGAGACTGAGAGGGAACTTAAGAGTAGCCTTCAACTACCTGAAGGGAGGGTTGAAAGAGCTAGACTGTTCTCAGTGGTGGCAGATGACAGAACGAGGAGCAATGGTCTCGAGTTGCAGCAAGGTTAGATATTAGGAAGAATTTTCTCACTAGGAGGGTAGTAAAGCACTGGAACAGGTTACACAGAGAGGTGGTTCATCCTTGGTGGTTTTCAAAACCCGACTAGACAAAGCTTTGGCTGGGATGATCAAGTTGGGAATGGTCCTGCTTGGAGCAGAGGGTTGGACTAGATGACCTCCTGAGGTTCCTTCTAGCCCTCACTTTATGATTCTATGAAGTGATCTGAACAGGCTCCATGAATGTAGGAAGTTTGACAACCACTGTTTTAATATATTCACCATCTTGTTTCAACATATAGTTTTGTCACTCTAATACTTTGCTTCTAGAGGAGGAAGAATGGTGCACAGCTGGGGACTGGTAAGATCCCAGTGAAGCTCCCTGCTCTACCACACACTTTGGCTGTGATCTCTGGTGAGCCTTCATGCCTCCCATTCCAAATCTGAAAAACAGGGATTATAGGGAGCTGTGCAGAGAAGTGCTTTGAAGTCTGTGAGGTGCTCAACTGTCATGTGCCAAAGATGTTCCCTAGATAGAATATTCCAAATCTATTCCCTATAAGGAGTTTCCTCAGCTATTAGAAAATTTGTTGGGAGGACCAATTCTGCACTGGCAAGGCAAAGAACTGCATGGCAGGCTATGTCCCATTGCAAACTCCTGTGATTGTAGCTAGTTCATGTTACAATCTCCCTATTGGGTCTCAAATGACCATTTCTGACTCATCCAGAAATGAGATATTTAAAAATTCATGAAGTGTTCACACTTTACATTCTTCAGAAACAGCAGCCTGAATTAAATTTGAATCATCCAGGTCAAGTCCAAACTAAACCATATATTTTAAGTGAGCAATATTTAATATTTATAGATATTCACAATTATTCACCTGGATGTGAATATCTGGCAGTCACAGACAGCCAGATTCTCCCACACTTAAACAAAATAGCTCTTTACTCTAAGAGTCCCATTCATTGTGCCCGGTATAAGGAGCAGTCAGTTTTAGTAAGTGTAAAACCAATGGAGAAAAAGCAGTGCTAACTGAAATACAACTATGTTAAATTATTTTAACAAGTCCACAGTACATAAACCCTGTAATATAAAGGTTATGGAATCATTAATCATTGCACATTGTCCTTTTTCAGCCAAAATTTCTCTCTCAGTCAGAGCTTACAGGAAACTTCAAATGGAGCAGAGTTTGCTAACCTTTGTAGCTAGGTAAATCCCTTAGCTACCTTCTGACTCACTGTGTTCTGGGAGGACTATGGACAGATCCTTACTATTTTTAAAACTATATTATGTCCAAGTTAGAGTGGTATCAACTCTCTTTTTTTAAGGCTCTTTGTACTGGGGCGTACAGTTCTGCTGTACAGTCATCCTTTTATGTTGCATATAAAGCCTTGAAGATGGATAGCTTGTTCCCCTGTTCCTACACTGAAATGTTCCCTTACTTTCTGCTTGTTGAGTTTAGATTTTGTTTAGTTTTATAGACCTTTGTTTTCTTTAATAATATTTCCCTCTTAATTTCTCAAGGCCTCCCCCAGCAAAACAAGCCATCTTACAAGGGTTTTCAATAAGGGCAAACAAAATGTGGGAATGTGTTCTGGCCTTAAACAGGATAAATGTTCTCATAGTCCTGTTTCCCTCAACTTGGTAGTGGGGGGAAAAGCATCCCAGCAGATCATTTCCTTGTTCAAGTCTGTCATTCTGGTGAACTTTGTGCCCAAGAAACTTTCTATCTCTGTTCTCTCAGTGTCACACTCGCAGCCCCTTCACAAGGCTCATTCTGCACAGTTTGCAAACAGTACTTCTGCATTTGCAGTAAGGAAAACTGATCAGCTTGGTTCCCCCATATAGTTGAGTAGCCCTTATTCCTTTTTACTGCATAAGGAGAGTTGATTATGTCCTTTTCTTGAACATACAAGAGAGCACTGGGCACATCCATTAACTCTGACACAGACTGTCTTGTTGGTTTTTGGATTCAATGCCTATTTGGCCATTATCATCTTTCAGCATGATCCCATCATTCTGAACATTTTGGTTCTCTTCTGGGACAGGATGCAGGAGTCCTTAGCTGAGCTATTCTCTCCATTTTTCACCTGTTAGGTGAGGCCACAATAAGGCTGCTACCCCTACTCATCAAAACAGGTGTCCCTTTGGGGGTACCTCTCAGGAAGTGAGCTATCCCAATATGATGGAACTCTTATTCCTGCCACTCACACTGATACATTATGGGGCAGAAACAGATAGATATTAACAGTAGTGTCATGAGTCTTGTCTCGCCTACCATGACTCAATGGTAAAATAATAAATAGGGAGGCTGTCCTCGGGCCTTTGTATGGCTCTTGTCCCACTGAACCCCCAGTAGTCCTCAGTGGGCCTCACTCCAAAACTGTGCCCCACAGGGCACCTCAAGCCTTATGGACTAATTGTGTGGCTCCAAAACCTCCACCAAACCATGCCCCATGCCTCATGGATGTTACAATCACATTGTTCCCTCTGTCAGGGCCTCGGCCCCCTTGGCCTCCACCTCTTCTATCTTGCTAGGCCTTTTAGCCTAGAGCCACTGCATTGGACCTAACACTAAGACTCTAGCTCTTGTTTTTCCCTTTGGTCAACAGGCACCTGGCCCCCGTCTGCCAGGGCCAGGCCCCTGTGTGTCTCTATAGGCTTGCACTATGCCCCTCTCTTGGCTCAACAGAAACTCAAGCCTTGAACCTGACCCTGACAGGGCTCAAGGAGATTGTGCCCTTTTGGGCACTAATGGGCCCTCCATAACCTCCCCTTACAGTCCTAACCCAAGCCACCAACTTAAAAATTAACATAAGCCATATGCTCCTTGGCTATAACAAAAAACACACATATAGTAGAAACAGCCTTGTGCCCCTTTAAGAGAGCAAGCCTTCTTTTCTTCCAGCAGGTATACCTTCCAGTCAAGGCTATACCCAGGCCTATATGCTGGGCCCCCTTGACTCTCAGAGCCTCTGGTCCCAGCTTAGCCCTTCCCTGGGTATATGGACTACTGGCAGGCCCCTCAAACCCTCTAGGGACTAACACAAAACAAGAGCCACTTGCCAACTAATCAGTCTTTCTTTGCTCAGGGAACTTGCCCCCCATTCCCAGGCCTGCAGACTTGTTTAGCTCAATCCAGGTCCCTCCAGGAACCTTGCAGCCAGGGTGTGAATTACATTTTGACAATTAGGGGTGGTCTGCCAAAAAAAAAAAAAAAAAAAATTTGGGGCTGCCCATCATGATGTCCTAATACAATTGGAGAGCCCTCCCCAGGTTATGATTTTCAAATCTCAACTCTTATAGGGTGGGGGGCATCTCAGCCCCCTTACCAAGCTACCCTGTAATTCATACCCTCCCTGCAGCCAGGAGGTCCTCACCTTGTAGCTGCTGGGGGAGAGACTACCTGATTCATGCCAGCTCTGAGCTTATATAGCTCAAGCCTGAGCCCTCTTCCAGCCAGGTGAGACCCTCATTAGCTTCCCCAACACCTGCCGGCACAGCCTCCCAGGCTGCTTGTCCTTTGAAAGGAGCAGGTATGTCCCAGTGCCCTACGACAAGTAGTTAAAGAATATCCTGGAACTCCCCTAGAGCCCTATGGCAATATGCATTCTTGTGAGACTCCGTAATCTCTAGGGGTTGTTTCTAGGGAGCCGGTGCCCATGACAAGACAAATGAAAGGGCTGTAAAACCAAGTCGCTGTAATTTAGACTGTAATCTACTTGTAGTAGGTCTTCAGTCTCTCTACTGCACTGGGCATAATAAGTAGACAGAAGTAATAACTAATGGAGTAACAGGCTACTTCAGGAAGCAACTTCCTGCTTCTTACTTCTGAAACAAAGTAACAGTTTTTGCCTTGCTCCATTCCATGATCACACTGATTGGCTTTTTAGGGCTGTTCATAAAATGCTGTGCTATTGGTATCTTTTTAAGGCAGACTAAAGCATTTGTGATGACAACAGAATTACATGGCATTTGCAAAAGCACATAAAATAATAAGAGTTGTCAGTTCTTGGGTTTACCAAACTTGACAGCATCTCCTTAAATGCACAGAATTATAATTTTCAGAGTAATGGATTTTAATGGATGCTCTTGCTCTATTGATATAAGAAGGCTATCTTTTCTAAAACTTGAGATGTGTCATTGCTGCTTTCACTATATTAATTAGCAGAATAATATTTCAAATGAAAAGTGTCAGCAAGGGTATCTGTGTGATGCTGTCCTGTCTAGAGCGTTAATGAACTATGATCGCATGCAGTAGGCAGGCTTGCGTACGTAATGATACAAATTGAATGTAAGTAACATAATTATTTGTGGTGTACCACAACTGCTGCACTAATAGTGTTACTGACAATGAATGTTTTTGTTATGATAGGAAGGTGCTGCTAATGCCACTAAGCATTAAATCAATCCATGATAACATCATGTGAAGAAAGCTAGTAAATTGGAAATTATATGCATCTTGCACATTTGTATCTGTGAGAGCCAGAGCTTGTTTGCTAATAGAGTTACAAAGATTCTTTCTGGTAAATATCATCAGAAAAGCTGTGCTTAAAAAAAATCCTCCCAGGGAGAGGAGGGGGAGAGTGTTGGCACATTTTCTTCAAATGGAAATAACAGCACCAAAAATATGTAAAAGTCACCTTCTGCAAAGACAGGAGAACAGCAGGGGAAAAAAAAATCAGAAACAAAACGTAGACTTGCTACCAGGCAGGAACGTTACATGTGTTAATGTAACACATCCCTGTTGAATTTCTAGTGGTGTGAAAAGCAGAACAGCTTCAGCTATCACATGTAATGCGGTGTGCGATGTAAGGCCCTTGGGTCTTGTTTCTTCTGTTTTCAAGCTTGCCAGCTGCATCTCTGAAAAATAGAATGCCCGTGTCAGCAAGAAAGAAGCAACACCGTGTGTGCCCTTGTACTGAGAGACCAAAATGAATGGCAGGAGATAAAAAGGCCATTTTTTCTGTGCTTTATTGGGGGGGAAGCAAGATGTTTTGGCAGGTCTGGAAAGGTCCCTGTGAAATGAGAGTTACTAGGGTGGGAAAAGAAAAGAGAAAGTCTTTGGAGGGGCTCAGTCTCTGTAAACTCCTGAAAAAACTGCTTATCCTCCCTAGAAGGGAAGTGCTAGCAATTCTCCTGCAATGGAGGAAAGCTGATAGGTACCCTAAACCTTGTCATGTGCTAACAGAGCAATTGGAGGAATCACTCAACTGAGACAGGGATTTAAAAGAGACCATGCTCTGGCGAGAGTCGAAATGAAGCCTGGAAGAAATGCACCTTATAGGGATGGAGCGCTCGAGGAGATTAAATATCAGATCACAGTGTACGATTCACTGGGTTGCAGCAGTTAACGTTTCTCACTATAGTTCCAGAGGTTTGAGTTCACACTTAGTTCTGGACTCATGGTAAAAGCTGCTCCCAGGCAACCCAGGTATAAATGATCACCTAGTGCCACATCACTCCCATGTGTGCTGCTGGGCATAGAAGCTGGCATGCCTGCAGTGTGCTAGCTGGGCAGGTTGCTATGCTTGGGATACCTGTGAAGCATTCACAGAACATATATTCAGTTTTCTATTTCTATCACCTTAGGGTGCAGACACACAATACCTTTAGTACAGCATAAATTAACTTTAGTACATAGTAAAAGTGAAAAGCAAAAGGTTAAGTCTCTTCTGTCTCAGTTACCACTCAGAAACGAGGTGCATTGATACTTGCTATTAACGTATCTGAATAAACTCCAGCACAGTTCATGTCACAGTTCATGTCAATTGCTCCTGGGCACAGCGTTTACATGTATGCCTGGGAAAGCAGCATGTTGACTGGGTATGGCACAGCCCTGACTGGCAGGGAGCTCTGGGGGTCAGCCTGAGAGCCTGGAGCTGCTCTGCCCCAGCTCAGTGTGCTGTGGAAGGACTGCCTGGGGCACAAGGGTGCTATGGTACAGGCAGCGCCCCCCCACAGTCTGGGGAGGGCACAATTTGTTGGTGGGCCCAGGGGTGGGCCAAAAGCCCCATATTCATTCCTATACGTCTGTGCTGTGGCTTAGTGCCCCTCCCCCCCCGCCCCCCCCCAATATGTTTTGGCATGCACGGCAAAGAAACTGCCCCATTCTGAATGGTGCTGAGTTGGAGGCCAATCTCAGGGGAGCCACGTGCCCCCCTTCCTCTGAGCCCCCCCTACCAGCTGCCTGTGCCCCACACTGTAGCACCCTTGTGCCCCATCCAGCTCTAGTCACCATCTACCTGTACATTATGGTGGTGTAAATTGCTCCACTGTAGGGTAGTAGTTGTCCCGGACAGTAGTATCCTATGGCAGAATTAATTAATTTATTGCATTCTAATATGGGCACACGTGTAGATGCTGATGCTTTGCTGCAAAGCTAATTAGTCAACTCTGCCATAAAGGGCACATATAGATGTACTAACTGAAGAGTAAATTATGCTGGTGTATCTTCTGTGTGTCTGCTGCTCTGATCAAATTCACCCCTGAGTGGCATTTTGCTCAATGCAAAGGGGCTCCCCTGCTACCTAATGGCCAGCTGCAATAACAGCACTTACTCTGGGCAGCGGTTTTCAGATGGGCTGATTGCCTGCTATGCTTGTCAAGTGTGTACTCCTTACACTGAGGGAAATTAATTATGAAATAAAATCCAGGGTAAATTACTCCAGAGTAATTGTATTGTGTGCTCATACCCTTAGATAGTTTCATAGTTTCCATTGTTGCAATATATGAGCACCTTGCACTCTTTAACAAATTTATCCTCATAATATTGTTTCTGGGTAAGGAGGCACTATTATCTTCATTTTACAGAGGGAAAATTGAGACAGTGGGGCTAGGGACAGACAGTCAAAAAACCTAAGCCTGAATTGATTCAATCTTTGCAGGTTAGTCTAACCTGCTTAAGTTGAACCAGTTTGCAACCATACAGCCATTCCCTTTGGGCTGAAGAGATGCAGGCATATGTCTGCAGTGGCTCAGGCTAGAAGCCAGGGAGTACTAGTGCTGAGCTAAGGGGAGGCCTGGCCAGGCCCTGGCAGGATGCTGATTAGGGAGGGGTGTAAACCCTCAGCTTGCCTGTACCGTCCCAGGCTTTTTCCCGCTCGCTGCTCAAGGGGCAGGAGTGTTGCCAGCCCCTAGCCCCCAGCTAGCACTCTGAGGCAAAGGCAAGTGCGCAGTGCATGCATCTGTTGATGATACTGAGCTTTTCAGTCTCCCCCTCCCTGCTTCTTCATACTGGCTGCAGCAAACCTGACAAGTAAGGGAGCCAGCAGGGGGCTGATAACACAGTATTTATCAGCCCATCAACAAAATAAAAGCCTCTCTCATTAGTTCAAGTTCTTCTTAAACAGCTGTTTCCAAGGAAGGAATGGAAGGACATTACCAGCTGACCTGTTGATTAGCTCCAAAAAGTCCTAAGCAGACACTTTTCTGTCTGCCTTTGTCGTGTCTCAGTAAAATTGGAGACACACACATGCAGCTCTCAGCATTAGCTAGCATACTACATGCCTAGGGTCCATGAGGCTGGGACCCATGCTGTGGGAGATGGGACGGGGGATCCCTTCTTGAGCAGCGGGGGGACAGGATGAGTCTGCTGTACTTGAAGTCTCTGCTGGAATTCTGGCTAGGGAGCAGAGAGTCAGAGCCAGCCCTGCTCTCTGGATCAGAGAGCCCAGCCCAGGGCTGCAAAGCATGCTGGGATGCTGGGGGACTGTGGTTTAACTTAAACTAGGAAGGGGTCTGGGTGTATCTTAAACCATCTTCAGCCATTTTGAAACTGGTTTACATGCACTGAAATTATGTTCTGTTACAGGTTTAAACCAGTTTCTGATTACTTAAACTGGTTTATGTGTAATGTCTCTGTCCCTAGCCTGGGAGGTAAATGTATTGGCCCACAGGAAGTCTGTGAAAGAGGTGGGAGTTGAATCCCAATGTCCTATGTCAGAATCTAGGGTAGTAAGCAAGAGTATCTGTCATCAGACCCTCTTTTCTGCATTGCCTTGGAACAGCTTGTGAAGTTCTGGAAAATATCCAATATTCAGAACTTTCCTTCCACTAGTAATTTTGGAACTGCAATTCAGTTGAATGGAAAACTTTATTGAATATAGCATTATATATTCAATAAGGGAGCCCTGCACTGGACTCTGTGGGGAAGCAGGGAGCAGGGCTCCCTTCACTCCCAGCGCAGTCTGGGGATTTGTGCAGCAGGAAATGGGGGAGGCAGCAGGTTCCAGTGAGGGTCTTCCCCCACTGCGAGTGCAGGAGCTGCAGGTGCATGGCAGTCCTCGACAACAGAGGCAGCTGGGCAGGCTGCACTCCCTCCCCCCACACAGTGCTGGCTGGAGCCATGCCCACCTGGTGCCTGTGCCAGGCACGAGTGCCCTGATCTCTGCACCTGCTGCTGCTGCTGGCAGCAGGGGCTGCGCACCATGGGGGGAGTGTGTGCGGGGTCCCTACACCTCCCACCCTCACATCTGCACTCACACCCTGCCCAGCTAAGGTCCACACTCCCCTTGCCCCTCTGGGTGCAGGCTCCATGCTGCACTCCTGCTTCTGCCCAGGTGCAACTCCACCCCTCCCACCAGCCCTGCCACTTCCCTACCTGCTGCCCCAAGCACACAGGTTCTGGCGGCAGCAGGAGTCCCACCCGGAAGCTGCTGGCTTGGCAGAGCCCTTCTGCCCAAGAGGGTGCGACTGAGGCCCAATAGGGTATGTTGAGGGGGGGAGGGTGTACACATGGGAGCCACTCACTCCCACCCTCATGGGCGAAAGGGCTAGGTCGGGGGGGGTGCTGCAGGTTGAATGAAAGTTCCTGGCAGGCCAAATCTCACCCACGGGCCATATTTCACCCGCCTCTGATCTAGTGGCTAGCTGAAGCTTGCAGCCAGTTTCCCCTCCCAATGGCCTTTCTTCTCTCCCAGCCTGTCCCTGTTGTTAGCATAGGAGAGGGGAAAGGGAACAGAGGGAGCTTGTTCTATGGTCCCCCAGCCAGTGCTGGAGGTTGGGGTGGGTGAATTGGAGCTTTCCTCATCTCAAGTGGGCTCCAATACACTCACTCCACCCTCCAGCAGGGGCTGAAGAAACCCCAGACCAAACTCCCTCTGATTCTTACCCCCCTCCATTTCTGAAAACAGTAATAGGCTTGGAGGCAGTGCAGACAAGTTAAAGAAGATGCTAAGTTTTGAAACATCTTCATCTGAACACTCATGCAATGAAGGTTGATATTTTCACCTAACTGGCCACTTTTGAAGTGGTCTGCAGCCATGCACTTGTGTTTGGTCACCACTGTAGAGTACTTTAAGGGGCCAGATAGGGTGAAAATTGTCACTTCTGTCTGTACTCTTCAGCACCTTCTATCTAGAGTCCATCTTGACTTCAGTGACAGTGATGGCCACAGACAAAAGAGCTATTGAGACCAGGAAATGAGGAGCCCAGTTCTGTTTCTCACCTAAAGGGAAAACAGAGTGCAAGTTCATGGATGTACTGGAAGGTAAGATTCACATTTTTGGAGGATAATTATTGACTATACATATCAATCGACAAACTGTTTCACATCTAAGCCTCAGTGCATTTGTTTTGTTTTTGTTGTTGTTGTTGAGGGGTTTTGTTTTGGGGGGGGGGTGTTTTGTTTTGTTTTTTACATCAAGCCTGATTCTTTCAGGCCCCCACATTTCTTTCTAGGGCCTAAGCAGTATGTTTTGTGGCCTGATAAAATTATTTTATATTTTCAGTTCTGGCTTCATTTGACTCATTTTCCATTCTTCTGTCAGAGCTCCTTTGATCCATACTTCTACACACATCAGTTTATTGCTGTAAACTGTGAGGGTCTTTCACACCTGCCATCAAATATTCCACTAAGTGAATCTGTGAACCTCAGCAAAACTCTCAGTGGCATAACAAGCAGGGTTTGTACCCTGGGTGAGCCCTGCAGGTGCCCCTCTTGAGTCGGTGCATGGATCTGGTGCCTCTCTTGTCCTTTCCTTAGTTATACTACTGTGAACTCTTTCAGCTTCCTGCTGCATTTTGCTGGATGAGATCAATATTGCTGCTCCAAAAGATGAGACCAGCATGGGGCAAAGGAACTAGATTTGTTTGTTGCCTTTGACATTCATATGCATCCTCTCTCTCAGATCTCCACTGAAACTCAGCAAAAATCTGGAATTTCACCCTTTCCTTTGCTATTTTCTTTACTGCAGTGTCTAGACCAGTGGCTTTCAATCTGTGGTCCATGGATCCATGTCTAAGGGGTCCACGAAAGATGGCTATGATCAATCAAAAGTATGTGAATACCCACACTTACAATTCAAAGGGGTCTATACCTCCATTTTGTAGGGGTCCACAAATGAAAAAAGGGTGAATACCATTGGCCTAGACCATTAACCTCAGTAAGTTTTGGATCAGGCCCACAACTTTAATTGAATACAACAGCTGTGTTGCCCCTTTCAATGACTTGAGTCTCTTTGCTGCATCCACACAGAGTCCTGGCAGGTGATGCTGACTTGGACTGCTGAAGACATCATCTTACATGATATTCCATATTTTTTAATTGTATTTCTTATTCAGGGTAATCATTTTCTACAGCTGGTTATACGGAGAGAGATTTGTCAATGAATCCCAGAAAGAAACTCCCTACTCCCTGACAGCAACCTGCCATAGTGGGTGTACAAGCAGACATACTAGCAAGTGATTTATGCAGGCATAATTTATGTGATCCATAACCCTTTGTCATTAACTGAAGTGCTCCTTAGTCAGAGTACTTTACTACAATGTACTGTGTATGGAGACTGCCTGTTTTGCTAATATGTCAGAAATTCAATAAAAAGAGAGCCTTTTTTATTTAACCATCAAGTAGTACATTTTAGGTTTTAGACATTTGTCTTTCAGAAACAGGGTCATTTATGCTTTTTTAATTATTATTTTGCTTAACAGTAACAGATTTGGGGCATTTTCCTATTGAACGAAATATCATGGCTGCAGACTCTGGGATTTTCATAATGTGCCTTGTTTTCATTTATGCCTGCCCCGAAATAGAAGGGCCAAAATTCACACAAGTAATCCCCCTGCTTAAGGAATCTTGGCCCAAACAAGAATGCATTGTTCCTAGTCAGTTCGGTTGTAAGACTTGACTTGTGTTAGAGAACTGAAGCCACTGAGCAAACTTTCCACCTGCTTGCAACAGCTCCCTTCAAAATACAGCGCACCACAAAACTAACAACAGAGCATTTCTTCAAAGGCAGAATGGAACTTGTCTGCTAAAAATAATAACAGCTGGTAAATATGATATTGTAACAGCACCATCTGGTGCCTCTCATCACTGCTGCTACAGTAAGGCACTGATTCTCAACCAGGGTGCCTTGGCATCCTGAGATGCCTTGAAATCCTCTTAAAGGTACCCCAGGGCATTACACAATGTTAGCTGTTGAGCGTGCTAACATGATTCACAGGATAAGCCCAAAGATTTCAAAAAGGAATTCACAGCGTTAAAAGCATTCTGACCTGTAGTGGTTTTTCTGAGTTCTTTGCAGCAGCAGAATTGCTCAATTTTTTTTTTTCTATTAAAGAAATGAGTGAAAAGGAAGAGCTGGCATTTGCTGTGGGGTACCTTGAGTTTAACAAGAGGTGCTCTGGGTCTAGAAAGGTTGAGAACCACTGGAGTGATGAATACAAGTCTCAACAACACTGGGGCTCCAATGTGCTGAGCAAAGGCATTCCT
>NW_005842422.1:32061-51821 GCF_000455745.1 Alligator sinensis
CTGGGCAGGACAGGCCAGAGAGAGGGTGGGAGTGGACACAAAGTCATGACTTTACGGGGAAGATGAGAACTAAAGTGTCCTGACTCCTCATCTACTACTATGACAACTGCTGTAGACTGCCTGCTACCTTAGCCTGGTAGTTACTGAAATGACCTATATTTCATTACCCTATTTTCCTATGGGAATAATCTGTTTCAGCCCAATCAGCCAGAACTAATTAATTCCAGCTGGGGTTTGGGGAGCTTTCAGGGTGACTGGCCACCATTCCCTTTCTCTGGTTTTAAGAACAAAGAGCTACGAATAGGCAGCCATTTAGAATGTGACTTTTCCAATTAAGGATTTGAAGTGTTTTTAAGGCTTTTAAATGACAATATTTGTCAAGCTGTTTGTTCAGTGAATTGTCTGTGTGTGCAGTTATACAAGAATTGGTTTAATTAAGGTTAATTGGTGCATAATTAGAGCTGCTGCCAGCACAAAAAAAATGGCTGCAGAGCAGCAAGAGAGTCAGTTTCCATCCAACTCTGAAGGACAAAAAATTGCAAAGAACTAAATGGTAAACAACTCACAGGCTAAATATCTAACTGCTTAATAGTGTCAGGTTTTTTGTGAAGCAAAATTTTTAGCTCCAAAAGGTTCTTTCCCCCCTGATTTTTTCACTGGATGTGTAGGGGAACAATGCCTTCCAGTACCATTTTCTCCAATAAACCCATTTTGAACAATAGAAGGTGTTTATATTGGAAAATCATTGCCACTGAGGCATTTTTCATCCAGTCTTTTCATTGTCTCTCCCAGTGCAGAAAAGCAATGTATGGTCATTCAGGTCAGGGTCTGCTTGGATGAGAAGTAACAGAGCTAGGAAAAGTCCGGTGGAGCAAAAAAGCTTCATTTTCAATGCTAGAAAAAAAACTGTGTTTTTACCACAGGATAACTAACTTGCAAGAGCTATCTTGCCACTAAAGTGCGAGGAAATCAGGCATGGTTCTTTTATTATCAGGTGAATGAGGCAATACCAGTCACAGTTTTACGGAGAAGTATAGCATTTATCATGTAGCGCTGCTTTGTCGTCAACACTACAGAAAATTTGTCTCCATTACTGCATGCTAGTTATCTTGCTTTAAAACTGCCCTTCCCTGTATCTGCTTTAGTAGTGAAGATAAAGCTGAAGAAACAGTGCTTTCTGTTACCTAATGCAGTGTGTGGCTCGGCAGGGAACTTGGCTTGTAAGTCAGAGTCATTTCCATCTACAGCCAGGTGTTCTAGACGGTGCCTCTCTCCTGTCAGCCAAAGGACACAAGAAATAATTTCTTGTGCCAAAGGACACAAGAAATGACATCTCCCCTTCCTCAAATGCAGCTGCTGATCAGCAAAGCCACAAAGGATCCACAGTGCTACCTCCAATGTGACCCTGCTACAGTCTCTGGGGAAGAAAATCTCATCTCAACTATCACAGCCCAGTTATCAACATGAATGGATGCCCAGCTTCCAGGCCTTCTTAAAACCAGGTGGATTTGCTGATGGAAAAAATAGACAAAAAGAGAAGGGGGAGAAGAGAAAAAGGTTTTGGAAGTGTGAGAAGGCGAAATAGATTGAAACTGAGGAGAAGAGCACAAAGTAGGGAAAGAAAAAAGCAGAAGGTGAGAGTATGGAGGAATAGTGATGGAAGGAAGCAAAAAGTATGGAGGAAAAATAATCCATAGTGTACAACAGGGAAGAGAATATGGAGTAGTGGAAGGGAGAAAATGAAGAAAAAACAAGATTTCATCTCTGTCAAGCAGGCACGGGCATCACTTAATAAGCGTCTCGGTTGGAAGAACAGGATCAGAAGGGAGGAAGGAAAGGAGATAACATGATGGAGGAGGAGAGGTGAGAGGGGAAGCTATGAGTTTGAAGACTTGAGGACAATGAGGAAAAGGATACCAAAGATTGCTATGGACACATTACAGATGAGTGGGTGAATTCTGTTCCTTCTTACATGAGGCAGTGGCAAAGAGGCATCCTGAGTGGGCAGCCCTAGGGATCTGGCTCTCATCACCTGGTGCTTCCTCTGCTGAAAGGATGTCTTTCAAATGTGGGCACCTGCTTGGTTACCTCTATTCCTCAGCCTGAGAAACTGCTCTGTCCTAACGGTAGGTTAGCTCATGCAAAATGCGCATCTGAGCCGGAACCAGAAATTTTAAAAGCAGCTGCTTTAACAGCTGCTCTGGGTGTTGGCAGGAGTTCTGATGGCCTTCTTGGCTCCTACTCTCTGCTTTGCTGGCCAGGCAGGTGGAGGTCTGAAGATCTTTCCATGCACGTGTTGTTAGAAACTAAGCAATTGAAATGAAAGCACCAATATGCGCCAAAGAGAAATCAGTATTTAGAGGTTGGGTTGATATGATAATAAGGAAACCCAGTTTATGTTACAAGGCCATTCAAAAGTCTGAAGAGATATTAAGCCTGCCAAGGACATTGTTGGAAAATTCATTAGAAACTGAATCACTTGTATCCGGGTGGGTTTGCAACCCACGTAATTCACCAAGTGAAGTACAGGCTGCTCAGCTCTTTACTGCAGCTTTGGCTTGAAAAGGCACTGCTTCTCCACTCAGCTGGTGCTGGCTAACATTTCCATACAGCTGATTAGGAAGTGGCACCCTTTGAAGCAAAAGCCACAGCAATGAGCTGCAGCACCACAGGGGTCCTGGGAGGCTGTGGCTGTATTCTGTTGGTTCACAAACCCTTATCTTTACAGGGGCAAAGGACCATGCTCCTGTGAATTTTCAGGGTTCTACTGTATTTTATGTACTGCCATTTTTTTCATGGGAGAGGAAGGAATATCTAGTAGCTTGGCCATTACTGCAGCATTCCATGCTCTGAGTTCCATGCCGTGCTCTGCTACTGAATGCACACCCAGAGGAAGTCATGCATCTACATGTCTGCTTTCATGTGCATTAGCCTATTTTAATGCACATTAGCTAAAGAGTAGGGCTGTGCGAAATGGCACCGTTCTGTTTTGACTTGCATTTTGATGTTTTGATGGAAAAACATTTTGTTTTGAATTTCGTTTTGACTTGAAACCGCTGTTCCGTTTCATTTCCTCAAAACAGTTTTGCCGTTTCAACATTTTGCCCATAGGCTATAATGGAGAAGCTTGAAACAGCCTATAACTTTGTCATTTCTAGCCTGATTTGGATGTATCCCGTAGAAATGATAGCCCCTTCTGAGGGCATGAAGCCTGCCAAGTTTCAAGGAGATAGGTGCAGAGGGTCCAGGGAAACTGTACCTCAAATCTTGAAAGCAAAACTCATGTCATGTGTATGTGTTAAGCCACAGTGGGGTCAAAACTGCAGGGATGATAGCCCCTGCTAAGGCCACAAAGCCTGCTAAGTTTCAAGGAGATAGATGCAGGGGTTTTGGAGAAACTGCACCTCAAGCTGCAGACAAGCAAAACTCATGACATGGGTGACACTGTGTGTGTGTTAAGGCACAGCAGGGTGAAAGCTGCAGGTACGCTAGCCCCTGCTGAGGCCAGAAAGCCTGCCAGCTGTCAAGGAGATACGTGCAGGAGGAGTCTAGGATCTGGGGCCCTGCACCTCTACCTGCTGACAGGCAAAACTCATGACATGGGTGGGTGACACTGTGTGTGTGTTAAGGTGCACCCTCACTCAATTGACACCAAGGCAGAAAGCAGGGCAGTTCAAACAATGCTGCCTTTTATGCAGTTTTTCCGTCCCTCCCCCAGAGCAGTAGGATTGGAAGAGATCTCAGGAAAGGATGACAGTCAATGGCCAGCTACACAGTCAATAATGAGAGCACTCCTTCCCCCTCCCTCTCCTTACTTTAGTTTCTGTTTCCCTGCAGGCAAACCCAGCTTGAGCTTCGAAACTCGAAACTTTTAGAAAATGTTGAAATGTTTCGACTTGCCTCGTTTTGTTTCGAGGCTGTTTCGAAGCTCTCTGTTTTGTTTCGATTTTTTTGTTTTGAGCTTAAAACATCAAGACAGCATCAAAATGAAACTGCCAGTGAAATTTTGCACAGCCCTACTAAAGAGTACATTTTTTATGATGCTTTAATATGCATTAAAATAGGCTAATGCATCTTTTTCTACCACCTCACAGTGGAGGTACTAGATTTAATGCACATTACTAAAAGTGGACAGGAGTCCCCTGTGGTTCAGTGATAAACTCCTTGTCTACCACACAGGAGACCTTGGCTTGATTCCCAGACACTTATACAACTACAGTGATGGAGGCACCAAACATCTGGACTCAGTCTGGTCTTTGGATTCTGTCTCAGTGGCCTAACGGGAGGGCGAAGGTCTGGGCAGCCTCCACTCCTCCAAAAATTCCTGCCTGGGCATATGCCTCGGAAGTCTGGGTGGCCCTCATGCATACACCATGATCCAGGATTATCAATGGTTGCCATACTTAAAGTGCATTAATGAATGTGTAGACATGTCTTCTGCCTCAATGCCTCATGTGTAAAATGCATTTAATAGTGCTTCTGTGGCACACACGGATGTTATGAAGATAATACACTAAATAATGAGATGTGATTCCATGACGATGGCATCCTTAAATGTACCTTTTATAGACCTCCCATTTAAGTGTTATAGCTCAACAAAAGAGGTCTTTTAGGCAGCTTTGAACCTGGTCATTTGATTTTTATTTTCAGTGCATTTACTGAAGGCTAGAAAGCAAATCATGTTTAACTAGTGATACATGTACAAACTGTAATTTTCAATGGAGGGCATATCAGGAGTGGAGGAGGAAGATTTTTATACTTTTTGTGAAATGTATATTCTCCTTTAAGTTACTATTTATCTATATTCCCATATATTAGGTCTAGCTTCCATCCCACCTATTAGGCATCTACGTACATTTCTGTTCTGCTCTGCTTGAATACCCAAAACACTGTTAATACAAAGGTGGTTTGGTTCTTTTCCTCTTTGCTGGTCTGTGATTCAATTTTTAAGAACAAGTTTACTTCATATTACAAAAGTAGATACATTCATGGATTTTCAGGGTGGAACAGAATCTCATTTACATGCATAAGTCCACCAATAGATGCTAGATGCTTGGTAGGCAGAATATGATCTAGCCCTTAGGGTGGGATTCTGCTCTTTTCTGGACCATAGATGATCAGGTTTGGTTGTCTATATGGCCATCTAAGTCCCAAAATGCCACTTATGCACAGGTTTCCATTTTATTTTTGGGTGTGTGTATGTAGACATTCTTGCGTGTAAACCTGCAACTAGAAAATATATCTTGCTGTTACTATGGCAATAAGAGAATCTGAAGATCTTCATAGCCTCTAGGAGCTGTCTCACCACCTCTAAGACAGCAAAATGGGCAGCAGCTGAAAGAAACTTCCTGGAAGAAAAATCTGTTTTTTTTGGCACATTGTCCCTACATGTCACCCAGCTCCATGGCAGTAATCATCCGTTTGCAAGTCCCAGGGTGAGCTTGAGGGGAAACAGCATATGCAATTGCATTGAGCATCATTGGAAAACACATCGTGCCTTTTTATTATTTCCTTTTTTAGGAAAGCTGGAAAATGCCTTTATTCAGCAGTAATAGTCAGGCTGGATGGGTGGTTCCATAGTTTAGGCTAGAGGTGATTAGAAATGTTTTAAAACAATTCTAAACTTCCCTGAAATGCAGATTTTATTGATCTATTTATTACTTGAAAAAAAAAGTGTCATTTTCCTAACCAACACAAGAGCAAAGGTGCCAGGGCGCAATTCCTGGCTCTCCCACATACTTCCTGCATGGCTTTGGGCACGTTACTTCATCTCCCCATGCTTCAGTTCTCCATTGTGAAAGGAGAGGAATAATAATGCTTATGCTCTTCCACCCTTTTGTCTTCTCCAGCAATTTAAAGTGCAAGTTCTTTGGGGCAAAGATTATGTCTTGACTACTTTCCTTTCAAACTGGGGTGCTGGGTGTTGGAAAGCCAACTTTATTCAGGCTCCCCAAGAAGTGGCCAGGTTTTTCAGTGGTGTAACTGCTCATCAGTCTCCATTTTTACTGTCATGTCCATCAGATCACTGATCTAAATATAAAATTAAGTACTTAACTTTAACCATGCAAGTTTGGCCAGGATGGCCTGAACAACTCTTGCTTTAATTGTCTCATCTATAAAATGTACTTTCCTTCCCAAAAAGAGCATCATAAGGCTACTGTGAAGCCAGGTGCCTTAAGCAGTGGGGGGCAGTGGAATTACTTGGATGCTCAAAGTTGAGCACGTGCTTATGTGTCTTGCTGAACTGGGCCCTTAATATTCTCATGAAGCACTTGGAGATCCTTTTACAAATGGGATTAATCTTCTGACTTCTATTGACTTTAGTAGTCTTTGGAGCATGCAGTAAGGCAGGGGTGTGAAAAGTACGGATTTGGGAGCATGGCTGGATGGAGAGGCCCTTGGGCTCTGGTGGACATAGCAGTTGGCAGCAGGAGGACAAGCAAGGACTGATACAGCCCCAGTTTCCCTCCTACTGCTTTGCCCATTGCCACTGCCATGATTCCAACAACTTGGTTGCCAACCCCACCACCACCCTATGCAGGACCTGTAGCCATTGTTGCATGCCCTGTGTCCCATGCCGGAGCTGGAGCCACTGCTTTGTCACAGGGTGTGAGCTGGAGCTGCACTGCCTGCCCCATGTTGGAGCCAGACCTGCTGCTGTTGCGTGGCCTGGGCTGGATCCAGGCTGCAAGAAGTCCTGTGGTCTGGATCTGGCCTAGGGAGCAAGGCAAGTTGACACCCCTGCCCAAAGGGAGTTTATAATATTGTACTTTTTTCAAATGGAGCAATCTAATGTTGATGAAAGGCTGATCCAAACTGGAGGACAAATTAAACTGGCCCATTGACCTATAAGCACTGGAGCTTTAACAAATCCATTATGAAGCAAGAAAGCAGGCAGAAAGGTAAAGGAAACAGTATGTGAGGCAGGCAGACACAATGTTATACAGGTGATTTCAAGTTGCTAAATAGCAGGGAACAATTAAGTGGCAGCTTCCAAAGGGGTAGAAAAATGAAGGCGCATGTAATAAAAGTCAAAGGAATCAGTGTACACATGAATAAGCAAGGCAGCTTTGCTCAAGCCCTTGGTAACAGGGTAAAAATGTAAATAAGGATGAATTCCTTTGCTATTGGAAGAGTATAATTATTATTATTATTATTCATATGGCTTTTATTATTACAGTGTTGTTTTCTGGATTAGCACAGTGCCTTTTTCAAGCAGCTGGGTTCATTACAGAATTACAAAAGACTCTCTTCACTTCACCCAGCACTGAAATACAGCCTCTAGGAAATGAGACAGCAGCCATAACAGCATTGCTGATGTTGTATATTAGTAGGGCAGAATACCTAAATTGTTTGAAGTGACAGAGGAATTTAGGCAGGTAGGATGAATTTACCCCAGCTGGGCTTTGGCCTTTTGCACCAGTGGTAAAGCTTCAAAATAACTCAGCAAATAAAAAAGAACAAATTATTTCCCTGCCCCATACTGCCATAACAAACTCTCATGCATGTAAGCAACCAAGGGACATTATGGGCATATCTATATTTACTCAACCAGTGTGTCTCAGTGAAAACCTGCCCCTCCATCTCTCCCATTCTGCACACACCAAATGCTGAAGAAGGTGGAGTAGCCATGGTTTGGTATGTGCTCAGCACCACTATCAGACTCTCAGCCTCAGCTGTGCTTACTGGCAGGTACCCAGTGCTGCTCTAATGATACATGACAGTACGTTTTGCTTGGCATTTGGTGCCTGGAACAGACTGAGTAATCTTTGATAAAAAAAAACCCTGGCAGAGGTGAAATGTGAAATTCAATTTCCTTCTTAATGATTTTTATATACTCAAGGCCAAATCTAACACAAGCTGATTTATGCCACTTGGGTGGCATAAATCAGCAGGATACCGCTGATGTTAAGGATTTGGGTGCAGCTTTGGATCTGGCCCCCCCATAGAGTAAATAAGAAAGAACAAGCTTCAGATCAATGAAAAAAAATGTTGATGCAGCATAACATTGTATCCCAGAGAAGGAAGTCTAGCCAGCTTGCTTTAAAAAAACCCTCTGCTTCATTATAGGCCTGGAAAACAGTCTGGTGACACTCCTTTGAGGTATCAGATGTGATGTTGCTGCCTAGCAGTAAAATGGACAGCCTTTTCTTTTATTATTATTATTATTGATTTCGAGATCTAGCACACAGATCGGCCCTGCAAAATGACAGAGTGCAGAAGATGCATGTAACAGGTATAGGAGACAATCGATGCTGCTCAAGCAAAAATACTGTGAACATAACAAGGATCTCATGCCACAGAGCTACTTGATGGAGTAGAGAGGGGGAAGGAAACCCCATACAAGGATCTGTGCACCTTTTGGCACACTGATATCAGGGAGGGCAAAAGCATTTGGGAAGAGTAGGGGTACGTGGCTTGGTAGCAATGGAATACAACAGGGTTGATTGCATAGATTTAGGAATAGGTTAGACAACAGTTTTTATGGGATGGTTTGAATAGGGATGATCCTGAATTGAGCAGGGGGTTGGACTAAATCAGCAGTGGCCAGTCTGTGACACAGGTGCCATGTGGCATGGACAGCCCTTGTCCGTGACACACAGCACATTGGGGAGGGAACAGGCAGCATAGTGACAAGGAGCAGAAGACAGAGTATCAGATCAGGCAGAGAACACAGGACAGGAAGCAGAAAGTTGTGCAGCAGATCAGGTAAGGCAGGGACTGGCAACCTTTTCAGGCTGCAGGACAGTTTGACCCAGGTCAGGTCAAAGACAGGCTTGGGCACCGTGTGTGGGCACTAGGATCCAGGTGCTGGAACCCTCATTCTGTGGGCCAGATCCAGCTTACAGGCAGCAGGTTGCTGACCCCTGGCATAAGGGAAAGGGAGTGGCATTGGAGGAGGGTATGGGTCTAATTTGTGGCATGCCTGCCATAAAGTTTGGCATCCGCTAGTCTAGATAACCTCCAGAAGTCCCTGCCAGCCCTACTTTTCTGTGCGTCTATGCACTGGAGAGTTTCTGTTCCTTTCTCCTTGGAAAAAGCAAGTTTCCTCTCCTGAATGCCAAAACATATTTCCAATGTCCCCATGGTTCTTGAAGGTCAGCTGTGGATAATCATTAGGAGGTATGTGCCTGTGTATTTGTGCCAGTAGATAGCCCTTTCTGCCACCTCTTGGATTTTGAATTTGTTTTAGTTGTGGCCAGATTTGTAATCAAGGTCCACATAGTCACAGGAGCAGCATAGTGCAATGGAGACATGTGAAGGATCTGATTCTCTTCTCACTGTCCTGACATTAGCGGAGTTACACCAGGGTAAAATCTGGAGAGATCAGAGAATCCAGGACTTTCAGCTGATTGCTTTCTAGCATTCCCTGGGGCCCCGATATTTGAGTGTGCAGAAGGGAATTTGTGGCAGATCCTCTCCACACACAAATCCCTGCTTCCTCTCTAGCACTGAATCAGTGCAAGGTCTTGTGCTTGTGTGGGGAGAGACTCTGCTACATGCCTCCTGCTCTCACACTTCTGCATCTGCTGACTGGTTTCTCCTGAGTCTGCTTTATTTTTCTCACATTAATACAGGGGAGAATATTGGCCTCTGCGAAGCACTGCAATTCAGGCAACTGTCTCTTGACAGATGTTTGCTGTTCCATATATACTTGTGCTAGATGCAACTTTTGTAACAGCGTTTCTCCTCTTTAATAACTTTCCAGGCTGAATATTGGTATTTAATATACTCTGTTGGCCCAATTTCACGCTGAGTCCAATTCTTACCAAGTGGGTTGAGTTTATAATGCTTTCACATAGACTCAAGTGCAGAATTGAACAATAATTCCCTAGCTGATAGCAACATCTATTTGTTGATCCACAGTGTCCTCTTTAAATGTTGCTGGCTTATTGGTCATCCCGTTTATTGATCCTAGTCAATAATATACTCCTGGTGTGTTTCAGAACATAACTTCTGAGAATGAAGCTCAGTGCTGATTGTATTCCTACATGCCTATTCCACAAGCCTCTGCTAATAATATTCTTCCTATCTTTTTACAAAATGAGTGGAACAAATCTAACCTGAGATCTACAAATGGGTCATTATGCCCCTATTAGCATTTTCTAGTTACACTGGCCTTTTCTAGCTAACTGTCCAGTGGCTTTGACATTGTCTCCTGCTCATTAGGTGGTCGTATGACATTGTATATTCATTAATAAGTGCCTTACAGACAAAATGTGCAGTGTTACAATCTTCTGGCTCCTCAGGCCAGATAAGTGATATGAGGCCAGACCACAGGCCAGATCCTGTGGGGGAGTATGGTCTTCAGGGCTGATCCAGAATGGGGTCGGCACACAGGGTCAGTCTGTGAGCGAAATCAGGCACACCAGCTCAGCCACACATGCTGGATCCAGCTGTGACATGATACCACAGCAATTAACACTGCCACTGCTCACTCACCACCACATTTTTGGATCTGTAGGGAGCCCCCTGGGCCAGATGACCTGGATGATTTGGCTGGCAGGCTGGTGGTTGAGAACCACTCTTATAGCCCATATAATGAAACCCATATTAAACTACCATCACTCAAGGACCAACTAAAATTGCTTCCCTAGTAGAAATTGCACATAACTAAATACAGACAAAAATTGTACAGGGGGTGGGGTTCAAGACAATTCAAAGTGGACCCTTAAAACAAGAATTAGGTGTATGCTGGCCCAAATTCTCAGCTTCAGAGATGTAGAGTTCATCTTTGGAGCAGACGGTGCAAAAGTGGCCCCTGGCAGGAGGGGCAGTGCTCAGCCCAACCTGTTCCCTCTCTCAGCTGCTGCTTAGGAGAAGCCAGGCCGGGCAAATGTGGGTGAGGTAGTGCCTCCTTCAGTCTACTTGCCTTGCTCCTGCACAGCAGATGTGGTACCTGCCTGCCCACCTGCCTGGCACACCATGCCACTCTGCCTTCCTGCTGGACTTTGCCCCTGTCTGCTTCTGCCTCTGCCTCTGCCTGCAGCATCACCACTGATTGTGGGTGGATGGGTGCCAAAATACAAGCTCACCCAGGGTGCCATTTTCCCTAAGGCTGGCTCTGTTTTGGTGCATATTTTAATGAGTGTTTTAAACTGAACTTTAAATTCCACTACAACTCACTTATTTCTTTGAGAATTGGAGTCTGTGATACAGTATAAATTAGTGTACAGCTATTGTTGATGCAGCAAATTGTACTGATTTATACAGAATAGATGCAATGGGGTTTATACTTTGAACCACCTTGAATTCTTGTTCAGGGATTATCTTTGTTGCTTAGTTACTGGATGCTGCCACCACTGAACAGTGCTGCTTTCAAGGTTGACAGGAGTTGTTTCCTTGGGAGTTAGGGAAAATAATCAAATGCAACGCTACAGGAAAGACTTTGTGCCAATAAGGAAAGGTTGGCATTATACAACTATCAGTTCAATGCAAAATCTCACCATTGGAGCAGAGTCATCAAAGCCCTGAAAATACTGTTGATGTTTTGAGGAAGTTGAATGAATTTGTACTGCAGTGGACCCTAGTTTAGCAATAGAAGTCTACCAGTTTTCTATCCAGGGTCATAAAATGACCCTTTGTCACCACTAATGCTGCTGCACCAGCTTTGTACCTGTAATCAAATTTGCTGCTGTGTGTTTTGCACTTTATTGCATATTAATGAAGTAATAGTTCTTTGCAATTATTTTTATTTCTAATTACATTAGCAGTTTTATGTGCCTGCAGTTTGCTTGAATAAGCATTTAAGAGACTTTTTAAATAGAGCTCTAAATAATGCAGAACATTAAAAAAACCCTAGACTAATGTAACAGATTCCATCTTAAGTTTGGAACAAAATTATACTTTGATCAGGGCTTAGAAAGCCAATGTGCTGTATACAGTCCTATTTTGTGCAAAGGAAAGGAAGTCTGTTGTGCATACGGTACTGTTCTCTGTCAGGAACATTGCCTGTGTGGAGTCCAAGAGAGTTTGATTTTACAGAGTATCTTGGGTATGTGAGACACTTTACAAAATGAGGATGCAGAGAGTCGTGATATGGGAAAGCACAACCGTAACTTATGTGCTTGTCAATAACTCACCCGTGCACTCAGCTGTAGGCTAAATGCTGGAGCTCATTTTAATGTCTTGTCTTGAAGCAGGCTTGTCCAGAGTGCAGCCTTTTCTGATCAGTTTGAACTCAGTGGGTTAGAACTTTTTTCTGCTCCAGTAACATGTCCACAGTAGTTGATGGGAAAGGACCAGCAGGCCTTAAGTTTGGGCTTCAGGCAAGGGTGCTGTCAGCAGAGCCTGAGGGAAAAGGGTGAAGTCAGCAGCAGCTATGGGAAACTAAACTACCACTCTGCATCCTGGGCAGCAGTAGCATGTGGAGCAGTAGCATTTGGCATCACAGTAAGTCGGCATCTGTGGCTGCTGTTGTTGTCTCACCCCTCATCCCTTACGTGGGTGCCCAGGGCTCCTGCCCTGGTGTCCCCCTGCTTATGTTATGCTACTAGAAATCAACAATTTTCATAATGCAAGTGAAAGTCCATGTTATTTAGAAGCATTAGGAGACTTTCAAATATAGGGCAAGAACCAGTGCTTAGTAATTCAACTGGAGTTTTTCCATTGACTTTACAGGAGAAATAGGTAATGGAGGATGGCCTTAATTAAAAGGATTTTCCCCAGTACAGACAGTAGCCACGTACCTAAACATCATGGGCTATGAATGGCAGTTGAGCATTTAATTCCCGTTTACCCCTTTGAAAATCTTTTCCTGCCCCCACAGCAAAATGTTGCCATTTCTGCCGATAAATAAACCTTCCTCCTGCAAGCGTGGATCTTTGCCACTGGCTAACTTGTTAACCTACTCATGGGCACAGTTACCATTCTTGTTTTGATTTTTTCTACCAGCAGAGTTTCATCTGCAAGACCTTTTTTTAGTTAAGGGCATCCATAGATTGGAAAGCCTAAAAGGAAGAGACCATTTGTTCTAATTTCGTCCAGGATTCAGCAACCTAAGGCACACGGGCTGGATCTGGCCTGCAGAACCATTAGATCTGGCCCAAAGATGCGAGGCATTGGTGGTCCTTGACAGTGAGGAGCTTAGGCTGTGGGTGCCTTCTTAATACAAGTGTGGAGACAAGCAGTGGAGGTGGCTGAGTCCTAGCACCTGCCCACCTCTGCTTCAGGGTAGGTCGTTCTAGCCCACAGCTAGAAAAGATTGCCTACCCCTTATCTTGTCTAGTCTCCTACAGCACACAAGCTTAGAATTTCACTACGAAATTCCTGCATCATTGCTGAGGGAGGTGCAGCATATCTTTTCAGGATGATAACCAATCTATAAGTAAAGACTGTCATCTGATGGCTGCCTCCTCATATTCTTCAGTACATTGTTCGGATGATTAATAACCCTTATTTGTCCATGTCAAATGTTTTCAGCCTCAGTTTCTAGTCACTTGATCTTGTTATGCCTTTGCTCACTAAATTATGATGTCAGGAATCTCCCCCCTGTACATACTCATGGACCTTGTTTAAATCATTGCTCTTGGATAAACTCAGTAGATTAAACTTTTTTGAGCTTTCATGGTAAGGCAAAATTCTGTATCTCCTGTTTTTTCTTCTACCTCTTTTTCTGATCCCTTTTGAGACTGTTGACCTCCATTCTAAATTGTGGACACTTGGACTGGATACAGTGGGCCAAAAATGGTCTCATAAATGCTGCAGATAGAGATAACACATCCCTATTTCTACTCAACATTATTCTTGTTTCTCCAGACCATAAACATATTTTGACTTTTACCTACAGAACTGACATCCTCTCTGAACTAGTTATTCTCTGAGTTGCTACCCGGCTCTGCCTTCTGCCATATTTACCATATTTACATCCAGAAGTATGAAGAAATGCATTTGTACTGAGTTGTAACTCTGTGTTCCCATAAACCATAAAAACCAAGATTTTACTCAAGGCAAACATTTATTCTTTACACAGTGGCATGCAGAGTCCCTTTAACTGTGGAAAATCAGTTTATTTTCATTCCTACTGTGCATCTGTAAGGAAAGAAAATTAGGTCACATCCACTGAACACTTCTTGCAGTATTAAGCCTTGCATCTCTGGGTGACTAATTCTAAGTGATCAACTCTAAAATAGATATACGTCTCAGCTGGAATTTGGAATCCATTCCTTGCCCAAGACTTGGAAGTCTTCAGATAGAGAATTTATTTTTATAGTTTCATTGCTAGTCTTAAATCTTCAAAAGTTGTTCAGTTATTCACAAGCTATGAGTTAGAGGTGCCATTCTAGCTCCTAGTGAACACATGCACATGTCTCAGTTGATACCGCAACCTGGTCAGAAATTCCATGGGGCAAAGGACAGCATAATGTGAAGGCAAACTGGTAGTTATGAGCTGTATGTGCTAACACATTCTAAACCACACATGGCAGGCCCATCTGGCAGCCAGGAACTTGCCCAACAGGCACAGTCTTCAGCTAATCTTGCAAACCCTTTGGCCCGTGACTCGCAGCCAGGGAGCCTTTCAAAGATGTGTCCAGGTGCCATGCAGTGTTATCACTGTTATCTGTGAAAACATGGCTCACAAGATAAGCCTAGAGATTTCATATAGGAATCCATAACGATAAAAGCATTCTGACCTGTTGTGATCTTTCTGAGTTCTATGCAACATAAGAAAATCCTCTATTCTTTTTCCACACACAAAAACCCAATTGAACATTAAGAGGTAGAATTTTCTGAGGTGTACCTTCAGTCTAACAAGGGGTGCCTTGAGTCTAAAAAGGTTGAAAACCCCTGCATTCAGCTGTGATTTTTTTTCTTTTTCTAGCCCTTTCTACTGCTGCAGAAAGTATGCAGACTCTGTAGTACAGCATAGACATGGGGGAAGGTGGCTTGGTTGATTAATTGCCTCTTCTGGGACTTTGAAGAACTAAAAAACAAGTCTGAATGAGGTGCAAACAGCTGGGCTAGCATGAAGTAATTGGCACACTTACATCAGTTTAAGAGGTACCTGTAATATAGAAAATGGCAGGATTTTTCATAATTCAGAGGCTGCCTTTGATACTTGTGGGCATCTTGCATGGTTACTCTACTATTTTGCACAAACAATTGAATTTTGGGCACAAATGGTGCTTTGGTGTACAAATGCAGACATACAGGTACATAACCCATTTTAAAATTAATAAGAAGTTTGCCTCACTAGTGCAGGATTTGCCCTTGAGCAATAGTTCAACTTCTGTTTATGAGGAAGAGCAATGATATAGCGTACAGTTCCCTTCTCCCTTCCAGATTTCAGTAGGAGCTGGACAGGGTCATATTCTTCAGCTCTCTTAGAGGACAAGTGATTGATTGTGATACCATATACCAGTATCCCACTGATAAACGTAGGGGAGAATCTATGTTAATTTTTTATTAATGCCTAATTAAGACAGATGGATGAAAACTTCCTTGGGCTAATTTGCTACCCAGCAACATTGCTGTGCATACAGTCTCTCCCTCTGTCTCAAAGTGAGTGAGACCTAAAGAGGCAAAGTTCATTATGCATGGAGAGTCATGCATTTCAGCTGGCTCCATTTGCCAGGAGAAGTTATCATAGTCCTAGCCAGGCCTGTGGAGTAGTTCCCCAAGGATTTCTCTCTTTAGAAGAAGTTAAGGTATTTGGTACATTGCCAACAGCATTTTCATTATAGAAAATCAAGTTAAGTGGCAGCCCTTGCTGGCTAAATGCCCAAATTACTGCAGAGCCTACAATATTGACAGTTTATGTCTGAATAGGTCTTCTGTGTAGAACTTGATCTGCCTTTCACAAGCATTCACCTCACCTTCATTTGCAGCAAAGTGGGATGAGAGTGGCTGTTCATCAGGTCTAAATTCTGCACAGAACAGGGATGCAGTGCCACCTTAAACTGCAGGTGTGGAGTGAGGAGCAGAGTGGAGGTATTTCTCCTACCATTGCAAAGCAAGTATCTTCACAATTGGGGCCACTTTCATGGCTGACTGCTATTAGTATTTCAGCTGTGAGATCTTGAAATGCACTGTTCTACTGTAATCAATTATAGCCACTGGAGTACTGGAAAATAACTTGAATATGTTCTCTTGGGATAACGGACATAATACACATATGTCTCAGAGCCAGTGATCTAGTGGGAAGGGCACTGAGGTCAAGAGGAATGTCTGATGTGTGACTTGAGCAACTTACCTCAAGTCTCTGTGCCTCGCTTCTCTCAGCCTTTTCTGTGGCTCTGTATACACAGTAAGCTCTTTGTGCTTACCCCAAATTAGTACAGTGGATCTCAGATCTTGGTGGAAGTTTTGAGGGTACTGTAATATGTACAAGAAGAGCAATTACTGTATGTTTATGTATGCTGGGCATATATACTATTTAAATTACAAAAGACACATGGTTATATCTGCAGCCACAAACACTAGGAAGCAAGTGGTCTGTTTGAAACACTTTGTTTTTCCCAACCTGTGTATCATCTTAAGAAGGAAATACAGATCCTAGAATATCTGAAGGCACCTGCAGTTTCTAGCTACAATGAGATGAGTGAAAGATGAGTTTGTTCCTTCTCTGCGCTGTAAATCTACTTATGTGTACTATGTTATTTATTGGTAAATAGTGTGTGTGGTGCTATACCATTCAGACAAGAAGACATAGTCCTTGCCCAATGGTGCTTTGGTAAAAATAAAGTAGACAGTAGGGCATTTGTACACATGCTTGCACCACAGCGCTGGGTACTTTTAAAAGAAAATGGCTGAGAAAATGGCAGTGGTGCACTTTTGAACTTTTGGCGCACTTTTGAAAATGGCGGTGGCATGTTTTTAAAATACATGGCAGGATGCCATTTTTGCATGCTGATGCACCTTTCACCACTTATACAACTGCACGTGAAGCAGTGCAGTGCATGTCAGCTTGTGTGCAGAGCAGACTCAGTTAATTCAGCCAGATCTCCAGTGTGTCACAGGACAAAAAGGTATGTGTAGAAATGTCCTACAATTCAGGCATAGAACAAAGTGGCAGAGTAGTTTGAAGTCAATTTCTACAACGGGAAGGAGGGTTTTGTTTTGGTTTGGTTTGGTTTAGTTTGGTTTCAATGTGCTTCCTAGGTGCATTATGGTTTTTAAAAAGTGCAAAAGACATTTATAGTGATGAAGAGTTGCTTAACTGGCCAGCAAAGTATAATTTTTGAATCATGAAGGAAAGCATGAAAAAAAATGAACAAAGTAGAAATAAAAGAAAGGGGCTTTAATAGGGTTACCATATGTCTGGGTTTTCCCAGACATGTCCTCTTTTTGAGCCCTTTAATCTCTGTCTGGGCAGGTTTTTTAAATATGCCAAAATGTCCAGGATTTTGTTTTGCTTCGTTGGTGGGAGCAGGGGGAAGGCGACTGAAGGCAGCAGGGAGCACAGCTGTACCTTCCTGAAGTTGCGGAGGCACGAGCAGATCCATGTGGTGCTTCTTCTGCCTCCGATCACCCTCCCCCTGCTCCCAGCCCTGGAGCAAAGCAAAATCCTGGACGTTTGGTCAGGGCACAGGAGGTGGGGGTGGAGGTTGGGGCTGTGATAGGGCAGAGGGGGCAGGGGGGTTGCCAGCCTGTCCAGTGGGGGAAAGGGGTGGGGAGTCCTTTGAGGGCAGTGGAGAACTGTAGCTAAGCCAGTAGCAGAGGGGCCAGTGGCTGTGCTCACAGGGGCTGAGTGGCCAGGAGCCACTGGGGGTGAGGGGGGGAAGAAGCGGGGACCAGGGCCATGGCCATGGCCAAGGGCATGGCAGCCCCATCCCAGGGCTGGGAGTGTCACAAGCCTCCCCCTCCCCTTCTCGAGCCTGCACTGTATCCAGACACGTTCCACTGCTGCCTGCATGAATCAGAGCCACTGTGCTCTGGCCCAGTGAGGACAAGACAGACGGGGCTGCTCCAGCAGGGCTAGGAGACACGGCAGGAGGCTGTGGGTCAGGAGTGAGGGGAACTGGCAGGGCTGGGGAGGGCTGTGGCTTGGGAGTGAGGGGCACCAGGAGGGTGGGAGGCAGGGTACTGTGGTTTGGGAGTGAGGGACAACAGAATGGGCAGAGGCAGGACACCGGCCTGTCACTGCCCCCCACCATCAAACCCTTCCTCCCCCACCAGCTGCATGACCTGTGTCCTCTTTTTTGGACCTGAAAATACGGTAACCCTACTGTTGCCCCTCTCTTCCATGCCAAGGCCAATATCACGCTTCTGTCAACCGAACATAGAATTCTGAAGTTTTGCAGGCTGGCTTCCCAGTGGAGGGAAAAGACCAATGGCCTGGGTGAATACCGGGTGTCACCTGTTTTATTTAGAAACTAGTGCTGGAACTTACCAAATCCAAACCATGCAGATAAGCTCTCTTTCCGGCAATCTCACCTGGCACACCAGTGCAACATCCCAGAAAGCTACTCTGTCTCAAAAATTGATTCTACAGTAATACAGAAGAAATCAGAAGAAAATTCTCTGATGTCTATCACACCTTCTTTCCAAGGTTTACTGAATAAAAAAAAAAAACCTGAGAAAACTGAGACAAGAGCATGTGCAGAGGCATAGTTGAGAGGGTTTATGCCCTATTCCAGCAAGGAATTGCAGCTGCAAGAAGGGAAGGTGTCTATGCAGCCTGTAGTCAGGGGGTTAACCCTTTCCCTTGGCCCCAGCAGGTGCTGCCAAATATTATGCAGAGTGACAAATTATATAACTTTGACTTTGGCACGGGATGTGGGGCTAGCAGAGAGGGTTAACCCCCTGGTGGCTGTGTTCCAATAGATTGGAGAACAGGTACCCTTTAAAGCAAAAGCCACAGCAAAACAGCCAAGCAGCTAGTACTCAATTTAGCAACCCTTGGCAAAACATGCAAGTTGTGAACCGTCTTTATATGAATGATCCGGGTTATACTGTATCAGCTGAAAGCTGAGACAAAGTGGAATGGGAATACACTTTTCACCTCTAGAGGCTTCTCTGGCACAAGGATGAGTGCTTCCTGAGGGTAACCACAAATGGTTATCAGCTGAAATTATTGAGATGGCACCTTTCCAAATGCAAAATCTTTGCAAGGTTCTTTTGTTAACAGTACTTTATGCTTTCATCTGGGGGCTGCAAAGCACTTTATAAATAGAAATTAACATTCAAAACACTCCTCAATATAACAGAGTAAGAGTGTATTTTCTCACATACAACACACCCCTGGATAAGACGTGCATCTTATTTTTGAAAGACAGAATGAGGAAAAAAGACCTTTCCTTGAAAATACTAGTAAGTATGATACTTTACCAGGGAAAACATAAGCAGTTGCATTTAAAGGGGGGGGGAGGGTCAAGAGGAGGAGCAAAACATTATGACTGCTCTGTTAAACACCTAGTTATATGATGCCACAAGTGCTGCTGGCTGAGCCAAAATGTCCAGCTCTTCTTTTCTTCTTCAGCTGAGCTTGGTGGCCAACCAGTAGCACCTGCCAGGTGAGCTGAGGACCCACCTAGATGATTCAAGAGGAACTCTGCCCTGGCACCCAGGGATCGGCTCTGCTTTAGAAATATAGTACACACTTCTGTTGGTGGAAAGAAAACGTGTTCACAACCAGAAGCTAGGGACCCAGAGGCTTGAACTATAGTAAATGCCATTACTGCATTTCCTTACTTAAAACATTCACCCTGGTTTCCAGAAGCTGATTTTTGGAAAAAAAAGATGCATGTTGAATGAAAGAAAAGCCAGTATTAACCCTATCTCTATAACTTGTGCCTTCTGGTTGTCTGATTTAGAGACTC
>NW_005842422.1:51852-69614 GCF_000455745.1 Alligator sinensis
CCCAACACATTTTTTACATATTGCATCACATCTGTTATGCTGCATTAGTGTAAATCTGCAAAAATCCATTCCAAACACTGTAGAACATAAGATGAAATTAATTTTATTCTGCTTCTTTTTTTTAACAGGTGTGTGTCAGCCATTAACAGGCTTGGGTTAAAAGTTCACAAAATACAGCTTTTTGTAATCTCTGTCCTTGTGTCTCTGAAGGCTGGTTGCTTTGGTTGTTTTTATTCTGTACAGTTAACTAGAAATGTCCTTTTCATTGGCAACTAGAGTACAATCAACTATAGGCATTGTTGGCCCTGAAGATTGTTCCTATTGTTTAAACAATTATTCTTATGCCTGTAGTTAGAATTGGTTTGAGGCATAAAAAAAAGTTTGTTTTATACTTGCACACTGTGCTGCGTGGTGGGATTATTTTAGAAGGAGTGACCTTTTTATCTCTCAATCCCATATGAAAAGACGTGTGAAAAATCATAGCATCTTGTGTGAAAATTTTAGTAATGTGTGCACAATATGTTGATTGACAGGTCCTATTATTTTGGTGGGAATTTGTGTACCACGTGCACAATTAGGTGCAGTGTGAAGAGCTGAGATAGCTGTGTGCACCCCGAGTATATAAAATTTTTGTTGGGTTGTTTTGTTGTTGGGGGGGGGGAGAGGGGGGCTGTCTGTTGTTTGGCTGTGTGGTTGTTGTTTACTCGCTACTGTTGAAAGAGGTCATTGGTCTCCAGTCCTCCTGATGCTTCTGGATTGCTGTTGATGTGTCCAGAGCTGTTCATGGGTATTCTCAGCATTGTTCTCACATATTAGAACTGGTAATGTATAGCCTTGTATGTATTTAGTTCCCCTCATGTTCCTTGTATTAGTGTGTTGTGTGTAATTCTTGTATATTGTTCTTGTCTTATAATAAACAGTTTTGTTCATTTCACTTTCATTTTGGTATCCTTGTGTGTTAATACCTATAACCAAACTGGGCCACCTAACTCAGTAATAGCTGAGTTAGTCTGGGCCATTCGTGTCCCCTTTCACCCACTATAATCTAACTGAAGCCGCCTTTCAGAGCTCATGTAATTTTTCCTGGCTTCAGCATTTTGTATTATTTTCCTATCCAAACCGGGATGCATCTCATTGACATGTCCATGGTGTTGAAATGATCCCTATAGTGATGATTCTAGGTGATTGCTGATATAGGAAGGAGCTCTTACCACCTCAGATAGCTGTGATTTGGGAATGAGAGAGGATTTCTCTCTCATAAACAGGAACATGTCTCTAGGACTACAGCCCTGAGCCAGGACACTCTCTTGGGCTCAGGTATGTTTATCCAACATGGCTAGATATAGTCTTGTGATTAAGGCACTTGACTGGAACGCAAAGTTGAATTCATAATTCTGCCGCAGACTTTCTTGGTGATCTTGGACATGCCATTTAAATTCTCCTTGCTTCTGTTTTTGGGCTATAAAGTGGGGATGAGACTTTTCCTTTTCTCTTATCTTCTTTTATCTCTCTAGATTTTTAAATTCTTCTTAGCAGGCACCGTGTCTTATTAAATGTTTGTACAGGACCTAATATCACAGAGGACTAATTCTGGTTGGGGATTCTAGCAGTTAATATAATGTTAGTGATAATGTTAATAAATGCTCACCACCTAGGTATTTAAAAACCTCCCCCCACCCCTTAATAAATGTAATAAATGAGCATTTTAGATTCATATAGACATTTATCTGCTTTTTAGAGAAGGGGCAGAGTAACTAAGGGGATGTCTACACCACAGCAAAATAGGGCTCAGTCATGCTGATGAGGCAATAAGCCCCACCCAGCTCTTCCCACTATAGTTTCATAATTTCATAGTTGTTAGGGGCTGGAAGGGACCTTACAGATCATTGGGTCCAGCCCCTCTGCAAATGGGCAGGAAAAACCACTGGGACCAGATGATCCCAGCAAGGTGGGTGTCAAGATGCCTCTTGAAGATTGCTAGGGTAGATGACTGTACCACCTCCTGGAGGGAGCCTGTTCCAAACCCTTGGCACTCGACTTGTAAAGAAGTTTTTCCTTATGTCTAGCCTGAAGCGATCTTCGATCAGTTTATGCCCATTATTTCTTTTCCTCCCCCAGGGAGCCTTGGTGAACAGATGCTCCCTTAGCCATGATGTATACCCCTGATATACTTATAGGCTGCCACCAAGTCCCCTCTGAGTCTTATCTTCTCCAGGCTGAACAGTTCCAAGTCTTTCAGCCTCTCCTCATATGACCTGATTTCTAGGCCTGTAGTCATGCACGTGGCCCTCTTTTGGATTGTATCAAGCTTCTCCACATCCTTCTTGAAGTGTGGTGCCCAGAACTGGACGCAGTACTCCAGTTGCAGTCTCACCAAGGCTGAGTAGAGCAGGAGGATGACATCCTTTGTAGGGCTGTGCGAAGCTTCAGTTGCTGATTCAATTTGGAGGAGATTAAGTCTGATTTGGCAGTGGAATCTCCAAACCTGAATCGAATCAGAGGGCCCTTTAATCTCTCCAAATCAAATCGGAACCCTCCAAATCGATTCAGAAAGATTCGATAATTCAGACATAGACACAGCTTTAAATATTTTTTACATACCTCAAGGTACCAGGCAGCTTGTCAATGCTGAGATGCTGGGGTGGATGGAGCATCCCACAGGAGCATGGGGCGGTCCCCACCGCACTTGGTGGCAGACCCAGAAGTGGACTGGAAGTACTTCTGGTCCACTTCTGGGTTCACTGCTGAGCAGACAGGGGGTCCCCTGCACTTCTGTGGGATGCTCCATCCATCTTACCATTGCAGCGTTCATGAGTCACGCCTGGTACCTCCGTGTACATGGAAAAAACATTTAATGATGTCTCTATGGTCGAATCATTGATTCTCTGAATCAGCATTGAATCTTCAGATTCAGATTCGGCCAAATCAAATCAGGGATGGTGATCTGAATCAACTAATGAATCACTGTCCCCGATTTGGGCTGAATCCAAATCCAAATTGAATATGGCCCATTTCGCACATCCCTAATCTTTTGCCCTGCTCAAGATGTCCTGATGGATGCATGTCTCTGTTTGATTAGCTCTGCCAGCTATAGCATCATATTTGTGGCTCATGTTCATTTTGTTGTCAATCATGACACTCAGGGATCATTCTCCCCTATAGTTTGGTGTTGTCAATGAACTTTTCCAGTTTGCTTATAATACCTGAATCCAAATCATTAATGAACATATTGAAGAGCACTGGTCCGAGTACTGAGCCCTGTGGCATGCCACTGGTCACCTTCCTCCATGATGACTCAGTTCTGTCGATCAATACCCTTTGGGTCCTACCATGGAGCCAGTTACCTAGCCACTAGACCATAAAGTAGTCAAGGCCGCATTCTCCCAATTTGACCATGAGGATGTCATGAGAGGCCAGGTCAAAGGCCTTTTTGAAGTCCAAGTATATGACATCAACCTCATTTCCCCTATCCAGGTGGTGATTTACCTGATCGTAGAAGGAAATGAAGTTGGTCTGCATGTATCCATCCTGGAAGTGTGGTCATGAGTATAGTCTGAGGGCAAGAGGTGAGCTAGGATTTTGAAAAGGGGTGCAGCGGAGAGCCCCAAATTCTTTTCTGCTTTTTTTTTCCTCTCTCTAGAAATGAAAAACCTAAAAAAAAAAATCATTTGAACAAAATGTTATACAACTCAATGCAGGTTCATGTTAGGTGAACCTGCATTGAGTTTCATCCAATCCAGGTACATTTCTTAACAAAATATTGTCTCAAAGTGAAACACCCAAATATTTTGATTTGAAAACACTAAAATGCATTGTTTCAACTCCCCCCCCCCCTTTTTTTCTCTTGTCTTTGAAACAACTTGATGACTTTGGTTGTAATTTTGTGTAATGATTTAAATCATCTGCATAGGTAGTTTTGGAGAAAAAAGTTTGGGCCAAAAAATATCCACCTCTCCTCCTAAGTACCTCAATTGCATGACCATCGCTCACCCTTGCTCAGATGACAGAAACAAGCTACATACTAGCTATAACCCTTTTTTTGCACATGGTATCTGGCTGCCTATTTAGACTAAGCTCTTTGTGTCAAGGACTGTCTAGGTACCCTCAGGCTAGCGCTAGCACATACCATGCTTGATTTGTTCTTAAACTTTATCTAACTAGCCATCAAAGGTGTCACTGGTATGTTTTACACCCTGACCCAAACCTGCTGCAGGGGTTCAAGGCCAGGGGCATCATGAGGCAGCCTCATGCTGCTGCCAGGGCAGGTGTCACTTTTACAAGGGGGAAGTGTTGGTGTGGCCAGCAGCTAGGGAGATAACAGAGCAGCTGCTGAGATGAAAGACTCAAGCAGGTGCCTGTATCTAGCCAGTTCTGAATTTTGTTGGCTAAAGTTAAATTCAGTGAAGGAGCAAAATCTGGCAGCTACTCTTAACACCCTTCTGGCAGCCTTGTGGCATCCCCTCTAAGTCTGCTTCTACCCTGCTTACCCCACCCAACATTATGCAACAGATAACTCTGAATAATGATTACAACAACATGTCCTCTTTTTTGGAGGTATCCATGAAACTATAACCATATATATTTAATAGCTGATAGAAACTTGCTTGTTATATCCTTTTCATTTTGTGTTTCTCTTTCTCTCTCTCTCTTTCTTCTACTTCTTTTCCTTCTCCTACTAGCTAGAAAGACACTTGGATAACAACAAATTGTGAGTATCAATCTTCTTTTCTTTCCCCCTCCTACACTTTCAGTTATTGTTCTGCTAAGTTGTCTAATTAACTGCTTAGGGTTATGCATGAAAAAATAACATGCCACTACAGCTAATTATGGACATTGTATTTGTGAGGTGAAATAGGAATTTCAACAGCCAAAAAAGCCAGAGGTTCATTCAAAGAAACAGCACGGCTTCTTTTCGTCACATGAAGCCCAGAGTGAGGACTATATTCTATGCTCCAGAAGATTTGGATTTTGTCAACAATCTTGAAAAAAAAATGCACAGTTCTTTCTCTTGAGAACGTCCGCTGCAAGCAGAAAGATATTTTAATAGAATTCACCCTTGGTATTTTATAGAGTGTTAAAATATAAGAGGAGAACATTAGCAGCAGCAGACCAGCTAAACTGTGTCTTTGCTCAATGTAGTGTTTGAGGTTAGAGGATTACATCCCAATTCAACTAATACAAAGCATACAAAGTCAATTATGTTACTTATGTGCTTAGTTAACCCCATTCAGACATGTTATGGTGAATGAAAACCTCAATACACCTATGTTTATCATCCCTTTCCTTCCCCCCTCAAAATAAATAAATCTAAGCATTGAAGCAGCAGCGGGAGTATTATGGAATGAAGGGCTCAATCCTGTACCTCTGGAAGGTAGTGGCAGGATCAAAATGCATACAGAAAGTTTCCACTGCTTGTGCAAATTGGGAACGCACATCTAGGAACAACCAGTTGATAGGCAAATAGCCAGGGGCATTTAATTTGCTTTGAGTTTTGAGGTTGCAGGTCACCAAACAGGTAAACAACCCGTTCTAATCCAGGCCCTGAATCAGAGGTTTGCACAGGGGTCTTCAGTCTTTTAGGTGAGTGTTCTAACTCCTAAGCTGTAGGGTATTCTGAGGTGGACTGCTCAGCAGATGTTCCACCATGCTTAACACACTCCAGTCATCATTGAAACAGAGACTGAGAACATGAGAATGACATTTTAATCTGGCGATTCGGTCACACACCCTGGAGCTGGGACAGCTGGATTCCTATCGTTGCTCAAATGAATGCCTAGTGATTTATGCAAAGTAAAACAATATCAACAGAAAATCCTGAGAATAGCTCCCTTTCTAGCCAGGAGCCACAATAGCCCAGAGAATGGTCATAAATATACACCATGTGGGATATTTATGATGTGGGAGGTAGAAGATGGGGGTTCAAATTCCCTTAGGTTGAGGGGGAATTGAACTTGAATTCCCACATCCTGGGTAACTGCCCCAACCACTAGGAAGCTTCACCCTTTTCATGTAGTTATTAGACACTGGCTCTTCACCTTCCTTATAGATCCAAAGCAAAACATGCTGTGCCAGGCTGAATAGACTGTTTTGAGTTCAACAAAACAAAACTGTATAAAAAAGAAAAAGCTTCAAATTCAATTTGATCCAAACCATTTTTCAGTTCTCAGTTGCATAGCTGAACTGGAAAATCAGTTACTCGTGCAGGTGTAGCCTTAGTCATGGGAACAGTCAGAAATTCTGCTCTGGCCAAGAGTCTTCCCTGGCACACAAGTGTCCTCTGCTTACAGGCTAAATCATCTCTGGGTCTGCTTCCTGTTGTCTTAGAGGACTGCATATGCAGTGCAGCCATACCGAGACAGCCTCTTTTATTTCCACCAAGAAGTTGCCATCTGCTTGCTGACCTATGTGAGATGGGTTGGTCTCAGTTTTGTTCTTAATTGGGGAGCCTCAGCAGAAAAGCCAAAGACTCACTGGGGTTGGAAACGGAATTATCCTCTCTGCCCGAAGAATACAGTGTTGCACGCAGCTTTTGATTGTAATGGGGGGAAAAATGGGAAGTTAATTTCATTAAAGTTTTAGCATAATCCCTAATGTTTATGTAGATGAAACAGTTTTCCATTCAGATCCTTTTGACTCCACTCCTCTGCAGGAATAAGCCATGGCAGGTAATACTGATACTAGTTTTGAGGCATCTGGTTACATTTTTCATATCTAAACCTAAATTCACTTCTCTAATACAATTAGAAGTATGAAGACCAATTTCTTTTTCACAGAAAAAAATTTTCAGTGAAAAAACTCTGACCAATATATCATTTTGAGCAAATTTCCTCAGTTTTTCAGGAAACTGCAATGCATAAAGAAACCTAAAATGTTTTTGCTGACAACTCTTTTAGTGGAAGTAGGGGTTTTTCCCTAATTTTCACTTTTTTTTTCTGTTATTAAAAATGGAGATGGAAAGTAAGCAAACAGGCTAGCTGGCTAGAAAGCCTTTGAAAAGAACAATTGCTGTTGCAGAATCAGAAACCAAAGCACACAACACTTGATCACCTCAAATGCAGAGAAGCTCTGTGGCCCAGCCAGGAGCTGAATTGCAATCTCCCAACTCTCAAGCTATTTCTCGAACCAGTAGACAATATTCCCATTCTTCTTCTCTGCTGTGAGCTAGTAGTGATTGTTTTAAATATAGCAAACTAACTCATAAGTTTGATAATGGCTTTAATTCTTGCAATTTAAAATATCAATGATTACGTGTTGCAGTTTCACTGGGAATATCATACCTATAGTTTGTACTGGCAGTACATGACAAATTCCACGTAAACAGTACATCCCTTTTTGCAAAATATTGTCAGTCATACTGGAAGTTGACAATGTCTCTTGAAGCTTTTGGATAATTTCAAAATACTATAGTGTAGATGACAGCTATAACCAGATAATTATTAACTTCTGAGAGCATGATGTTTGCTGCTTACTAGGCTAGGAGTTATACAGTAGTTTCAGTGTTCCTTTATTTTTAATCTGTGGCACGATAAATCCACATTCTCTGTTTTCAAACCATAATGTCCTCCCACATTTATCAACATCTGGAATTTAAGGAAATGTTGAATCAGTCTTATTTTGCTGAATGCTGTTGCCTGAGAGTCATGAGCAGATGATGGTATTAGTGTCCCTAATATCATCCATGAAATGGAATATTTCATGGTAACAGTTCCTGTGAGTGAGTTTTCCCTGAAACTGCAGTCTTAGGAGCAGAGCTGTACAAGTAGCTGAGTTTGCAATCCAATGGCAGATGCAAAAAAATGACAAAAAATGTTTGAGTCTGTGATGTAGTTTGAAAAACCCCAATATGGGAGAGCACTTCAAGTAAGGCTTAGGCAGAGGTCACTTTAAGGTCCACTTTGCTAACCATCTGGCTCCACCCGCTCTCAAATTAAAAAAGCTGCAGGCCCTGGGAGAAAAATGGTGTGGTCCAAGATGCTGATGGGTTTAGGGACTCTTCAGTTTGGTGATTCATGGCTAGATAGCTCCAGAGAGGGTGAATGGCTGTAGAGATTGTACAGAAGGCTAGAAGAGATGGAAGATCCTGGAGTCACAAGGAGAGTTAGAGGCTCTGGAGCACAGAAGTGGAAACTGGTTTAGGATAGGAGTCAGCAAACTTTTAGGAGCTGTGAGATGCTTTAACAGACCTAGGTTTGAAGGTGGGTCATTGCTTCTGAAGCAGCTCCCACCTCGGCTGCAGTGCTGCTGCCACTGACCCCTACTCGGTCAACTTGCTGCCGTATTGCTGTTCTGACATCACCTGCTGCTAAATTGGCACAGACACCACAATTTAATGAGCCAGATTCAATCACTTCGGCCAGATCTGGTCAGTGGGACATAGGGTGTTGACCCTTGGTCTAGGAAATTTTGCGCTGAGGGTTTAATGAGGTCAACCTCAAAATGGAATAGGCTAAGAGTCAGCAGATAGAAGAGTATTCCTCTTTAGCTCCACAAAGCATGGAAACTGGGACTCTCACAAACTGCTGGGATCTTGTGGAACCTGGGCTCAAAGACTGGGGTACAGTGTCAGGAACTGAGATTACCGGTGAAGTAGGCAGAGCCTAAGGACAGCATGACTTCATACTCAAAAGATTATAGGCATGACACGGAGTACAAAGAAGGGGGACAGGGAAGGACTTTACCTTCTTTCCCAGGATCAAACAAAATTTTTCATTTCTGAGGGGGAGTGGATTTTATTTTTTGGAAGAACTTAGAAATGTAATATTATTTCAAAGAAAGAATGATCTAAAAGTTACATTTTGAAAATGGTGAATCTCTCCCCCACAGTCACATACCAAAACATGTAGCTATAAAACTTAGATCAGTTTGCAAAAGCCTTCTTTGATCTGACCCTGCATGTTTTTAAGGAGTACCCTTTCCCCTACTCCTAACCTCCATGCTCCAGCCAAAAATACTTCTTTTGCAAAAATAAAGGTATATGATAGAACAGCACATGCTAAGGACTGCTCAGAGTACAAGTTAAGAGAGACCACCATTGCCAATCTGTTTATTAGATCTCAATGTTTTGGCACTTTCGTTTATATTTCTCACAAGACAACATTTAGAAGAAAATAAGACTGGAAGAGGCTTTAGAGGCCACTTCCCAGTGTTTTCAGGACACCATTTACCCACAAATTCTCCAAACCTACACACAGAACCAGAAACACCAAGAACCTCCTTCAGTATGCTATACAGGAAAGTAAAGGAGACAAGAGCATTGCCAATTCCCTGCCACTGTAATGAGAGAGATGTAATAGCTTTATTTATATTCATATATATTCAGAAGCACCAAGGAGAACCTCATATCACAGAAGAAAGCAAAAACCTTCAGAATCCTTGTCATTCTGATCTCAGAGTAGGGGAATTCTTTCCTGCCCCCCAAATACAACCTTGAACAGAAGAGCAAGACCATCTAGCCAGGAACCACTAGGTTTTCTTTTATACTGCACTGCAATCATTATCCTACTTCCCTGTTTGAGAAGAGGGGAATTAAAGCCTTCCAGTTTAATTGCCTTGATTTATTGTTATTTATAAAGCAATCATCCAGTACAATCGCTTGATAGATCAGGATATGATTCCTTCCTCTCTACCACCAAGCTATTCCAATAAATATTCTAGCATCATGTCCTGTGCCAGCATAGCCCAGCTGTTTGACCAGCACATCTAGTTATTCTACATTATTTTCTTCTCCTTGCCCAGAAGATGCTAATATGCAAATGTAGGGGGCCCTGACTGACTGGGGTCCTGTTCTGCTGTGGTCATTTGGCATAGCTACTCAATGAAAAGTAGTATAGTCGTTCAATGAAAAGTGGCATAGCTGTTCATTGAAAAGTTTGTTCAACAAAAAACTTTTTGTTCAAGCCAAAAAGTTCAACATTTTTTAAAACAGAATTTTCTTCTTCTTTTGTCAATAAGTTGTATTTTGCAAGATGATTAACTTATTTTCATTTTCTCCCTTTGAGTGGTAGGGGTCTGAACCTTTTGCATGGAGCCCCCAAAACCTGCCCCTACTTGTCAGCCCAGGGAACATTTAGGTAAACAATGTGAAATATGCAACCCAAACAAGAGTCAAACAAGAATCCCAAAGCCTGATCACATGTTTCTATTGAGTAAAGACTTCTGATCTATCTTTTATGCCCATGTGCAATCTGGTTGGTCATTTTTGGGAGACAGTTTTCAGTTGCCTGGCATTCATTGAATGAAGTGATGAGACTACAGTTTCAGGCCATTTTTGAAAACAGAATTTTTCTTCTTTTGTCAATAAGTCATATTTTTCAAGATGATTAACTTATTTTCAGTTTTCCTCCTTTGAGTGGTAATTTAGAAGAAGAGAAGAAAGAAGAAAGAGAGAGAAGTTCACCTCCCTAAAGATTCTTGATTAAAAAATTGTATAACTGAAAACATGGATAGGCAGAACAAAAACTATTTGGAAATGCTAGCTTCTTTTTTTGCTGTCTTTGGACTAGCCCTATTATTGAACCAGTTCCAAAAGTCTGGTTGGGTGATCACAGTAAATTCAGTCATGTAATAAGGACTTTTAACCACCTGCTTTCATCCACTTTGAGAACTAGAATGGAAACCTAAGGTTGTTTTTGGTGCTGGTTGTCAGGAGACATAAAATATACAAGGCCTGGGACTGAGCCATTTTTTTAAAATAAGTCTATTATGTTGTCATTCAGAGTCACAGCAGGGATGCGAAACTCTTCTTTGAATTACTGAGATGTCAGAAGCTCACTTACCTCGTGCTGCTTTCTGAAGGGGAAAAAAACATCAAAATGTACTTTCTTTTGATGTGAGCAGTCTTTCCAGACCTTTATTTTAGTGACAGATTAAGTCATTTGTGCAATGAACTCTGGCAATAGTATTAATACCACCTTGCTTGTTTTCTATATGCTTGTTCGCTTTCATTGCCACTAGCATTGATGCTGGTATCAAATTCTCTTGATGCATTAGAGAGCATCTTAGCCACAACTGACTATTCCCTATGACCTCCCTCTCCTCCATTTCTTTTCACAATGAATTTCTGATGCGCTGAGAGAGAGGAATGTCCAGTTTTCAGTTTGACAGGTTTTGTACAGGGGATAGCTGGTGGGCAGGCAAGGAAAAGTCACAGGGCAAAGTCCAGGCACAGTGTAGTCACCCATCACTAGACTATGATATATAAACTTGTTTTGTGGTCATTTATGATTAACTCCTGAAAACTCTGCCCTTAGGTCATCCGCCCAACTGCAGTCTACTGTAAGGAGTTTTCCTTCCGACAACAAAAATATCAACAGGATTCCTCTTCCTCTGCTAAGGTAAAAGGCAACAGTATGTCCGCAATTTTCTAGATGCTGGAAAGAAAATTATACATCATCAGCATATACAAAGCCATACTGGAATTCACAGGCATTGGGAGGCAGTGTCTTGTAATGCTGTCTTCTCTGAACTTTTGTATCATATGTTATCTTGAGACTCATATGTTAAAGATGTCTTTGCTTTAAGTATAGTATGTAGATTATATATAAAAGAACTATGATCACAGGAGCATCTGCAGATTTTGCCTGTTTGGGATTTACTCAGATGCTGTCTTTGCTTGAAGTTCATGTAGGTCTGCAGGTCCTGGGTTTAATTTTTGGTTATGTGACTGAAGCAAATCCCAAACCTCAAAGTGGAAATCAGTCAAACTACCCAAATTCACCTTTATTATCAGAAGCATAGATAGACTATGTGGAATTTATGCAAAAGAATACCAGGTCTTCTAGCTGGTTGATGAACTTTAGGACTTACGACAAAGAAGATTAGAGGGAAGCTGGTTAAAAATAGTCACAAAAAAAAAAGTCATGACAATTGGTGAGAGAAACTGAAAACAGTGCTGTTCTACCATTTTTAAAAATGGACCATTTAAAACAAAAATCTGTAAAAATGTTTTGTTTTCCTATATTGTAATTAACTTTAAAATATAGGAACTTTCTCTTTCAAAAAGGAAAATCTTTGATCTCACCACATGAAAAAGTGAACCAGCCAAAATTGGCAATAGGATGAGTAGGAGAAATCCCCATGGACCATAGTTTGTGGATTTTTAAAAAAAAAACAAGAGTTTTGAATGAAACATACTTTGTGGCTGTATGTCTAAGTTTCAAGTTTGTAACAGAACACCAAACGAGTCAATTTCTATGGTTATCTCAGATTTGGATAGAAACACTTATCATAGGTTAACCATGAACACACATGGTATTTTGGCAAACATGCTAGTTTCACTTTTTTTTTTTACCTATAGTCTGGTTTTCAGTACAGCACAAAAGCATTGGAATTAGGGTCTAAACACAGGAGGGACAGATGGTCTCTGACATCATGAACTGGGAGTTTAGTGCCTATGGGCACCTACCTATACACATGCTCTGGCTCATTCTGATTAGCTCCAGTGTGCTGCAGTGTCTCATGTATTCAGTGCCCCTGCATGTCAAAATGGTGATGGGGGTGCTTTAACTAAACTAGTCAAAAAAGGTTTACTTAAAGCACCCCCACTGCCATTTCGAAACATGGGACACTGAGTACACAAGACGCTGCGGGCATTATAATTAGAGCGGCTCTCAAGATCCACTCTAATTAAAATGCCCCCACCTCAGAGCACGTTTAAAAATGCCCTTTGGTTCTATTTTCAGTTTAGCCTTACAGGTGACCTTTAGCAAGGCACTTTACTTTTCTGTGCTTTGGTTATTCCCAAGTGTAAAATAGAAAAAAAAATTTAATTCCTTGGCAAGTGCTGTAAAGTCTACTGGTAAAAAGTGCTGAAGAAGAGCTAGATATTACTACTATATTTTACATTTAGTAAAATTTTCAGGCTCTGATTCAAAGCCCACAGAAAGCAGTGAAGATTTCGGTGGACTTGGATCAGGCTTCTTAGCATAAAGAAGCCCAGTGACTTCCATGGCTCTGTTAGTATTCTGTTCATGCTTATTTATACTGTTGAACAGACATCTGTGCAACTTTTTCTTGCTTTTTTATTTCAATGATCTCAGCCTATAAAAGGAAATAGATTGAATATTATTTGGGAGGCAGGGTAAAAGGGAAAATTTGTCTACAAAGTCTATGGGACAGGGTCCTGCTTGCTTTGTTGGGCCTTGCAACTAGTAAACAAGGAATGAATATGCTTGAAGCACTGGGGTACTCCCACAGGCTAGAAACCTCAATTCTACTTTTTATGGAAAGGCTTTGCTGATTAGAGCACTTAACCCAATTGCATGGTATGGCCACTTGCATGCTGACAGATTTGACAAAGCACATAATGATGCTTTCTTCACCCGTGCTTCAGCATCATCAGCATTTCAAACAATCTCACTGTTTTCCATGTATATGGAGTAGGTGTGGTGAGTCTGGGACACCTAAAAGCTAAGAGAAGATGACAACGTCTCTATAATTCTCAGACATGCAGTATCCTGTCCGTTCCTGTGCTATTAGGGCTCAGACTGATAATTCTGATTTAATTTTGAGTTTACCTTATTGTGTAACAAAGCCTTCCAACGGCAAAAACAAAATGCTACAGAGCAGTCTAGCAATGAGGTTGCTGTATATAGCAAGATGGATACAAGTTTTACTGTGGTATACCTGAGTTTGTGTTGCCTGTGGCATATCTCATTTTATGTTGTAAATTAGTAAAAAATGTTTCTATATGTCTCTCTGATGTTGCCACATTCAAAGATGTATTCTGCCAAATTATTCTACAGTGACATGAAAAAAATCTGCATGATCTGGATGGAACTGCCAGACTCCTAGTCTAGGGATAGACATTCAAAAAGCCTGAGCCTGAATTGATTCAATCTTTGCAGGTTAGTCTAACCTGCAAAGCTTGAGCTGATTTGGAGGTGGATAGGCATTCCCTTTTCATTCCAGAAATGCAGGCTCGTTCCTGCAGTGGCTCAGGCTAGAAGCTGGGGGTGATAGAGCAGCCCTCCCTTCCCTTCCATAGTACTGAGCTGAGCGGGTGGGGGGAAAGCGTGGCCAGGCCCTGGCAGGACGCTCTAATTAGGGAGGGATGTAAACCCCAACCCTGCCTGCAGTCCCAGGCTTTTCCCCACTGGCTGCTCAAGGGGTGGGAGTGTTGCCAGACTCTGCATCTGTTGATACTGAGCTTTTCAATCTGTCTCCCTGCTTCTTCAGACTGTTACAACCCAGCTTATTTCTAACACCTTTCTCTGTTCCCTCCCAAAGACTGACAGGTTGCACCCAGCAGGTTGTTTGTCAGAACAAAATTTATCAGCCCATCAAGCCTTACAAAAGAAAACATCTCTTCCATTAGTTTCAAGCTCTTTTTATCTGCTGGGTGTATTTGTATTTGCAAGCCACTAGCTGTCTTCCTTTATTCCAGTGAAATTGGAGACCCACACAAACACCTCTCAATATTAGCTAGCATGGGGGAAGAGGGGGGCATGACCAGATGTTGGGTCCCAGCACTGGGGTCCCTGCCATGGGAGAGGGGCAAGAGGGGAGATCCCTGCTTGTGCGGGGGGGAGGGGGAGGGAGAAGCCTGGTAGCCTCTGCAGTCCCTCAGCCAGTCAAACCAAAGATAGTGCTCTGGCTAGGATGGAGAGGGGCAGGGCCAACCCTGCTCTGCTCCAGCAGAGAGCCACACCCAGAGCTACAAAACATCTGGGATGCTGGGGGACTCTGGTCTAACTTAAACCAGGAAGGGGTCTGGGACCGACATTGCATAAACCAGTTTGACCTAAATCAGTTAAGTCTGATACTACATTCAACCATGTTTGTCTCAAACCTGTTTCAGCCATTTTCAAACTGGTTTATGTACACTGAATGTCTGTTCTGTTACAGGTTTAAACCAGTTTCTGATCACTTAAACCAGTTTGTGTAATGTTTGTCCCTAGCCTTATAGCTGCAGTACATGAAGTACTGAACAGAGACAGTAGTGAGATGCTTCAGAGAAGAGAAGAGGGCAGGCTTAACATCCAGAAACAGCCAAGCTCTTTGGAGCATGTTTGTGTAAATTTTGCATTGTGGGCACCATATGGGCCTCTGGACCTTTACACAAACAAAGCAGGATCTGAAACTTACAGGCAGTAAAACAGAGCACAGGGAGATCCCAGCTAATGTGATAACAGGAGCATGCTGTACTAGTCAAGGCATACATTTTAAAATGAAGAAGCCAAAACCAATTTAACTAACTTGTTTGACAAGATAGGAGTAGAATAGCATAAGGAATGTATTGTGGAGAAATGCAGGTGGCCCAGGCCACTTGCATCAGGGAAATTTTGCAGTAAAAAATCTTCAGTTCCACCAGTTTTGACCAGCACCTTTGAGCCACTCCTCAAAAAGCACCTCTGCTTGGATACATGGAACAAACTACAATCTGATGCCAGCTCTTGTGATTAAAACTGTGGTGATTAAACCCAGTAAGGACCCTTGGATAACACCATCCTCTGAACACCAGTAGGTTTCTTAGGTGCATATTATGGTGGGAAAAATGATCTATAGACTCTTGGTCATGACACTCCCATGGGAGTTCCAGGTGCAGTTCCCTGCAGGGCACCATCCTGACCCCCATGCTGTGAAGGGAGTAAGGCTTCAGCACAATGACTAGTTAGTTCATTACATGAAATAAATTAGCTTCAATTGTTGAACTTGGCAGTCACAGGCCAGAAGAGCCCCTGGCTAGGGGGTTGGAGATCTAGGTTCAAGTTTCTGCTCTGAACCAGGTCATTCTAATAGGTCTCAGATTTGTCCTCATGTGGAAGATGAAAAATTTTTGTAATTTAACATTTTTTGGGGACAAGAAAACTATTTCCAGCTTAGCTCTAGTTATAATTGCTGCTCCTGACTGACTATGGCTCTGTTCATACCCCACATTTGGGAAGGGGGCAGAAGGGTACCACTGCTGTGTCTCACTTTGTCCACCTGTTCCTACTCTGCACATGCCAAGCCTAGAAATGACATAGTAAAGTCAGTCTGACTATGTTAGAGGCAAGTCTCCAGGGTAGTAGTGGAGGGAAGTGCCCTCAGAGCAGCTTTCACCACCTTGTCTCCAGATTTGGCACATGGGGGGAGCAAGAGAGGCAGGATGTGCTGGAGGGTGACACTCCAGGAGTTCTAGGGAAGCTGCATAGGTCTATCCTAGGAGTGGCATTGACTACTAAACTTGTAATCACCTTTCCTGCCCTGGCTCAATTCTTTTTCCACTTATGTGTCATCTCTTTTCTATTCAATTCGAATCTATGGGTAATTTTCATATATGAGTGTATAGCACCTAATTGGCTTCCAGGTGCCACCACATGGTAAAACAACAACGGTAATCAAGAGAGAACTGTTTGGTGGCCCAAGGGAAAGGGACTGGATGGTTTTCTTTTTTAATAAGCATGTACTTTCAACACTAAACTGTTCTATGCCAGGACTGGTCAGGGTTGATGGTCAGGGTTTGACGCTAGAGCAGTAGCTGTCAACCTTTTCATCAGAGTAGACATTAAAAGTTATCCATGTAAGCCTGCTTCTGTGTTCCATGTGTATGAAATATTCCTATTGACTTCAATCGGGATTATGAATATTTAAAGAATGGAGGACTTGATCCTATTTTCAGACTCAACACGCCCCTTGTTAGACTCAAGGCACCCCTTGGGAAATGCCAGCACCTTGTTTTCACTCATTTTTTGACTACAGAAAAATAATAGAGCAATTATTCTGTTGCAAAGAACTCAGACCACAACAGGCCTGATTGTTTTTAACACTTTGAATTTGCATTTGAAATCTCTGGGTTTATCTTGTGACTCACATTTGCACACCTAACAGTGCTATTATTGTGTGGCATTCACCCCATGGCACCCTTGAAAAAAATATCAAGACGCCTCAGGGTGTTGGGAAACCCTGATTGAGCATCAGTGCACTAGAAAGTCAGGAGACAAGCAAAGGCAGAAGCCAGGAGCCAGACTAGGAACTAGACATTGACTTAGCCAGGAGCTACAGAGGCATCTAAGGTATGTGTTGAGCAGCCTGAGAATACTGAGAAGTAGTCTGCTACTTACATTCAGGCAGGTAGAAAATTGAGACCAGCAGGATAGTCTCGTAATCAGAGCCAGGTGAGAGCAAGTTAGCCTGCATGCAGCCCTGATTTGTCTCATTCTGCCAAGGTGCATCCATATGTCCAATGACAGGTACTAACAATGCACCATAATAAGTGCTACTGCACATTAGTGCAGATGAACACTTTTTTAGTGGCGTTAATGCATAATACACTGAATCCTGCGCATTAGCATGGGTTTTGCCTGTGAATTAGTCTTCTGTGAATTAAGCCCCCAGAGACTCTCTCTCTCCACAAGCTTGAGCAAATATGGCAAACTCCATCCCTCAGTTTCCTCCTCTATAAAACAGGGATATTAGCCCTTACCTTTTGAGGGAGCATTTACACTCTGTGGAATAGGGAACCACAGAGGGTGAGCAGCTTAGGTCCCAAAGCCAGCAGGCCTCCCTGGACTGAAGAGCCACCATCATTCCTTTGTCCCTCTTCCCCATACCTGTCCCCTTTCACTCTGTGGGAGGGCAGGAGCCCAGCCTCAGCACAAGGGGGGGAGAAGAGCCCTGCCAGCTTGCAGACCCTACATGCCAGGAGGTTTCTATGGGCACGTGTTGCTCAAGAGCGATGCCAAGGGGTACCCTTTGGCATTGCCCCTTGGCAAGGTTGGCCCTTTTTGTGAGTGGGGAAGTTCTTTGGGGATTGTTGTTCTGGTTGTTGGGAGCAGAGGGAA
>NW_005842422.1:69645-164442 GCF_000455745.1 Alligator sinensis
TTTGTTTTTTGTTTTTTTTGGGGGGCTGGGGGGGGGTTGGAGAGGAAGGGAATTACTTCACCTTATCTGGAGGAGAGGAAGCATGGCCTTGGAGAGAAGGGTGGGGAATCTCTCCTAGGGTTGATGTGAGGTAGTGAGGGTATGCAGGACGGCAGTGGGGATGGGATAGGAAAAGGATTCTTGTAATTGGGTGTCAGTGACAGCTGGGAGGTATGGTTGGGACTGGTGGAAGGGCTTGCTTGTGTTGGGGTTTGGGTAGAGAGACAGTGATTGAAGGGCCTTAGAGTGCTGGGGTTTTTTGGTTGTTGTTTGAGGTTGGTTGTTTATTGTAAGCAGCTCTGAGCCTTTTGGATAGAATGGAATAAGTCTAAGAAATAAAAGAACACAGTAACAGTGGCCATATAAATACCTTGCAAAATAGGAAACCCACCTCCATAGCAGAAATTTTTATGGTCAAGTCTCAGTGAAAGGGCTGACTAAGAAGACAAACTCTCTCCTGGCTTTACAGGTGGTTTCTCTACATCAAGGGTTGAGACATTTAACTCTGCTTATGCTGTAAGCTTTCTGAGGCTGGGCTCATCTTATGCATCTATAGCGCCTAAACACGAGGCCATGATTATAGAGCAATAGACCATATAAACCCCAAATAATTTTAACAAATCACTGAGGAGTAGGTGCTGTTGTTCAGGAAGTAGACATCCATTTTGCAATGGGAACTTGGTCCTCACAGATTTTGATGTGGCACCATGCACGGGTGAATAGAAGCATATTAAAAAGTCTGTAATGTTTACCCTGCTAATAGTTTGCACTTCTACTGTGCCTATCAACAGAGGATCTGTTTCCAAACACTAATTAAGCATTGCAATGCCTCCTTGAGGAATCTGAATGTTGCTTTCCTCTTAATAGCTGGGAATCTATGCTTCTATGGGTAAATTACTTATCCAGGGTCATGTGGGAAGTTGATAGCAGAATTAAGGGTGTAACCCAGATCTTTTGCTTCTCTTCCTGCTGTCTAACCTCAAAGGCTTTGCTTCTCCACAACCCTCCTTTAAAATATTCATTTGCATGGGTAAGAGCACAGCTCTGTTACAGGCTATAATAGCACCTAGGATCATTTTGTAAGTGGAGCATTCCATATAACATACAGAGGTGCTTGATACAGTGGTGTGTTCTCCTGTTACAGCAGAGAAATGACAGTTTAAATGCCTGTCTAGACCAATTGCATCTAACGCTGTCAAACTTCAAGTGACAGAAAATACAGGAATTATCTGAAATTGCACATCAAACACTATTCTGAAGTCAGCTAGTAACAATGCCTGCCTTCTGTAAGACAGGGTTATTTAAGAGATGGGGTAAAGGTCTCTTGTGACTACAACTAGGTGGTATCTGTAAGTAAGTCTCAGCAGAGAGAAAAATGGATGATTGGACCCCAAGATACCTTTTGTTGTTCAGAGTGGGACAGCAAGAAGGAAGCTAATATGACTGCCACCTCTCCATCAGGAAGTCGAGAACATTGGTTTCCATAACTAGAGAGCACCTTTCAAAAGTATCACAAGACCGAACTAAATGGGTACCGTCCCACTGCCATCAGAAAGCTTATGCTCCTACCCAGTCAACAAAAATTGGTCATGGCCTTGTACGACAGCTGTCATCACAATTTGAACTGGGAAGCCTCCAGAGCTAAAGACATGGGTGCTTATGGTTGAACAAACAAGACAGCTGTTACACCCTGTGGATTGGACACTGTAATAATGTACACCTTGTCAGGGGGATTGCCATTCACAGCAGTGCATCATAGGTGTAAGACAAGACCTTTCTGAGCTGATAGCATACCAAATTAGTATTCCATTTGCAGAGGTATAAGTGGGTAAATGAAGTGCATTGCAATAGAAGTTGGCCCTTACAATCTCATATTCCTTCCTTTAAAAATGCAAAGGAAAATTGCTTATGAAATGGCTTGTGTACATGGAATTGCTCCTGTGTGTTAATGTTTCCTGTACATAGTGAATATCAGTGGCTAAAACTGAGGGTCTCTCAACACTCTCACTATAATCCATATAGCAAGAGCTCTATTTCTTAGCTTCAGAAAGCTGTAGGCTGAAACTTGGCAACACAATCTTGACTAAGAAGTATGGTTTTATTTTGTAAGACTTCATGAAAAATCTCTCTTTTTTGCCCATTTTTCTGGTATTTTGTAGATGGAAAAAACAGAAGTCTGCTGTTGCAGATGCTTCTCTGGTCCTTATGTAACCAAAAAGAGCAGACAGAATATTTAAAGGCAAATGTCATTAGTAGTGTGGGTTTGTATCTGACCCTTGTTTATTTTAACACAGCTTTTGCAGTGTAAAAATGTAGCAGGTGTCTATGTACACTGTCAAAGTAAAAAGCAAAATAGCTCCTCTCAGTCCAATATGTATCATATAAAATGAAATAGTTTTTGGTTAAAATGGCATGTCTTTCTCAACTCTGCAAGGCTATCTTTGTCATACTGACAACCTGTGATGTGGAAATAAAAGTACACATCTCAGCTGCCTGTCTGTCCAGGTCACTGAGCTTACAAAAGGAATTCTCAACTGTACAGGTGCTGGCAAAAATCTGACGTGAAATGGGTGAAGGGAGTGAGAGAAAGAGAGGAGCATATGTCACATGGCACTAAGCAAACCACACTGCTAGCTCTGCTTTTTCCTAGCCTAGTCTATCTCTGTCCTCTAGTGGAAAGTCTTCCCATGAAAATGGGATTTTGACTTGGCAGTGCATGTGTTCCTGCTTTTCTGTATCACTCTCACTCTTTTCCATTTGCTGGAAGAGTGGAACCTCTCATCCTTTTGTTCCTGTGGGGTCTGCTTTCCAGTTACTTTTGTACATGTGCTTTCCAGCACCATAGACAATTTGGCAGCACAACCTGTGGGAACCAGATAAAGGAGGCATTTGATGATAACTTAGCACTGGTTCAAAGGCACAAATCGATTGGTCTGAGTAACAGATCACACAGAGAACAGAGGGCTCTGACACAGGGCACTGCCTTTATCTACGTCTGAATGGAAATGGCTGCAATTTGGATGCTGAAGGGGAGCAGGTAATGTTCCTTTTGTGTGCTAATGGGAGCTGATCCCCTGGTCTTTTGAGATTCAAATGTAAATAGCAAAAAAACATGGTAAATCGGAGGGTTTGACTCTCAAAACCAATCAAAACTCATCCCAAGAGCTGGAAGGTTTCACATGCCCATGATTTTCCCTTGAAAAGGTCCCTGGTATTGTGTAAGGAGAATTGGAAGTGTATCCTTGGGTCCTTCATAACTGTAACTTGAAACAAAGGCCTGACAACTCCTGCTACAGTATGACAGACTATTCCATGTTACAGAAATTTAATAGGAATTTACCAATAGGGCCCTACTTGAAATCTGAAGCCCATGCCCACATGTGCCAGATGTCACAGCTGAGTGAGTATAAGTTTCTCTTCTGTCTGTCAGATGCCTAAGAGGAAGTTCATTACCATCTTCCTAACACTGAATTCAACCTTTGTGCTTTCTTGAGAGCTGTGGTCAAAAACCTGGCAGGGCCTCCAACCTTGAGTGAAAAATTGAGAGACACATGATTAGCCTACAAAGGAGGCCCCTAAATGGGACTTACAGGATCAGATCTAAGGTCTGCCTGGTCCAGTGTCTTCAACCTGACAGTACACAGCACTAGATACCTCAAAAGAAGGTGAAAGAAATGCTACAGCAATCCCTACATCACATCTATCCCATTGTATCCTAGCTCCCAATAGTTGGTAAGTATATTAATTACTAATGTCTAGAGTTAAATATTCCTTCTAAAACATCTTTTTTTATTTCTTTTATTTTTGTCTTAGCTACTTCAAGGCTGGATTGAAGCCAAAGGTAAAATTAATCACATTTCCTGAAAAAATACAGGTTTGTGTTGCTAGAAATAATCTGCAAGCTTGCATGGAATTTTTTTCCAGTGAAAAAAAATTAGAATATATAATTTTGGCTTTCTTGAAATGAAACATTTTTGACTGTTTTACAGTGAAAAATATTCCATTTTGAAATGTACCTATATTTACTTTTTAAAATGATAAAAGCCCTCTCTTTCCCCAACCCAAAGAAACTAAAATCTGATTCTGTCTGAAACAACTATCTTCAACTTTTGCCAGCAAACCAAAAAATCTACTTATGCAAATCTGTTCTGGACATTCTTGTCAACCACATAATGTCTGATGTCCAAACATTCCTTCAATCTTATGAGGTTTTTGACCTCAATAACTTTCTGTAGCACTGAGTTTCACCATCTATTTTATGTGTTGTGTGAAAAAATATTTCTTTGAGGCACACAAGTCACCAAACCCCACTTGGAATTTCAGAGATTATTTGAATATTTCATTTGAATAAACTCTAAGGCTACAAGTGACCATACTTTTCATTGTTTAAAATGGCCTATGTTATGCAAGCTTTAGGTATTAAGGCTGACATGGTCTACTAGACTTGGACTCAATATAATTTTCCATGTAGCAGCAAGGTTGTGAAATGTCATCTTACTGCAAACGATTCCTTACTCATATTGAAATAGTGAGGCTCAATTTTAAATATAAAAATACATCTATGGAATCAGAAGAAAGCATGGCTAAACTACAGAAAGTGAAAGTGCTCTACTTGGACACATGGGCTAAGTACAGACAGTCAAAAAGCCCAAGGATGAATTGATTCAGTCTTTGCAGCTTAGTCTAAGTTGTAAAGATTGAACCAATAAGCAAATAAATAGACATTCACTTTTGATTCAGGAAATGCAGCCACATGCCTGCAGTGGCTCAAGGGAGAAGCTGGCGAGCGCTGCAGCACAGCTCTCTGGCACATAGCTAACATGGGCTGTATGTTTGCATCCTCTTTCTGCTTCCCTCAAGGTCTCTAGGATTTGCAGGCCAGACTCACAGCAGTAGGACTCTGCAGGGTTGCTTGCTCATCGCTTCATCTTCCTGCTTCCAGGTGCTTCTGGGATTTTTAGTGTAGTCACAGCTAGCACTAAGTAAGCAGGGCAGGGCAGGGCAGCTCCATACTGGGGGAAAGGGAAGTTTAACACCCTCCCTGGCCCCACGCCCCACCAGGGGTTTGCCTGAGGGGAAGGGGAGGTGCAGTGAGCCAGCCAATGAGGCCCATGAGCCAGCTGTCGCTGTTCCAGCTAGGGAGCAGAGCCAGCCCTGCTCTCTGGAGCAGACAGCACAGCACAGCCCGGGGCTGCAAAATGCTGGGATGCTATGGGACTGATTTAACTTGAACCAGGAGTGGGGTCTGGGACAGAAGTTTCATAAACTGGTTTGACCTAAATCAGTTAAGTCTGATACTACATTCAACCAGGTTTATCTAAAACCAGTTCAGCCATTTTGAAACTGGTTTATGTGCACTGAACTTCTGTTCTCTTACAGGTTTAAACCAGTTTCTGATCACTTAAACCAGTTTATGGGTAACTTCTGTCCCTAGCCACACTGACTTGGGCTTAGAGAGTGGAGTGCCATTCAGCAAACACATACTCTGAAATTATTCTGTTCATATCTGCTGTGTTCTGCTCTGGGGTGTAATCCATGTTTTCTTTATATATCCCATCCTGTTCTTAGTGGTCTAGTTACTATTTAAAGAGTCACAGACCTTGTGCAAAGTGATGTATGCAAGGCTGAATTTGTATGTCAGCAATTTTTCATGTGACTTCCTGGTGTGGAACAGGGATAATGTTACCTAACCTCATTACTTCATGCATAAAACAAAATTGTTAATAGCATCTTGAAATAGGCAAACCAACTCAGTGAATGATCAGTTCAGACCCAGTCGATAAAATAATAAGTTAATTACCAACAATGAACCAACATAATTTATGTATGTACTGTTATTGCTGGCTGAACATTTTTCAGTGGAAATTCAGTGGAAAACCTTGAACCCTCAGTGATTTCCATATACTTTGGATGAGGCCCACGGTAGGCTGTGGAATGCCAGATCAAGTACCATAAAAATAAAATGGTAAGAACATTGGGCACTTAACAGAAAAACATAAGCATGGGAACATATTGGAATGAGGGGGTTAGAAATTCTCTTATATGTCTTACATTTGCTTCAGCAAATTCAAGGCTATAAATCCACTCTGGAGAACCAGGACCCGGTACATTTATTTCTGCAATATTCTTTTCTATGAGAGGCAGGAAAAATCTTTTTAAGTTACAAAAATAAATTACTCCTGGGCTTCATTCTGCTCTAGGGAGAAGAAAGAGATTGTCCACCCCCGTCTCCTACACTGCAATGTGACCCCTCCAAATTGAAGTGAAAAGGTTGATGGCTGCTTAGCTGTTGCAGTGCTTAGTGGTGACGTGCACAAGCAAATGCAGATAGAGCCAAGCAACAATAACAGATAAAAGATGGCAGTCAGATACTCCACATGGGACTGGAGAAGCTCTCATGGCAGCCTGAGATCCTCACAGAGGAATGCTAAAAGGGTTTTTTTTTTTTATTCTTATATGAATCAGATACTGAAGTAAGGAAATAATTAGCCTTCCTTTGAGCTGTCTGCAGGATACTCTCAGAGAGAGGGACAATGATTTTCTGATAACTCCCAGTTTCGTGTGTTTTTAGCTAAGAGTAAGGGAAGCAATGGGATTTTAAATAAACCATGAGCTGTGGGCTTGGACTAAGGGAGAAAGCATCACATTCTTGCCACCTTGTGGTAGTCAGTTGAAACTGCAATATCTAAAATTTACTGAGAGTCCTATATATTTTTGTGCTGCTTAGTTGCTTGCCTTTGATTTCACTGGGGAAGGGAATGCTCTGGGAGTCGCAAAACTGGGCATGGGATTTAGCCAAGTATATATGCAAATGTCAGCTCTTTGAAATAACAAGTAAAACAGCTTCTGTAGGCACACAGGATCTAATAATCTATGTGATCAGTGCAGTTTTGCTACAGGTGGTTGCAAGGGAGATACTTAGGATGGAGGGAGAGAAGAAAGGAGGGCACTATTTCAACCACAAAGATCTAGTGCATTCTCACATGTGCAGGGTAGGGATGCTATGTGCCTTGATGCATCTGGCTATCAAGGGATCACAGAACCCCATCACAACATTACTAGTTGACCCACATAATTCTGGTTTTATGATGTGAACAAGATTTGGCCATCCATTGGTTACAAATAACCCCTGTCTGGGTAGATGATCTCAGTTTTATTTACGAATAGCTTGGCATGATTGAGTTAAACCCCTAACAAAAATGTCTACGCCACATGCTAGCACTGGTTTAACTTCAATTCAACATGTTTACTGAAAATGGAATTGCTGTATTGACTATGAGTTTCCCATACTTGCTGAGCTACATGCCACAAGATGACACTGGCCATTATATCTCCACACCGGCTCTGAATTTTATTTACATTTTGATATCATGAAGTAAATAAGCTTTATTTGCTAACAAGGAATCCCAACCCTGCAAAACTGGTTTCTACTGCATTCTGGCAGTAGCGTACTGGGGGGAGCGGGGTGCCAGGCTGGGGGGAGGCGCTGGCCGGAGAGGACAGGGTGCCTCCCACATTTTGTGTTTCACCCATTCTCCTGCTTGGCAAGTTGTAATGTTCTTCGGCCATTCTGGCTGGCACACCTCTTCTGTGGCCAGTGTGCCATGGTGGTAATTCCCCTGTGGAAGTGCTGTGGAATGGGGGGCAGGGCCCTGCACAAGATGATTTGCCTCGGGCCCCACTCCATGTGTGGATCATCCTGGGGGTAGGGTGCAAATGCAGGCATTGACCCCCAGGCACCGAGGACCCTTGGTATGCCACTGCATTCTGGGAAGGACTCCATATCGTAGGTGACAATGGATTTTAGTAATAGGACCCTTTTGAGTTCTACCCCATGTTGTTGCTTGGGCAGCAAGCTCACTCTGTCCTGAGAAGAGAGAAGGACCACTTGGTACCCCATTTAAAATCCTAGCATACTGCTGGAGAGAAGTAATGTCTTGGTCTACAATCAGGTTTGCCCTTCCCCCTGCACAACTCCATCATCCCCATCAGGGAGAATGTTAAATACTTCCAAAGGTCAATTTTTCTTTCCATTGAGAATGGGCCAAATTACACCATATCACAGAATTTTAAACCTCTCTTACCCCCTGCTATTCTCCTCCCCCCACCAAACTATACAACTCACAGAAAACACACCATCTCTCATTTTCAGACTGTACAAGATGACCTCCATGCCATACTCTCATGATAATGCAATGTCAGGTGAGAGGCTAGAAACAAGAATGAAAGTTTCTAGCTGCTCAAGTCCCATTTAATAGAGCTACATTATCCCCCATAACCCGAAGTGATGCATGCGGAGAATTTTATATCAAGGGACAAAAATATGACTGGATTCCCCATTTTCCTCGCCTTCCTTTCTTTCCTTCCCCTTTTTGAGCAAACACATTCTGAAACATGAGGTACTTCTTTACTTTTTTTAAGGGGAAGCATTTTCATGAGAGTTCCTTTTGAAAATCTGGGCATTTTGTCATGAAGTGGCAGGTGCAGAGCCTTATTAAAACATTCACCTCTTTACAGGCCTCAGCACCACCCAGCTACACAGAGAAGTACTCCCACTGGGTGTGGAATGGGAACTATAAAGTTATCACCAAAATCAATCAAGAGAATCAGTCCTGCCTAAGGGGTGGGTATCACTTTTCATTGGTTGGCTCAGTGTTCCTCTACTAGGCAGAACTCTGCAAATGTTTCTAAATTAGCTGTTTCAGACGGGGGAGAAATAGGTTAGCCAAGTTTTTCCCAGAGTTATCTGATGTTTTTACATGCCTTGCCTTTTCCTGACTTCCTTGCCTTAAGAAAACAGCTGCCTTTGGCCTTCTTAGGGGAATTTTAATGTAACAATATTTTTTAAAGAGAGTCTTATTTTTTGTAAACCTCAGCTAGAGGGACAGGTTATCTTTGCTTCTCCATCTCTGCAACATGCAGAGACATGGCATGGATCCAAAGCTGCTGCTCCTAAATTTCCTCTTTAATTCTTCCCAGACAATTCTATGGCTTTGGATTTTGCATTGTTCTAATGTTCTGGACAAATGTCATTTAGAAAGCTTAGCTTTCTGAAGTAAGTGCATTTGAGTTTCTTAAATGATGGTTATATTATATATGGAAGTCTGCTGAATACTGTGAGAGATTTCGTCTTCTATGACTATTTAGAAGCCCTAAATGAAATTGTAGCTTCATTGCACCAGGTCCTTTATGCATGTGGCAGGAGATGATCCTAGTCCCAAATAAATTAGGGACAGAATTTTTACAAATATTTGGGTACTCAACTCAGTAGGAGTAGAAAATTAGTAGGAGCTAAACACCTACAAGCATTTAAATCTAGACCTTGCAGGCATGTCAGAGAGAAGCTGGGAGAAATGACATTATTGCAATGGTTCTAACACTTCAGAGATAAAACCACAATAGTGGGTCTGATGCTCCATTGCACTGGGCTCTTATTATGAGTTTGGCCAAGATTTTTCCATTGGAATGATTTTTCTGATGGGAAATACATACTATGGAATATCAGGAAAAAACACTATCAGAGTCATCAAGGCCTATATGATCATGCCAAATATGTAGCCAGAGACAGCGACTACATAATACAATTGCAAAAGTGCATCATGTCTTCCACTGTTATTTGCTTTGATCATTGACTACTCGTGGGGAAAGTAACAACCAGAAGCAACAGGAGCTTCTGGACCATTGGTAGTGGCAGTGGGGGCACCAGGTCAGCAGTGGTAACAGTATTTTTGTGTGTCCCCCCTCCCACCTGTAACAGAGGGCCTTCTCTGGGGCGGATCGACTGATGCCCCGCTCACCTGTTCTGGGCCAACCACCTGCTTTCGTGTCTGCCACGCCTTGTTGTTATCTAATTAATGATCTTAATTAGGCGGGAGGCTGCTCATTTCTTGTCCCAATGCCAGGGGGCGTTATATGCGGGTCCATTCCTCCCCTACACCACAGCCTAAGCCTTGCAGATGGCATCCACAGATGTTAATGTCACCGGCCCTATTCTGGGCCCCAGAATCCTCCAGTCCAGACCCCACCTGGATCCCTCCACTCAGGCGGCCTACTCCACCTTCATTCTAGGCTGCCTATCTCTCCGATCTATTCCCCCTTATGGGTGTGGTACCCCCGGGAACTTTGGCTACACTGGCCCTGGCCTCACCTCCAGGCCAGTTGGAAACCCAGGCCCTCAGCTCTGGGTGTCCCTCATGGTGGGGTCCTGACCCCAGCATTGACCAGTCAGTTGATTTCAAGACAGGTTTCCGAGACTATAGCCCCACTCTCACTCCTGGGTCTGCCTTCTGAACCCTACTAGCTGGTAACCCACCTGGTTGTGGAAGCTGAGGTGAAGGCGCCCCTACTCACCTTTCACCGGGGTGGTAACTGGCCTGGCATTTCCTGGGGGCTCCCGTGCCACTGAGAGCCCCACCAGGCCACCCACTCCTGGTAAGGTGCAATTTTAGGTCAGGGCCAGGAGCCTCCTGACCATCCCCTACAGCTCCTCCCTTACCTCCAGAATGATACAAGAAGACTTGCAGCCAGGCAATGTTGCTGCCTGGCCTGCCAGCAACAAACTGCCCTGTTTATATGGGCAGACAGAGATCTAAAATGGCCGCTGCAGTCAGGCACCTGCTGGCTTCTTGGCTCAGGTCTTAAAGTGGCAGGCACCTGGCCACACCCCCCAAATCAGTCCTTTGGACTGCTGCTCATCCCCCTCCACCACCACCCTTCATTATTAAGCATTGTGTCATCCATTCAGGAAGCCTGAACTGGTAGAGGACAATGGGGCCTAAATTTCATATTCAGGACAGAAAGACTGCATGTGCATTCAATCAAAATAGAAACTTCATTCAAAGAGAATTTCTGAATTTTCAAAATAAAGCCCTGTGTTAGAACAAATGCAGGTTGAAGTTAGCGTGGGACAGATATTCTGAATTTCTCACAAATGAGACAAAAATGACATTAAGAAGCACATTTCATAAATGGGCTAAATACATAACTCAATAAATTGAGTGCTACAAACAGTTCTTGGATAGGCTCTGAGGTGAATCAAGAATGACTGTTTTGTAGATTTTCATTGTCTGATACCTCTGCAGACTATAGTTCTGACTAAGTAAAGCATTTGTGCATATCACTAAGTTTAAGCCCATGCATTAGTCAGTCCATAAACAACAAAACAGTTACTGCATCTTTACATGTGCTCCAGGGGTGGGGATGAGGGCACTTTAATTAGAGCAGCTCTTGGGACAAGCTTTAGTTAAACTGCCCCCACCGCCATTTTGAAATGCAGGGACACTGAATACAAGAGAAACCAAGGCTGCTAGAGCATGCTAATTAGCACACTTCACCAGACTCAGTTAATCGAGTCTGCTCTGACGTGCTGTAATTAGAGTGTGCTGGAGCATAAGTGATACAGGTCTACAGGCACCTTTAAGCACATACTTAAGTGCTTTGCAAAAAATAATAGGTTCCAGAGAGAATTTCCATTTAAACACCTTCCACTTGAGTATTTCAGGAAAACAGTGGTAAAGGTACATGATTTAAAACCTTCTTAAGAAAAAAAGACCTGCTTGGGAGGCAGGCGAGAAGTCATTTTTAAAACCCATTCAGAATTTACTTGAACTTATTTTTATCCCAAATCAAAGTACACACCTGAAAATAAGACACAAACAGGTAATTCTGTGTCTTTCATTATGCGCCTTAGCTATGTCAAGGCGGATGTCTGAGGAGAAATGTATATGCCCTGAACATGCAGTTCAACAGCTATTTGACTGGATAATTGATTAAATTGGTCTTTGTACAGAGGTTAAAAGCAGATCACGGGAGATTTTTTCATTGAGCAGTAAGTACCTACCTATTTGCTTTGTTGGCAGGATAAAATAATTAAGGCATTGGTACCAGGTTTAATGGCTACACAGAAAACACCAGTAAAAGGGAGAAGATGGAAAGAGATCAGAAGTAGGGTACAGAGTGGCTGTACAGTCTACATCCACGCTGCCTCTTTGCTGCACTCAAAAGCACTACCAAGAAGGAAACCCCACTTGCTCAGGCCAGATCCTTGCATGCTAACTCCCAGAAATGAGGAAATGTAGCTGCCTTAAATGGGTGCTACATACATACCCAGAACCACCCTTGGGTACTCTGTTTTAGGAATGCTTATTGATACAAGTTTACCACTGGTCTAATGTGGCTTCATTTCCTCCTTTCAGGGATTTGATTCCTGCTCTGCAGCAGCAGTGAGTAGGCATGCTTCACAGAGCTAGACATGGCTGTTGCACAAAGGTGGTGTGGGCATGTCCTCTGGGTCTGCCTTGGTGGCCTAGAGGCCCTCCTGGTTTTAGCAGTGGCTGGAATTGTCATGGACTAGTTTGATACCAGTGCCCCAGCCTCATCCACTTTGCTATCCTGCTCAACTAACACAATCCACTCTGCACTGCTCAAGTTAAGCACATGCTCAAATACTTTGCTGAACTGAGGGTTCAGCAGCAACTGTTTGGAACTCAAACTCAGAAGAAAAGTATTGCTAGAAATGACCAAGAGAATGACAAATCTTGGAATGACTCCACCAGTAGAATTTCAAGACTTCCTAGACAGACAAGACTCAGAGTGTACCTTGCCTCTGTATACAAAGGTGAAGAATGGAGAAGGGGTGTATTTGCTAGCCATGTTGGTGTGAGACAAGAAGACATACAAAAAACTAGAACTCTTGGTTCCAAAACAATACCTTTTATTAGACCAACTGGGAAATTGCAAGAAAATTGTCGTTTCCTGCCAGCTTTCAGGATCAAAGTCCCTTCATCGGGCTCTGGGAAAAGTATAGATGGTACAATATGATAAAAGATGGTCCCTATAGGTAGGGAAATAAGCTTCATTTCCACACAGAGGGGGCTGAAGATGGAAGGGTATCCCTCTGGGTCCATGAGAGTTTCTTTTTGAGCTGTGCTGAGTAGCTCTTTGATGTGTAGATCAGGTAGAATTCCTTCCCTGGAGGTGTTAGATGGCAGGCAGGGTGGTAAAAATAATCTTTCTTGTTGTTCTGCAATGAAGATGACACAAGAATCTACCTTCATCTCTTCAATTACTGTGGTGGGGCACAGTCACAAGTTTCTGCTAGTGCCTTCATGGGCACTAGCTGCAGGAAAGGAGCAGCACTGTACCTAGGCTCCTGGCAGACCTGGGTGAACTTTTAGTATCACACCCTCCTTCATCAGAGATAATAATAATAATAATGATGATGATCAGACAAAAAAAATACTGTTTTCTGGCCCCCTTTCTGTTTGTGCCCCAGGCAGCTGCCTGGTTCACTCATGACCTGCGTCCAGCCCTGGAAAGGAGACAGGAAGGGATGAAGCCATGGCCTAGCTGCAACAGCCCACATAAGTGAACCCAGACAGAGATGCCCTAATTTCCAGAGTGACACACTAGTTCCAGAACACCTCTGGCTATAAATAACAGCTAGAATTTAGCCTTGTATTTTTACTCTTAATTATCCCTTGTTCAGGTATTCAGGCTGCATATGTGTTTGTTTATGTATCTTGTAAATGGCTCTGTGTGTTACAAGCAGGAGTGTTCAAAAGCAGACAAGGTTATTTGGTTAAATGTGTGTTCAAATGTATTTTTAACCTCAGCTTTGGTCTAGGTGGATTCACACCCTCCTGAGTTCCGCTTTGTGTTTCAGATTTTAAAGCCCTGTCAACAGCAGAGACATTTTCTAAGAACTTCCCGCTATTCCTAACATCAGCTCAGCTTCATGTTAACAACCCTAGAAGCCCTAGGTGATCAGCTACCAGCAGCATATTTAACACCCTGTCAATTAAACCTAGTAGATTAGATTAGGGTTCAATGGCATGGTGTTAAAAATGCCTGTGGCAGCTGGCAAACTGTCTATCCGAGAGCTCCCTATGTTGCAAACAATAGAACCTCTATTCCACAGCGCAACATTATTTGCTCTGTATGTTCCACACGTTTTATAAAGTGATTATTCAGGGAGGATTTAAAGATCTTTTACCTTATTATTAGGGAATGAGTCTTAATCCTTCTGCCTATAAAAAACCAAGTGCCTTAGTATCTCAGGTCCACCTGCACGGACCTCCAAAGGTGAGGAGCATTTTATATAGGAGTATGTGTATTTGTATAAATGGTCTAAAACAAAGATGCTCAACCCCCAGCCCACAGGCCAGATGTGGCTCATGGAGCCATATCATCCAGCCTGCAGGGCTCTCCTAGGGTCTGGAAATTTGATGTTGAGAGATCAATGGCAGTGTGAATTGCAGCTCCTCTGCTGCCAAATTTCTTGACTCCTGGGGAGCTCTGTGAGGCAGATAATGTGTTCTTGCATGCCAGATTGCACTGGCATGCAGTGGGATCCTATAGGCAGTTAATGCATGGACAGACCAGAGTGGTTCAGGGCCAGATCAGGGCAGTAAGCAGCATGGGACCAGCTTGGGATAGTGGGCAGCATGGGACTGGATTGAGGCAGTGTGAGGCCAGATAAGGGTGGCAGGCAGTGAGTGGTGCAAGGCTGGATCAGGGAGGCATGTGACATAGGACTGAATTGAGGCAGTGTGCAGCCAGATTGGGGTGGCACAGGACAAGGTCCATATACTGATCCTGTGTGGGATTCAGCCCATGGACCAACCCTGAACCATTTGTTCAGCTCATGGGGCTAAATGGATTTAATACTACCATGATGTCAGGGTCTCATATCCAGAGGTGTTCTATGGATAGGAGCAATTTTGGTTTCCCCCGAATATTCCTTTTTCATTGATAATACAGCCCCTATTTCTTACCCTTGGTGGATCACAAGATAATACACCTTAAGTAAATCTGATGAATAGCATGACTAAGTGGCATCTGTCACTCACTGAGAGATGTCCATCACTCACTATCCAATTGGAACGGAATGGAATAGTGTGTGGAGGGTGGAATGAAGATGGGAGGAGACGGTGGGCATATATTTTGTTGTTAATTATGGATCAGTGCAGCTATATTTAAATATCTATATAGTTGAAAGCATTTGGGATCCCAATGTGCTTTCTGTCTCAGTGGATTAGCGTGCAGAGTGCTAGAAATGGTGCATGATGAATGAAATGGGTTATATAATTTTGCAGTCTGTCACATGGCTACCACTAGCATATATGTAGTGTGGTGTGTAATTCGAAAACATACCATGCTCTCAGGCAGATACTAGAGAAGCTGTAAGAAAGTGGTCTGCATTGTGAGCGCTCTTAAAGTACTTATTAGGAAATCAGTTTCCTTTATGCCATATTTAAATGTACAAGGAGATATCCAGCAGATGGCAACAGCAGATCAATTTGTATTGCATGGAGAGCTCTTGCAGACTAGCATGCAGAGATTGCCATGTGGAAAGTGTTCTCCGTGGTACTCTGTGAAGGAGCACCGCTTTCCTTAAATGTACTTTTTCCATTTCCTTTAACTGTCAGGTTAGCACCTCAGGCCAAAGTTAATAACAATCATAAGCATGAAAGAAACCACTGCTGGAGATAACTGGCAATACAAGCCCCAGTGCTCTCAATTTCTCATCTAACTGTATATATTCAAAATTTAAAAGAATACTATGTGCCCTTTAAAATGCTGATAAAATAGTAATGTTTTCCATTGAACTAGTACAATTTAATGTGTCATTTAAAAAAAAAAAGTCTAACTGAACAGTGATTAAGAACACAAACACAGAGCCTCCAAACTTTAAGTAACTGGGTAATTTATTATAAAAATCTAATCTTGATAGTGATGAATGCAAGCCTGGATATATGGACAAAAGTTTAACTACATGCACATTCTTTATACTATTTATGAACCATCTCATCAGAACAGCTGCTCTTAGGATAGCCTGTTGCCTGCCTCTGGACAGAAAATTATGGTCCTTAAAATTGTAGGCTCAATTCTCTAGGACTCTGGAGAAAGAGTTTTGGGTTAGATCTCAGATGCTGATATCTCTTGAACAATTAGAAAGGGAATGACACACAGACTCCATAGCTGAACTCTACATCACTCATACCCTTGGGAACACAGGGGAGTTATATTATTTTTTCAACTGAAATTATGTGAACTCTATTGTTTTTAATAAATAGTGTTATTTTTTTATTTGGAAAGTATGGGATAATAGAGTCTTTAAGAAAGTCAACACAGGATGTGGAGAGGCAAATTTACAGCAGAATGGCTCCAGTCATACCTTTCTAAAGTCCTGGTACAGGGTCAGGGCCAAACAATGAAAATGATCATCTGGGAGTAATGGGAGACACTGGAGACCATGCGAGAGACTGAGAATGTCAGCTATCTGTTGATGCTTCCTGGGAGGGGGGGAAATAGAAAGGATTAACTTGTAATGCATCCCCTGTAGGGATTCTGAGGGGGAAAATGATACTGAAAGAGCCATGCTTTCAAAGCGGTCAAGGCCAGCATCTTGCAATATTGCTCAGCTTTCTGAGTCTGATAAAAAAAATCAACCAAGTCAACAGGCAATGACAGTAGTGGGCCTCTCTGGGTGAAAGGAATAGGACTTTTTGTGGTGTATAATCATAATATGAACCCTCCTCTGCTGGGAGCTTTGCAGAATCTCCCACTCATGGGTTTTCCAGGAAGGAGGTGATCTGAGACTATTCTGTTGTGTTCTGTTTGGTAAAATAATGCAAAACCTGTGGCAGGTGTTTTTTTCTGCTTTTTTAAAATTCTGTTACATTGCAAGATCTCTTAAGATTTTAGTTAGGGGGTTGCATTCTTGTGCATTTACAGTTTATATATAGCAGTTGGGGGTGGAATTTTAACTCATTTCCTGCATTCAGCCAAGTCATATCCAAAATAGCCTTTCAAGAGCTAGTATTATTTTAAATCCAAACAGCTTTATTAGAATTCTTCAACCCTTTAATCACTCATGTTAACTCATGTAGCAGCTGATTGTATCTGAAATCACTTTTATGGTAATATTGATTATATAAGAAGGGAGCAGTCTAGAATTCAATGGAAAATATTTGATTTTGTTCATTTGATATTTTTGTGTAGAGCTAAAATTATCACTTTGAAGGAAGTTTATCTTACACCAAGCTGTACTCCGTAGGGATTTACAAGGAGTCAATGTCTGTTAACCAACAGCCAATTATTTTTTTAATTAGCTAGTGTGCAGGATCTTGAGTTATGCTTTTGCTCTTCTTATGAGGATTGTGAGTAACCTTTAACCAGTTACAGACTTGAAAGTTTCAGCAAATGGGAATGCTTTATACCATTTCAGGTAGGAGCTTGTCTTGACAAATGCCTTTTTCCTCATGAGGTTTAGACCATGGTTTGATCTTTTTTTTTTCTCTGAAGGATTTCATAATAGGATGGGCAAGAAACCAGGAGTAATTATACAGAATGGAAGTAGAAAAGAACATGGCCTTGAAGCCTATTGCTCTTCTCAAGGTTAAAGCTTCTGGGTCCCCAGGCCTATCTGGTATCAGCTTGAATTGATTGTGGCCTATTCAGGAGTCAATGTGATTTGGGAACTTGACTTCTCTAGGTTTAGTTTAATTATGTGGCTGGTTTAGTTAATTATGTGACCAGGCTTTCTGTCAGCACACACTGTTGGGTGCTTAAACTTGGTATTAGCATGACAAGAAAAGTAGTTCCATTCGTTTCCTTCTGGCTGATTAGAAAAGAAGTCTCCAAACGTAAGAAAGAAAGAAAAAATATGAATAAAGTCTATGTGTATAAAAGGAAAACACCTCCAACTGCTCTGGGGAGGACTTATAAGAATGTATATAACAAGAAGAGAATAGATACTTAGAAGACAGATGTGAAAAGCACTACAGATATTTTTCCCCCAATGGCTGTGAACACATAAATCACCAAAATATATTTAGGGTAACCCACATAGCTCTACAGTATGGGCCACAATGTGCTTATCCTTGCCTAGGTAACTAATGGGGGGAAGGGGGTAGAGTGGATACCTCTGTGCTCTTCTTCTCTCCCAAGTTTCAGACACAACTGAAGTCTGTGCAATCTTCTCCTCACCTAGTACCATCCTTTGCCATACTGTCCAGAAGAAAGCACAGAACCCTCCTAAAGCAGAAGACAGCAACCTATGACCTGTGGGCTGTATCTGACCCTCAGAGCCATTGGATCTGGCCTGCAAAGCTGGAGCTTCGGGGCATTCAGCAATGAGAGCTTTGCCTGGGCTGTGGTGCACTGTGCCATGCTGTACTGCAGTGTGAATTTGGCTGGGAGGCCAGGTGGCACAGAGCTTTCCTGGGCCATACCACAGCCAAGTATTGCTGAGAAGCAGGAAAAAGAAGAGGTGGTGACAGCCAAATCCTAGTACTGGCCTGCCTAGGACCTGAGATGGGTCACTCTGGCCCACCACTGCAAAATAGTACCATCCACTGTCATAAAAAATGATGCAGCTGGAGCCCCTACCCTGTATACCAGGGACTTCATTGCCTTCAACATAGGCCTTTGCCTTTAAGGGACAGTATAATTGGGTGAATATAAGAAAAACTGGGGCATCTGGGACATTGCCTCCTCCCTTCCCCTCTCCCCCCAAGTCAGTGGCACTGCAGCAGGCAGTGGCACAGGCCAGCGTGCAGGGGTGTGGGCGCAGCCCAGCAGGGAAGTGGGGCTGCCTGTCATACCTTGCTAAGGGTTCCAGGGAAGTGCTAATTAGTGCTGATGGCTTTATCCACTAGGAATTGGACTGAAACCACTGAATCCTTCCATCGAGGTCACAGAACATCCATCTGTCAGAAAATAGCAACTTAAATTCTTTGGGCTACATCTGAATCAGCAATTTAGAGGTAGAAGGCTCTGTATGCCAGTTGTTATCTAGCTCCCCAGGGATTATTATTAAGAGAGCTGGTTATGGTCCTCCATGTTATGATTTACACTTTCTGGAATATTTTCACATGGCTGATTGCTGTGAGTTAGAAAGCTTTGGATGGTGTGTAGCAGCAGCCTCCCAAGAAAATTAAAGGAGCAACCTATCAAACAGGCTTATTTTAAAATTAAGACTCAGAAAAGTTCAGTTTCACAAGCAGTTTTGAAAGTCTCAAAAGGTTATTACTCAAAACCAGCTAACCAAAAGATTAATAACAATGAAGATGAGCATACAAATGAGGATTGTTTCTCAACAATGCAGCATTTTCTGTAGGGGGAAAAATTTTACTACATTCAGTCAAACAAAGTAATTAATCTGGCATTTGCTTAGAGAAGTAGGAGGCACAAAAATATCAGCATTTATTTCTCAACATATATCTTGATAAAAAAAGTCTTTGGCTATGATGTTGACATTTTTATGACTATTGCCTCATTTAGGGCTTGATACACTGGGAAGTTTGCAGCTTTAAAGCAGCAAGCCCTCATAGCATGAATGCAGTTATACCAACAGAAACAGAACTGGTAGTTTGTGCCCTAGACAGCACGCATATCTGATAAGGTTGGCAGCCTGGGGCTGGAAAGGAGGAAGGGGAGGTTGAGACTTTGGCTACACAAAGTGAATTAGGGGCAGGATGCTGCTGTGAGGGGAGGTATTGCTGCCAAAGTGAGATTCATCCTCCCTTGGTCCTCCAACCATTGCATTTTATATGGTGAACAAGGCTCCAAAGCCCTTAATTTGGCAGCAGCTGCAGGGCTAAAGAAGGGTTTAATTCAGTTCTTGGTTCTGACATCTCCCTTCACAGCAATGCTGTCTCCCCTAAAGGGACGACAGAGTGAAAAGGGGACTTCTCACCTCACTCCACTCTGAGCAACCCAGAGCCTTTTGCCCCACAGCTTCCATTCTGGTGCTCCTTCCTTCATTTTGGCAACACGCCCTTTACTGAGTTCCCAAGACTTACACCTGGGTCACCCACTTCTAATAATGCTACTGTATACTACTATAAAATTTCTCAAAGCCCTTTTGGTTTCAGGAAATAAAATTATCTATCCATGTAGAAACTATCTCTGTATCACACTAGGGCTTCTACTGATATAATTATATGGGCCAAAATCCTATGCATAGTCAACATAGTTATAATAATGGAATCTGGACTCATGGTAAAGGTGATCTCTTTTATTAAACCAACTAGATTTTTGCAAAAAAATCTTTAATTGCAAGCTTTCGGGCACAAACACCCTTCCTTCAGGCATAGGAGAAAAGATTTTAAAAGTTCTTCTGGGTAGTCAGGAGAACTTTTACAACGTGGTATGCTAGCTAATGCAGAGAGGTGTCTGTGTGCGTCTCTCTCCAGTTTCACTGGGATAGTCAGACAGAACAGTAACCACTTAGGGCTTTTGGAGCTAATCAACAGGTCAGCTGGTAAGCTGTTTAAGAAGTTTAAAGTAGCGTGGAGAAAGGGTATTGTTTTGCTAACTAGGTGATAAAAGACTATTATCAGCCCCCTGGCTGGCTTGCTCACCTGTCAGTTTGCTGCAGACAGTATAAGGAAGCAGAGAGGAAGATTGAAAAGCTCCGTATCATCAACAGATGCACGAACTGCACACTAAGGCTGTGCAAAGCTTCAGTAGCTGATTCGATTTGGAGGAAATTCAGCCCGATTTCCAAATCTCCAAATCCAAATTGAATTGGGAGATGCATTAAAAGGCCTGAATCAATTTGGAAGCCTCTGAATCAATTCAGAGAGATTCAGAGCCAATTCGGAGATTTGGCCATAGACTAAACAGGCAGCAGTCCTATCCCACGCTGGACACAGCTGCCTCCAGCTGGTAAGTCCATTGCAGTGGGTGGAGGGGGAAGGAAAGGGGTGGGCGGGGGGCAGATCAACACCGCCACTGTGAGGGAGGGATTGGGGCTGGAGCTGGGAAAAGCTGCCCAGTCTGGGTAGGGGGCTGCAGGACTCAGGGAGTGGGGCTTCCGCCACTGAGCACCACCAGTCTGGGAGCTGCTCTTCTGGTGACTCCTCTGCCACCTGTCGCTGCCAGTCCTGGAGGGTGTGGGAGTGGGCGTGGACCCCTGGATCTGAGCAGAGAGGGCTGGGTTAGGCCAGGCTGTGCTCTGGACAGGTGGTGGAAGGTGCTGGGAGCAGGGACTATGTCCTCCCACTGCTTGCCCAGCCTCTCTGCACCTCCCAGAGAAGCCGGCTGCACGAGCAGCGCCTGGGCATGGAGGCGGGCACATGTACCCAGATCAGGGTGGGGACGGCAGCAAGGGCTATGGGAAATTTTAGGGTGGCTGCCCATGGCCATGCCCCCCATAGGCCCCACTCCACTGAGCTCTGCGGGGTGGGTGGAGCCAGGGCTGCACTCCGGGCTGTGGCTGGGGCCACTCAGACATCAACCCTGGCTCCACCTGCCCCACAGAGTGCAGCCTAGTGGTGGGTGGCTGGGGCTAGCCTCCTGGAGCATAGCCCAGCCCAGCCCAGCCCAGCCCACACAGATCCAGCGGCACACACCTGCTCCCATGCCCTGCCAGACTGGCAGTGAGAGTCACCAGAGGAGCCACCAGAAGAGCAGCTCCTGGACCGGCAGCTCACTAAGGGCCCCCCTTCACACGTCCCACATTCCCCTGCCCTGGCTGGGCAACTTGTCCCAGCCCCAGCCTCAATCCCTCCCTCACTGTGAAGCCATTGATCTGTCCCCCCATGCCACTTCCCCTACCTGCTCCACCCACCACAACAGACTTACCAGCTAGAAGTAGCTGTGTTCAGCATAGTCAAGGATTGCTGTCTGTTTAGTCTATGTCCAAATCTCTGGATTCAAATCAGTGGAATCAAATTGGGACAGTGATTTGAATCACCAAATTGAATCACCGTCTCTCCGAATCAGCCAAATCTGAATCTGAAGCAAATACTTACTGCCAGAGTCGACCTGAGCAGGGCCCAGGGTAAATAAGCCATGTGGGGCCCCACCCTGATCCTGTGCTCCCCAGACCCAAAGAACCTGCTGCCACCATTGGCAGCCGGGGGCGGGGGGGAGAGGGCGGGCTAGCGAGCGGCCGAATTTGAAGCTGGCAGCAGTAGCACGGAGTTGCTGCAGCCACTCCAGCCAGCTCTGTGGGGCCCCCCAAAGCATGGGGCTCAGGGCAGTCACCCCAATTCACACCCCCCACCCAGGGATGGCCCTGCTGGCTGCTTTGCAAAGGCCTACTGCACACTCCCCCTTGCCTCACAATCCCAGCTGGGGGCTGGAGGCTGACAACACTCTTGAGCAGCCACAGGGGGAAAGCCTGGGGCTGGGCAGGCAGACCTACCTAATCAGAGATTCTGCTGGGCCTAGCCATGCCCCCCTCAGAAAAGCTCCCTGCAGAATGGAAGGGAGGGCTGCTCTAGTGCCCCCCAGCTTCTAGGCTAAGCCACTGCAGGCATGTGCCTGAATTTCCTCAGTGCAGAGAGAATGTCTGTCCAGTTTCAAACCATTTCAGCCTAGCCAGATTAGACTAAGCTGCAAAGATTGAATCAATTCAGGCTCAGGCTTTTTGCATGTCTGTCCCTAGCCAAAATGTCTGAGGACTACAGTTTGCCCTGTTTATGCACAGTATTTTAATTCTGCAATCACCTGCTAACAGGGCTCCTCAGCTGTCCACATAGAAAGATGGGGGACCCCTACCTGAAAAAAATGAATGAACACTGATTTGATATCAGTTCCAGAAAGACTCACAAGCCTGTGGCAAAATGTTTTAACCTCCCTGCACATTCCATTGCTGACCTTGGAGTAGCTGTTCTTAAACAACAATACTTTAAAAACCAACTTGAACGGGAAATTGCGGAACAAGAAATCAGTCAAACTCTGCAATGTGTTAAGTATGGTCTAAACCAGGGCAGGCCAACTAGCAGCGTGAGAGCCACTAGTCATACGTGGCAGATCAGGGAGGGGACAGGCATGACAGCAACAGATTGGGCAGAAAGCAAAAAGCAAAGAGCAAACTGGGCAGGGAGCATGGGAAAGGAAGCAGAAAGTGGAGCAGAAGATCAGACAAGGAGCAGAGATCTAGGAGCAGAAAGTAGAACAGCAGATTGGGGAGGGGAAGGGGACTGGGATTGTGCCAAAAAGGTTGGTCCCCACTGGTCTAAACCAAGACTACAGATTCTTATCCCATTACCTGGATTAGCTTTTGTGTGCCCTATGTCCCTCAGTGGGTTAACTGCTTTGTTTTTCTCTCTCCTACTCACCTTGCCTCCCTCAGCAGTGCCCCTTTCTTTTTCTTCCCCCTTTCCTGCCCTTTGTATTCTAATCACTGTTTTCCATTTAGTGTTGTTGGTTATAGCCATGTTGGTCTAAGGACATAGGCAGACAAGGTTCATGGGTAGATATGATATCTTTTTTTAGGCCAACTGAATAGTTGGAAAAATGTTCTTTTCACATTTTGGGGCACAAACACCCTTCTTCAGGCATAGGAAATTAATCTATATTTTCACAGGCCTGCATTTTGCACGTCGGCAAATTCTACCCAGGAGAGAACACAGAATACCGGCAGGGTCTCCCTATGCCTGAAGAAGGGTGTTTGTGCCTGAAAGCTTGCAAAGAACCATTTTTCCAACTATTCAGGTGGCCTAATAAAAGATATTACATCTACCCAAAGAACCTTGTCTGCTTTCTATTTAAAAACTCTGCTTCCTGCAGTGCTTTCTCAGCATGTGCTTAAGTAAACCCACTGCTTACAAAAGCTTATGCATCTCTGCTTTAGTTAGTCTATAAGGTACAATTGTACCCTTCTGCTGGACTTCAGAGTAACACAGCTAACTACCTCGTCTGCTAATAAATATAGGGGGCAGTTCTTTAAAAGTGATCTTCCCAGAGTGAGTTGCTGGCTCAAGTATCACAAATGGAAATGGGAATGGCATAGGATAGAATGGATGCTCATAATATCTGACCCCATTTAGGTCTCTAAATAAGAGCTAAACTCTCTCAAAAATTTGGCTTACCCTGTATAAATATTTGTCATCCAATTTCTGTCATTTTTCCATTAACAATATTTCTCTTTTCTCTTAGAAACTCTTTAGTAGGATTCTGTTTTCTCAAACTGTTGAGTTAAGTTCTGCTACTCCCATTACCATATAATAATGAATCCTCATTAGAAGCAGGAAAACCTGAGAACTATAGGTTCTAACATGAGTTTTGCAGTTGATCCAACTATCTGATATAATATTTAATGACTAGTATCTCTCATGTGCCTAGAGAAACAGGAACCAATTCCAGTTGCTCCTGTATGGGTGAACAATTTAAGAAAAAATAGCCAGGAGGAGAGCTGGCAGAAAAAAATACTGATTTCCCAGAAAATGCTGATTTGTTGATACTGAAATGTTTTTTTGAAATTTTCCCTTTTAAGCATAATTTTTCTGTGTCCTAATTCAGCATTTGACACTAGTAGGGCTTAATACTAGCCAGTACAGTTATTTTAAAACAGGGGTGAAGTGGGATGAAATTTGAAGGTATTTCAATTTCAGAGCTCAAACTTAGCTGATTTCTAATTCTTTTATTTTTGTGGAATATTTTCCAAAACATTGAATGGTTAACAATTCACATTTTTATCTTTCTCCCTTCCCCCCTTTTACTTCTATTTAGCATTGAGTATAACAAAGAAAATATTTAAAAAAAAATCCAAACCTAAAAATCCACCACTCATTCCTTTTCTTCCCCAACTATAACATTTTTCCTGTTCTGTAATTTCCAAATTTGGAAAACTGAAAGAGCAGCGACAGGAGAAAATAAATCTGATTTTTTAATGCAATGAAGGTTTAATTTAATTTTATTTATTGTCTGATGAATTATGTTTGGGCGCCTGGAGCCTTGGATGAGAGTCTTTACTATTTTAAATCTAAATAAATATAAAACCCTGTAACTCTGCCACTGTCACATTTCCAGAGATGAAGAAGTTTTAAATTACAGTGTGGAAAAAAGGAAAAATGAACAGAAAGCTCCAAATCTATACTTCATTCATTCTGCTGCTTTTGGTGCCAAAAGAGGAAAAGGAGGAGGGGGGACAAAAACCTGAAATATTTATTTCCAAGTTTTCAAAAAGCGGAGGAAGGACACTTGATACTTGAACGCTTGTCCAACAGCTCTCCTAACTATACAGTTGATCCAATAACAGATATCACAAAAAAATCTTGTGTCTCAAACAAAATTTTCAGTTTGAAAGGAAAGAGACATTTTTCCACATTTCTCAAAGAAAACCCAAATTAGTCAAAACATATTTTATAGAGAAGTGCTTGAGAAAATCCTATTTCTTGCAGAGAAAATCTTTTGTGTACAAAACTTCCACCAACTTTAAGAAGTTAGACAGCAATATTGCAAAAAGTGCTTTACTAAATGTCTCCTTATCTGCAGCACACATCAGCATGGATGAAATACATTTAATCTCATATTGCTAGTTCTCAAGTATTTTTACTGTATTACTGCAGTAGGGAGAGGAGATAACAGAGTTGTTAGGGACTCTAGGTGAATGAGTTTAAGCCTTGGTCCAGACATGTCTTGAGTCAACCCAGTTGTAAAGGATCTTTTTTGTGTGGAGGACACAAATATGGCCTGGTGTGATGCTAACAACATCACTGGTGTGCCTTTGGACATAGCAGGAGTTGGCAACTTTTTCACTAAGGGTGGGCTGCCCTTTGTGATGTGTCCAGTCAATCCTGGCTGCCACTCCAGCTCATCTGTTCTCCGTGAGGAAGCTTGATCTCTCACCAACCCACCGCAGCCTTTGCTCACTGTTGTCAGGGAGTAGCATAGTGAGCAAGGATTTGGAATACCTAAATCAGTGACAAGGCAAGCAGAGGCTGGAGAGAGGAGAAGGACAAGACAGAAGCCCTCTGGCACAGAGCAAAGTGCTGAAACATGTTTTGCTAACAGCAGCATTTCACTGGCCATTAGTAAAATGTGGGTTGGAACAGGTGGAAATTGCAGAAACTATAGAAGCTGACATGCCTTAACCCTTCTTGCCTGGTTCAGAATGAAACTCAAACTTTGATTATAAAGAGCAGTCCCAGTTGAAGTCAGGCCCATTGTACCAGGTACTGTAAAACTGTGAAGTTGTATCAGTATCCTGATAACAAAGATCTTACAATCTAAGTAAACTAGACATTTGAGTTTTGGTCCATTGACTGGGAGGCCTGTTAAAGGCATTTGGTAGCTGTTTCAGTGACATTAGTTGTGGACTCAGAAATTCAAAAAAATCAAAGATTCAAGAAATTCAAGAAGTTGAAAGACCACTTAACAGGGTGGGCCATGAGAAGGCTGTCACCCACCATCCAGTAAAAGTCCAAGTGAACAGCATCCGAAAACTCACCAGTCAAGCTGGGGTGCAAAAGCTGACGTCCTCCACACTGCTGCCATAGTCCTGGTCTTCTCAACAGCTGAGTACTGTGCACCTATCTGGGCCTCAGAATAGCAAACTCATCAACACACAACTGTACTCAGTAATGAGGACTATGCTCTGGAACTTTGATAAAATAATTCCAGTGCGTGGCTACCAGTACTTTCAAACATTATTCCTCCCTCTATCCAACGAGATGCAGCAACATACACAAAAATAATGCATATCAATAGTAATCTGGACCTTCCCATCAACAGAGACCTTCAAGATCTCCCAACTCGTCACATGATTTAATGAAAACTTTTTCGGATGTGAACTGAGCACTTCCTATACCACAACACTGAAGAATCTTGGAGGAAAGCTTGGGCAGAAAACACTTTCCTAAATAAGCACCTTGTCTCCAACCCAACAATGCAACAACCAGGCTTCAACCTTCCATGGACAACCCTTAATAGATACACACTAGGCATGGTCAGTGTGGCCACCTGATGTACAAGTGGTGCCTAAAAACCTCACCTGACTACGACTGTGGAAACCCTGACCAAATCATGGAGTACATAATAATGTCCTGCCCCAGATACCAGTTTGAGGGTGACATCCTGGAGTTACACTCACTTTCCAGCAGGGCATTGATCTAGACAGGGAATTTGGAATTACAACTGTGATGATAACTCTTGCTCCTAAAGCCATACGAAAGAAGAACTAGACATGAAACCAGATGCACAGAACAGAAACATGACAAGATCCATGTGACACTAGCTCAACAGAAGAGCTGGGAATAAAATCTTCTGAACAGGGGTAGCTGAATTGTAGAATTTTTGGTTCAGTCACTGAAACAAAAAATTTGGGGAAATCATCAATCATCTGGGGAAGGACTTGTTGTGAGGTTTCAGTAGAATCTAAATGCTGCAATTTATTTTTGGTTTGGCCCACAACACATGTTGTAATTGTAAATTGAATGGGTTTTGTCATGTTGGGGGTCATTTAATATTTCCTCTTGAAATTTAGGTAAATTTTCAAATCAAAGGTGGTGTTTCAAAATGGAGATTTTTCACTTAGTTTCAAGATGGTGTTTCTGAATTGAAACATTCCATTTTGAGATTTTCAAAATATTTCCCTCATTTCTACTAACTGAAACTGTTTGTCAAATTCAAGCTAAATTTGTGAATAGCTTTAGTTCTCCTGAATTCCAGGCTCTTTCTAGGCAAATTTGCTATTTGTTGAATAAATATTGCCAGCTCTGCTCCTGAATCTTCGTATACTGTCTTGTCTTCTGAATATACCGCTTCATTTTGAGAAGTCTGTCAGATTTTCTCCAAAACCAGTGAGAGATCTATATCTCACCTGCTATGTAATGTAGCACAGTCAGGGATAGATCCTTGAGAGTCCATGAAAGCTAAGGATTAAAATGGAATTGAGAGGTATGCTTTTAACACACCTGTACCTAGGCAAGATATATAATGTGGAGATTGGGGTAGGGATATGGCCAAACTCCTCCATGTCCTTTATAATATCAGTTTGATGAAACCCATGTCTATAGGTGTCTTAGGATGATTCAGTTCCTTTGCTCATGAAGACCAGGACTACAGTTATGTATAGTGCTGCCCAGAGAACACAAAGCTACTAGGGGGTTCAAATGTGCTCTTCCCTTCTTCTGCACTCACAGAGCAGCAGATCTATATAGAATACATGTATTTTAAAGAATAATTTGCAGTACCCATCTTCCATTTTAAAATATCTTAAATAGGAGGAGACACCAGATGGTGCTGTTATACCCTCTTGGAAGGCATTCTATATTGATGGTTGTTTTTGTATTTTTTCTTTTGTGGGAGCGGATGCAAGCAGCCAAAGGGTTTTGTTTTCTGGCTTAATCTTTTCCATAAAATCAATACCTGCAGCAGAATTGTTTCTTGGGAACCAGATGTGAGTGTGTTGGCTCAAGTTTACAACAAATGAGATGGCCTGCCTAGTATCACAGAATCTGTCCGAAACTGGAATAGAATATACATTTAAAAAGTTAAAATACCTGGCTTCCATGTCACTGATTTCTCCTCTAATACATAATTGATCTGCAAAGCCCTAAAATTTCTGCTGCTAAGCAAAGGGGATGACAACAGATATATTGAATTCCATGACAACTTAACTTTTCTTTTTTTTTTCTAGAAATAAGATATTTCTAGGTCTGGCAAGTAGTTCCTATCATAAGCATAGGGAACAACCATTCAAATCTATATCTTGTCTAGGAGTAACAAGGTAAATAAGACTTTTTGAACAGGTACCATTAAACACATGTATAGATATTTATATATAGAGAAGTAGAAGAACCCATTTGTTGTGTTTATATACACATATATGTATACAATATATCTAAATTATGCATTATTCTTATATTTTAAATATTCCATAATTTTTTCTGGAATCAGAAAAAAACGTGTTTCACATAAACAGTCCAAACTGATAAACAAATTCTGCAAACTCATTAGAGAGAGAACAGGGGCCCTAAATTGAAGCAGTAGGTTTTAAAAAACACCAGTTCAATTTAGGGCCAATTAAACCCCCATGTTGTGCACACCCCCCGCTGACTTACCTGCTTCTCTGGTGGGGAGGGGAGGGCAAGCTGCCAGTGGGCAAAGCGGTCCCTGGGCTAGGGAGGTGGGGGGCAGGGCAGGCAGGTGCTTCCCTCCATGGCAGCCCCTCCCAGGCGAAACCCGCCCACAGGCACCTGGCTCGGGCAGTCCCGGGGGGTACCACAGCTGCAGAGGGAAGCACCAGACCTCCACGCAGCTCAGGCATGTAGGCAGGCTCTAGTGGGGGGGCAAGATCAGGCTCACCACTTTTCTTGGGTGGAGCCTGCTTTCCCAGGCTGCTGCCAGGCTGCCTGCAGGGCTTCCTGCAGAACTGCAGAGTTGCATGGAGCTCAGTACTTCGCTCCATGGTTGTAGGGGCAGCAAACTAAAACTCCTTGAAGGAGTTTTAGTTTCCTGCGTCCCAAGCCATTTAAGGCGCATTACGCCGTCAAGTTTTCTACAGTGGCTGGAATTAATGTACAATACACCACCAAGGTATGAAAAACACTGACACCATTAAAGCAGTGCAAAAGCATTTAGCTCACTTTGAAGTGTCATGCACACATGCCCCTTGTTTTGTCTACACATGGCCAGAGAGTTTGACTCATGTAAGATTGATTATATGAGGTAAGGGTGTGTTTTGGGATTCCAAAATATTTAAAAGTTATTCTAAACTGTCTGAAAAGCTTAAACTTTAGCTCCAATCACATATATTTTTTTCTGTTCCTTCAGTTACTTTCATTCCGTGTATCTTCATACTTTCTCATTGATTCCTTTACCCATTACCCAGTCTATTCCTTTCTATAATGAGGAACAGATTGATTTATATGATTCCACCTTTAGTTGCCTTATTGATGCAACTGCTTCCTTGTGGAAGGATGATTACCATTGTATGTCAATTTCTGAAGAGCTCAGTCAGACCGAAGTGACTAGATGTAGCTTTATGTAGCTCTGGAGGTATTTTGGGCTGATTGTTGGAGGTGGAAGAAAGTTGGGCCAAATCCCCAGGTCCTGTGCTGATTTATACCATCTAATACAAGTTTAAAGGACCATTTTGGTGGCAGGATTTGTACAGTGACCAGAGTTTGGAATCAACAATAAATCTGTTAATTACTTTGTCCTTAAATATGACAGACAATTACAAGCTAAGCCACATATGGCAAGCTTGTTCAGCAATCAGAATGTCACCCAATGTATGGGCTGGATGGTTAATCCTTCCAGCCAATCTAAAACACTGTTTTGCTAAGAGCAGGCCTGAAACTGATGAAGGCCTATCCATGTTGCAGCTGCCAATAAAGCTAATAAGGCTTTCTGAATAACAATGTAATTATCCTAAATGAGATGCAGACTCATGTACAGAAGCCGACCACATGCTCTGAGTAACACAGTAACACAACTAAATTAGGTGTGAACACCTGAAAACAGGCTGATCCAGCACATTTTTAGCAGCATGCATGTTTAAGTAATGACTCCAATATCAAAATTGAAATCCTTGAGATAAATTGAGATCCATGGTAAACTGCTAATGTTATTTGCATGATTTGTATGACTGCCTACTACCTGCAGGCATCTTAAGTATATGCAGAGGTGATTTCCTAGGAATGTCCTCTAAATTGCACAATGTGAGCACCATGCACAAAAACCTTTTTTCCAGTATTGTTCTTATTAATTCATTCATCTCTGTTGGTCCTCTCTGAGAAGCAGACTATGTGAAAGGATAACTATCAATTTATTAGGAGAGTTAAGAAAGTAATTGGGAGGGTACATTCTGCCAACACGTTGCTAAATCTTTGTGCTCAAAGATATTTTTGGACTGTTAAGTAGTTGTAATATTGTTTTAGCCTTTCTTTAAAATCTATTTCTTCCCCAGAGGACATTGAAAAAAAATTATACTCATCATCAAGCTGTCAGTTGTCTTCTGTTTTTGTTTAACCTTATTGAAGGGGTGAAACACTTGACAGATTTTAGTTTAGCTTTTATCCCATCAAGGTCTTCCTTTGTGTCACTCAGCCTTAATGGTTAGTGATGGGCAGATCACAGAAACTTTGGAAATTTGATTTGCACAAGCCTCTAGAGCTGCAGTCTAATCTCTATTTTAAGGCAGCTGGGTTCTTTAAATAGGCAAGTTAATTCCTCTGCCTCTGAATACACATAGCTTGATGATTAAAGGCAAGTGGCAGTCTTAGGGGATGAAAATATTTATCTTCGTAGTAGGTCATCTAGAACCTGATCTTGCATATACAAGATACAAAAATGCAAACATGGTTTAATTTATGCAACCACTGCATTGCCTTCCTTAAAACTTATGCTAAGATATTTGGTATAACAAGAGAATAAAATGGGTCTAAAATTATAAGAATTTATTTTATTTTTCTCTGTGGATTTTAGTCACTATCATGTACATCTAAGAAGTACAAATTATCAATATAGTTTATCAAGAAAAATGTCTCTACACCACAACGAGTACAGAACAAGGGATTCTCTGCAGCTATAGGTATCTGGGCTCTAGGGACCATTATATTCCCATGTTCATAAAGAGATGCCTCTCTCCATCTTAATCCTCAATCCAAAAACTCTAGTTTCTTTTCACAGATGGAACTGGCCTGTGAACATTCATGTCCATCAAGAAGTAGATATAATTCTACTTCTTTAAGCATATGATGCATGCGTGTGTGTGTGTGTGTGTGTGTGTGTGTGACAAAATGGAGAATTTACTGCCTCATGGCATTATGTTAGTCAATATACAACCAACATCTACACCAGGCACCATGGCTCCAAACATTTAGCATAGATGTTAAAGAGCCAAGTAGCTTGACCCTTCTTTTCCAGATCAGGTAAAGTAAGGTATCATTCTTCTCCAAGTGTGGTCTCTCAGGACCCCTCTTGGGACATTGTGGTTATGTTTCCATCACAATACCAGAGACCTTATTTCACCATTGCCAGTGTTTTGGCATGCCCAGTACATACTCCAACAGATCTTAAACCTAGATGCCAGTCATTTCACCATGAATTATGCCTGGGTAAGAGATGCATGATTTGGCCATTTAAAATTACAGTCTCATCTCTGAGGCAATGAACTCTGCCTGTACCATTCTTGTCAGCCCCAGAAATGAAGAAAACCCAGCATGTGTTAGTAATGCTCCTCCCACTCCCTCTGTACTGAGTCTCCTCCCAGTATAAACACAGACCTTATGTTTCTAGGTGGGTCTAGATATTTTTGACTCCATACTGATGTCAGTAGTTGATGCTGGGGTTGATTAGAGTTAGGGAGGAGTACCATGTAGCTCATGAATTGCTCTTAGCTTATGATGAGGGATTGGCCCAGCAGCAGGAAAGCTCACAATGGGGAGAATGCAAAGGCCATTTTTCTACCTGACCCTTTTGTGGCTTCCATATGCTCTTCCTGGTTAAGGTGCCGAGTAATTCTTAAATGGTCTGGCACGGTTTTCCTGAATCCTACACCCAAACTTGACACCATTTTAAAATCAGTTTACCATGGAGATGAAGCAATTCATAAAATTTGATTTGGTGCCTACCTGAGGAGGCATCCCTGCTGCACACACAGAGATCCCATTGTACAAGTAAAACAGTGGCACTTGGTGAGACATACAGCAAAGCATGGTCCTTATAAGATTCAATTCCCTCCTTTTATCCAATAAAGTGGTCTCAGCCAATAGAAAGGCATGCCTAATTTCAGACACAGGCATTTGCATTTAACAGAGGGGTGCCTATATTTCCTAAAGTGACTGCTGATTCTAGGTGTCTCCGTTTTCAAGTTATCTCAAACTGGTCACTCAAAAATGGAGACTTCCAAAATCAGTAGTTACTTTGGATTTTTAAGACAAAACGAATTGTGGAGAATCAAGTTAGAAAATAATCCAAAATGCAATGCAAAATTAAGAAGGAGATCTGATCCCAGATATTCATATATATTAAATTCACTGCAGAACAACTCCTAGATATTTATTAAGAGCCATTTGTAAATGATGATTTCGTCAGTTTGTCATGAGCAATTAAGAAAGAGAGCATAGTTCATAGCTAGTTATTGCAAAAGAGAGATGGGATGCAGAGACTGTGTTGGATATTGGTTTTGTGGTCCTAACATTAGTCTGAAATCCAAGCATTCCACAGTGATTTATGAGGAAATGTGATATCAAACTACATGAAGCGAAAAAAGAGCTGTGTTTCAGATTCCCCTAATGATTTAGGTGAAGAGTGACTGATGTCTGTAGTGCCTTTCATCAGAGTAGTTAATACTGGTAGAGAGCTTAGAATAGTGTTTATATGTAGTGTGCACTAAATATTATCTCAAAGCACTCAAATACTTATTAATTAAGCCCATGGTTGGTAATATTTATCCACATTTTGAAATGATTAAGCAGAGGTACAGAGATTGCTGAGTGTATCATTAAGTAGGAACCTTTCAAATTCACAATTTCATGATTTTTTTGGTAGGTCCCCCATGAAAATGCAGGAAATGTGGGGGGAGGGGAGAGGTGAAAGGCAGCTGCAAACAGAGGCAGGAAGCCCTGGCAACCTGAAGCACAGGGGGAGTAAGGGGTGGGGGAGATTTTCATATCAAAGCAGAGCAGAACCTTGTCCCACACCTCTGATTAGCTGAAGGGCACCCCTGCCTCCCCAGAGATTGACAGATAGGTATCTGTCAATTTCCAGGGAGGGGCAGGACTTCTGGAGATCCTTGGCCAATCAGAGGTGTAGGATGAGGGTGCTGTGAAAATGGCACCTGATGCTGAGCCAGGACCACAAAATTTAGAGGCAGCCTCCATGAATTAGGTAGGTCCCTAGCAATAAAATTCATGAACAGTAAGTAAAAATAGGGCAGATAATAAATGTGTTGGTTTTTTTTTTTAAGATGGAAAAAAATTTCTATGAAATCAATTTGTTTGATAAAACAGCAATTTCAACATCATTTTGTTTAGGCAGAAAATGAAACTGAGCAGTTCTATGTTGAAGCACTAAGTTTTGAGAATTTTGCAAAGAAAATGTTATAATATTTTCTTTTCAAATTTACTTTTTTAAATGAAATTTATTTTTATAGGAATAATATTTTTAAAATCTCAAATTCAAAACAAAATGCCTTAATATTATAAAAGAAGTGTACAATTAGGCCAAATAAGTGTTTTAATTTTAGAATTCCATTTCATAGGGCATTTGATGTTTTTAGTTTTTATATCATAAAATGAAATAATGGATTTTCTTGTAAAATGGACAACCTGGCTCTTCTCCAGCTCTATCAAGGGATTTGGTCCCGATTCTTTAGTCATTGCATTATATATCCTTAGAGTGATCTTGTACGCTGGACTCCCAGTGCAGGTTCTTCCATACACTCATTTGATGACCTTGTACCATGGGCAACTGGTGCCACCTTGGTCGGGGGCATCCCGACCCCCACCCCAGAAACCAATCAGTGACCAGGGGGGGTCCCCCACAGCCAATCTCACCAACAAGGGGGGGTCCCCCCGTGGCCAATCATGTCAACAGGAAAGTTTCCACAGCGCTTCTGGAAGTGGCTGTGGCAGTCCCAGAAGTGGCCACGGGGCTTCATCCAGGTGCTCCCACTCCCTGGCCAGTGTTCGCAGGAGAGGCACTGACACTCCCACCTGCCTCCCCCTGCTCATCACCTAAGCAGGGAGTGCGGCCTGTCAGGGGGTGCACCAGTGCTCTCAGGGGGTGCATGTGCACCCCCATGCACTCTCTACATGTTGCCACTGCCTTGTACAAATTACTTAACCTCACTGGATCACAGTTTCAGATGAGTTCAGGACCAGGTTGTTCAAATGTTCAAAATGCTTAGCACCTGCAGCTGGAACCACAATGTCACAAAAGTTCAGCTTCCATTTTAGTCACTCACATAAGAACCAAAATTTCAAAAGCATCCTGGATCTAGCAACATCCACTGTTAAACTGAAGTCTGGATTTTCAAAAGTCTTCTTCTGGAGAGACATGAGAGTGGCCACCTTTGTAAATGTTTTCCAAGGACACCTACACCCATGGAGACCAGTAAGACTTACTGGGTGCTGAACACCTGTGAAAATCTAGTTGCTTCAAATAGGTACTGTATGACAGCCAAGGGTTCATACCTGCAAAGTTCAGAATTTAACTCCTTTGGGCCTCCCCCTCAGAGTAATAATAAAATACATGAGCATCTGGCTCAGGAAGCCAGAAGCTTGCTAGCTTCTGAGGAACCCATTCATAGAGATCTAACTTCCCTGTGCATTGCCTTTGGGGGGGGCAGTGGGCCCTAACTAATAGCTGTGAAATCCTCTAGTGCTGTTAAAAAGCTGGACCCCCAGTCCTAGTGGCATTGAATCCAACCTCCAAAAGTCTCTTCTCCATCTGTCTTTTGCTCTAAGCTCACCAACTGGAGGAGAAGCAGGTATAGGAGGAGTACCTTGCCTGAAAATCACATCAGATCTATTATCTGCCCTATTTTTTACATGTATTATCTGCCCTATTTTTAGTTACTATTCAGACATGAGCTAGGGCAATGAAAAGCTCAACAGTATCAGGACTCAGATGGTTTGTTGATGGCAACCAGCAGAAATGTAGCTATTTAGGGATTTCAGACACATGCAGAGTTTAGCAGTGGCTGAATGAGAGTTTTGAGGATCTCTGTGATACATAACTGGATTTAGGTGCCCCTTGAATATTCAATCCTAAATTCTTCAGTGTTAAATAGGGCTGGGTGTCCTTGAGAATCTGGCCTGTAAAAGATACAATAAGCAATTCCTACCTCAAATGGGTATGATAAAGTTCTGTAAAGGTTCAAAGTATCACTGTTATTACAAACTTGGGTGAAGCAGGGAAGTATCAAAGGATTTCTTTTTCTCCCTGGAGGCTCAGTCTTGAAGAACTGCTGGGGAGGGGTGGGATAGTTTTCAGGGACAGAGGCAGCCTGGTAATAGCCTGGGAATTTTTTCTGGATAAGCAATGACTTCTGCTCCTCCTTGGTGCTTAACAGTACATGGAGTACATTCACAGTGAGCCTGGAATGGAAACAAGAGAGTTCTGGCACCTGGCTAATGGAAACACTCAGGTAGCAGCTTTTCCTTGCAACTGCTACACTGGGAAATAATTGATATAAATTGTCTCAGACATTCATGGCTATTCGTGTTCCTTCCCACGGCATATTTTTAGGTCCAGTTCTGCAGAAAAAGGGGCACAGGCATTACTTTTTATATATATATTTTGGGGGAAAAAAAGCTTATCTCAGAAAAGTATAAAAAACCCAAGCTTTCTTTTTTGCTATAGTGAGGGATCATCAAGCAATAACATATTTGTTCACTGCACACGTCTTATAGATGATTACAAGTAGTTACAGTCTCTTGCCACCTTTAAACAGAGCAAAGAATGTAATGTAAAATAATACATTTTGCTTGCATCACATTGTGTGGGATCTCTCTGGGGTGAGCTACAGCACAAAGGAGTCAATCCACCCACTATAAAGCTGTTAAAGAATTAGTTTTTTAGTGGCATCAGGTGGGGAAAATAAAGTCGGTTAAGTTTATTTCTGTTCATTTTATTTTTTGTATTAGTCCTTTGTATTTTAAGGCTGAGGTTGTCAAAGCTGCGTCCAGTGGTTAGGAGCCCAGATCCCTATGTAACATTCTGTCCTAAATGTTTGCTGATTCTTTTTGCAAACTAGCGGCCAAATAAATCACAGAACTGTAAAACTGACTGAACATCAAATTCTAGCAACAACAATGATGATCAGCGCAGAGTACCTAGCCTGTGAGAGTTGGGCAAACTTTACACATGGTTACATAATCATCCATAAATATTGCCCCTTTTGGGCACTGGACTGGATGATCTCAGGAGGTCCCTTCCAGCCCCTAATGTCTATGAAATGGCCACATCAAAGGCCACCTTTTGCAGTCTTGATCCATGCAGGCAGCCCCAGAAACTTTTGTGATGGAAAATGCAATATCATTAAGGACAAGACCAGAGTCTCAGACCCTCTCTGGTTACTGCACTATTACAGTGGTATACCATGTACCATACTGACTCTGGTGAATCCATGGGAACTTTGCCTTTGACGTTAATAGAGCCAGGTTTTTACCTCTGGAGCATAATAGGACTGCAATGATTAAGTGAGATGACTCCCATGTTTTGGCAATTGGGAAAATGGGGTGGTTACTGGAAAAGCAGAAAAGCAGCCCAAAGGTCAAGATTTTACCCCTCACTAGGCAGAGGCTGTGAGTTTGTGTTTTCCATGAATTATACTACATGGTCTGTCTTTCTCTATGCAGTAAATTCATCCCCTTGATGCCCTAGTACCTCCCAAATCAAAAGGAGAGCATTAAGTGAGTCATGAGCTGTGACTGCATGAGATGCTGCAAGGTGCACTCTTGGAAGGTATAGAGGATGATTTTTTATTTTTTTTTTAGCAATTGTCAGTTATATTATTCCCATACTCTTAGCTGAGCAGACTAAAGTAACAACACCATCTACAGGGTGGAAAATGTAGACAGAAAACAGACTTACACACGGACTAAGGCCAAACTTTTAATTTAAGTGAAAAAAGTCCTTTGTGTTTAAATGTATTGATCTACAGATTCATAGAGTTTAGGTCCAGGATGGGCCACAAGATCATCTACTGTGACTGCCTATATATCACAAGCTATTAAATTTCACTTCGATGCTCTTGTATTAGTTCTGACAATTTGAGATTAGTTAAAGCATAATTCCATATAGGCAAATCCTTAAAAACTGTCTGACACCTCAGGAAAGACCTGAAACCCTTCTAAAGTATTAAGAATAAACAAGCCTGTTAGGGCATGGACAGATGTAGGATATATCACTCTCCAAATACCTTTAATGTCTTCCACAAAGTGAGGGGGCAGACATCATCTAGTAATTATGTACTTAATTGGTCCAGTCCATTTAAATAAATGCCCCTGGATGAAACAGGAACAATTCTGAAGTCCTTCAGTTTGAAGCACATCATGTTACATTTGCACCCTCTGATACATCTTTCAAGTGACCTTATATCTGTCTTTCTAAATCATTCACATTCTCCCAAATCTGACTACTGGTGTGATGGGAATAATTTTGAAGGGGTAAATTGCAAATTCTGAGAGAGAGAGTAGAAAATGCCCAAACAGGTGCTCACTGGGAAGGTCTACAAGAGACTCTATGTTGCCATAGTGACAAGCTACGTCACCATAGCTCATTGCTACAGCGACATAGTGATGCCAGGTGCCAGGCGTGAACCATGACACTGATGCTACTATGCAATAGCAATGAGTTACTCCACAGTACCTCATTGCTACCACACAGTGGCTGCTGTAAATAGTTGTGCAGCATGGGAAGTGCACAGTAATGCCAGTTACTGCACAGGCCTTTAGCACATGCTTAAGCAAGGATTAAAGGACTGCACAGTAACAACTGCACAGTCTGCTGCATGTGTAGATGTGCCCACTGTTAACTAGGGTCCATATTTATTAATCACATAAAATGCTTCTTCACTGTATGCTGCATTTGCACTGTGTTTTAGGAAATAAGAGCCAATCCTACAAAATTATGAGTTGTGTTGACTCATGTGAGCTCAAAAAGGCCCACTCGTGGGAACAGGACTACACATAGGAATGAGAGACTACAAGACCAGGCCCTCTGCTAAGGTCCATTAAAAACCATTCCTTATTCCAAGGAGTTTACGATGTCTCCTTTTATATTAAGATGGAGCTTGTGGGATTTGTGTAGTGCCCCACTTCCACATGCTATCCTGGGCTACCATCAGGCATTATGATGGGCTCTGAGTCTCTGCTAATCCTGATTCTTATGACACTGGAAGGGAGCAGAAGCACAACAACCACTTTATTCAGTGGTAAAGAGTGCAGAGACACCAGTAACACCAAGATGTTATTTTTGTGCACTGTTACTAAATGAGGAAATAGCAAGGTAAAAATTAGGGGATATAGACCCAGAATTGTTTCAAAACAGCACTTTTTTCAGAGATTCTAGGCAGCAATAGCAGCTGCGTCTCCATGACTGTTCTGCCAAGGTGCTGAGCAATCAAGGAAGTGCTGAATTCTTACTGAATCGAATGACAGTCAAGGAGCTCAGTATCTCACAGCAGCAGTCCCCTGTAGCCAGTTCAGTTTTCCTGTGGAATAGTTTGTGGGAGGTCGTATCTGACTGACACTCTAATGCCGTAATTTTCTGTTAACAGTTAGTGTGCCTGTATATATAATTGACGTTTCAGTACTAACACCCTCCAGGGCACGTTTTGCTATAGAAGAGATGTGCTTCAATGGAGTTGATACTTTTTGTAAAATAAAATAGACATAAAGTCAACATATTTCTTCAAGGAACTTTTTTTTTTCCATAGTCATGACTGGAAAATGATCCCTGAAGTAGAAGGGCTTAATAAATCTCTTTGATGGGTTTTTCTCTTTACTTTCATCTATAAATAATAATCATTGTCTTACCCCTGAAACATGTAATTAGAGGAAAGCTGTACAAAAAATGCATGCTGTTGAGTTTTGCTGGTGCTTGGTGGCAGAGCAACCCCACAGGACCACTCTGCTTCTTCCAGGTTGCCAAACAAGGCCTGATCCTGAGCTGTCAACTCAGTACATGGTGGGATGTGACATCTCACCTGCATATTTACTCACCAATTCGAAGAGGGCTAGGCTGTTGCTTGGAGGGCTCCAACCCCTGAGGGAACTTCTGAAGCCCTAGAACTTTTTCTGTTTGGCCATCTAGATCTTCTGGGTATAGACAAACACATTACAGCAAATTGAATGGGATCAGAGACTCTTTCAGTTTTACTGGTTTACTGCAGGGTAGGACTGGGCATAAAGGCAGTTACCATGGATTAGGTCATGCACCAAAGTTCCTCCCCCTTTTTTAAATTGCTGCACTCTGTTCATTTATCCATTTTCTCCATCTTTCTTATCTCCCTGAAAACTGTTTCTACCCACCTCTCCACCCACAAACCTCTGCTTTCATTTCCTTTGATACCACATTACCCATTTATCTTCTACTTTCCCCCATCTTTGCCACTCTTTCTGTTCCCCTGTGTTTCTGGCACTCCCTCCCCTCTACCCCGCATTACATACTCCTCTGTCCCAGACCCCCCAGCTCATTAGCAGTGCCTCTTTTCTTGCATGCTTACAGGGGAAGTTGAACAAAATCTGGTGCTGCTCTCAAAACCTATAGATATTTGGGTGTCTTATTCACAGCTTCTCCATCATGGAAACATCACATTCAGTCAGTTAAAATTAAGGGAGCCCAATCGGCTGTGGCTATACAGAAATGTTATGAAACTAGAGCAGGATGATCAGTCCAAACTCCTATATCAGCATACAAAGCCAAAATCACCTCTCAGAATTATATGGTGCTGACATATGGGGTTATGCTGCTAGTAATGATGTAGACATACCTCAGAAGAAGTTCCTTAGGGCTCTTCTGGCTCTTCCTCCCTCAACTCCTGCATCTTTTTTGAGATTAGAGATGGGAATGGATTCTATTTTAACTATAGTTATTATTAGAATGGCAGGATTTTGGTTTAAAATCCTGTCCCTTTTACCATCTCATCTGCTTAAATTATGCTACATAGACGATATTAATAATCCCCCTCCTCTCCAGTCACCCTGGTTAGCTTTTCTTTCCTGCACTTTTGCACTTTCTGGGATGGGATATTATCTCAAAGATAATGAAAGATCTTTCTCCCCCCCATAGAAAAGGTTTGGGTTTTCCAGAGGATATGAAATATTGCCAGGCAGAATGATTTTGCAGTGGCTAGGTCTACTCGCATTGCCCCTTTACATACTCTTTGGAAATTAGATTGAGGGGGAGAGAGGTGTCTACAGTTGGATTTCAATAATAAATGGCGATCCTGTTTGACTAGATTCAGGACCGAACAGATGCTCACAGTTGATTTGGCTGGACGTAGATTTTCCATCCCAGGGGCTAAAAGATGTTGCCCAGCCTGTCTAGGAGTCGTGGAAGACGCTATCCACTGTGTTTTAGAATGTTCTTTATATGACGACATAAGGAGAACCTATTTATTACCGAACTTGCAGAAATTGATATACTTCTCAAATGGAGAGAAATTAATCTGGCTTTTACAGCAAACAGATCCAAACGTAATAAACCATCTCGCAATTTTCACTACAAGGCTGAGGCGATTAGAGTTAAATATCCTTTATTACTGATACGAGTGATACATTTTAACATTAGACTTGATTTTATTGTCTCAAGTGTGGACCTATGTACAGCAGTATTATAGATTCATGTCTTGATCTACTACTATGTTTATATTAATAATGTTTTTATGTCGGTGAGCTCTATTTTTAGTATAATATTTGTGGTTTTGTTACTTTGTCCAAACTTATTTATATTATGGGTGTATGTGTGTTATGTCATTTTTGGGAGCATGGCATTTATCCAGAATCCTTAATAATAATAAATTGAGGAAGCATTTAGTTATAACTGGTGCTGCTGAGTCAGAGGTTGAGAAGCTGAGTCTCCTCTCTTGCTCTTCTGCTCTCTCCTTCCCTAGCAGGCAGAAAAATGTACGTCCTCCAACACAATTACCTCAAAAGTGAGTTTGCCAAACAGTGACAGGTGCCCTTGTGTCCTCAGACTGGGTATCTCTTTTCCAGTCCCCTGTCTCCCCTTCATAGCCTGCCAAAAGCTAAATGGTGCAGAAGGTTACGTGTCCATCTGCGTAACAAAGACAGTGTTCCCCCCTTCCTCCAAGATGTGAAAGTTGAAGGCCCCAAGCCCCTTCTTGCCCTTCTACGTTTACATCTGAGATCAAACAGAAGTCCAGAAGGGCCTTACGGGAACAACAAGGAGCAGGAGCTCTGTACCTTAGTGCTTAGTTGTTCCCTTCAGTGCTCAGAACAAAACAGATGACCATGACCTCTGCAGAGTGTTGCAATGATTTAAAAAAATTGAAAGTGACTGTCCAGATCCAACATGAATACACTTTCCTGTGAAATCGGAAGAAAGAAAAGGCCCATCTCCTGTCTAGTGCCTGTAAGAAATCAATGGCATGTCAGCAGATGGGGTTACTGTATTTATAGCTAAAAGAAAAAAAAATCACAAAAATCCGTAACTGTATTATACTGTTGCTCCTTCCCCAGTTGCATATGTTGCTTGTCTTTGTAGATGGGAAGCTTATTAAGACAAGGGTGATCTCTTTCTTTGTGTTTGTACAGTGTCCCGCAGCCTATGGTTCCAACCAGATGGGTGTCTTTGGGCACTATAGGAATTATTAATAATTCTTTTGCAAATGTGGGTTTCTTGACTTTCAAGTGGCTAAGTTCAGGTGACATTTGGGTTTGATTCTATTGTGCTGCCTATATATGTCAGAAATGGAAGATACCTGGCTGAATTTGTATTAAAAAAAAAACCTTGGGATTTTAAAAAGTAGTAAGAAATGCCTGGGAAAATTGACCTACATATGGTTTTAATCAGTCAGTGGATAACCCCCTCATTACCCTTTAAAAGGTCATCTGATAAACATCAGCAGTGGGCTTTTCTCACAAACCCAACACCTACACTTGCCTCAGGCTACTGTAATATGGCATGGGAAGTTAAATTAGAAGCATATATTTGGTAATAGCACCTCTGAGAGGGAGTCTTCAAAAGACTGTTCCCCCATTAAAGGATTAGAAGACTAATATACATATCAGTAAATAGACTCTATCGAAAAAAGAAACAACCCAGAACATGAGAGACAGATCAGCATTTTGTTCTGATTAGCTGCTTTGATCAATGTTAATTTCTTTGTTACTTTTTATTCCTGCAAAAATACCACTGGGAAATATTGTAAAAATATCACTGGGAAATGCTCCTTTAGAGCCCTCACTTTTGTATCCCGAGTGCACTAGAAAACTTTTATGATGCAGGTTGCAATTATAGTAGGGGGAAAAAATTCTTTGTGGAGTTGATAGTCATTTTGAAGACTACCCAAAACCAAAAGGTAAAACAATTTAATATAAGAATGAGGCCACTTGAGTACTTTTGTTAATTCATTATCAATCAGTGAGCAGGGTTTAAGGTATCTAATGAAGAAGTAATAATGATGGGTAGCACCAAATACTGTACCACATTCTGACTTTAGTATTTACAGTAAATCTTTGTGATTTGCCTCTGTGTTTTATTTGGGGTTATTTGGCCAAAGATTGTCATTAGAACAGAAACAGGATGGACTGCTTAAGCAATAAGAATGGAGGCAAAGGGGATTTCCTAAGGACTCATAACTTGGTGGGAAACTTGAGGACTTGAGGTGAAATAAATTCTCTATATTAAGGTCATTGTTTTTGTTAGAATATTTTAAACTTTGGGGTGGGGGAGGAATTAAGTGGGCTCTTTTTTCTGTATGCCAGCTTTCTTTTGTGCTTGATCCCAACCCAGATGAAGACAGTTCCCATTGGGAGTGTTCCCATTGTCCTCAGTGGGTTTTGAATTAAGCTGGAGCTTGCAACCTTCAGGGGGATTGTGGTAGGGTTGGGAGAGGAGGCATGTAGTTTTGTTAGCCTGCTGCAGTCAGAAAAGCCATTGTATGAGTAGGGGTCTCCACAGAAACCTTTATTTTCTCCTAATTTTCCCCTGTCTTTTCTCATATTTTCCGCGTATTACACTTTTTCAGACCACAAGTTAAAGGAGGACTTTTCTAAGCACTCTTTCTTCACTCTCAGCTGGTGATCTGAAGAGTAGGCTGTGTTCTTTCTCTCTGCCACAATGTCATGACCTACAATAATGATGTTTCAACAAGCAAGACTTAATCAACAGATTTTTCAAAGGTGAATAAAGCAAAATAAAATCTTGCTCTTTCAGAGACATATTGAGTATGGAAATGACCTGCAGTTAGGGAGAAATGAATCTTCTCCATGATCTGCCGAACATCCAGCATTGTGAATTATGACTCATAAGCATATAATGATGCACTAGTAGTAAAGTTAGCCAAAAGGGTAGTCTTTAGTGTGAATGTTTAATGATGATCAGAGGAATTTTTTAAGCATACGCTGAGTGTATACGTTACAAATCTGTGTGTACAATCAACCTTATGTTTCAGAGAGATAAGACTTGGCATGAGTAAATCAGGGTTTAGCTTGACTTTTTCATCTGAAGTTCACATATATTATTAAAATACATCAGATAACAAGATACCGGCACAAAGTTAGGAGAAGAAAGAGCAAAAGTAATATGTAACCTATACTCTCTAGATGCCGTAGCTATGGTTAAAAAAAGCATGTCTTTCACAGCATGTCTGACTTCTTTTGTACATGCTCCTCTTTCTACAACAGTCTACTACTTCTCTGGAAACTCTTTCGGTAGAACACTGGCCCTTATGAAATCAATGGTAAAATTCCCCTTGACTTCAAAGTGTTCAGGATTTCACCCACTGCTTCTAAGTCTGAGCTGTATAGAATTTTCCCTTCACAAGTCTGTTGTTCTGCATCTCCATTTATTTCCTCCTTTTCAGCTTATTGTTGTGGTAAATCACTGTAATGTTGTTGGGGTTTACAGGATAGCAATTGAAGTCCAGTACTCTTCTCTAGTTAACTTTCACTGTGACCGTCAGTATGCTCATAAGGAAAATCTTTTGCATTAATGGAAGCATGATTCATGTTATAGACAGCCACAGCTTAATTGACAAAATAGTAGATGGTACTTGTTAAAGGATATAGCTATAGATAGTGCAATGAATAAGAAATGCTGTTCCTATTCATTAGATAACTAGTTTTAAATGTCAACTGAGCCTTGGTTTATGTAGTAATAAAATTGAAATACTAAGGACTAAATTGAAACTTGTGTTATGTGTGCTATGAACGCACAGGGAAACTGTACCAGTTTCTGCTGTACCTTAAGGAAGCATTTCCTTTGTAGTTGGTTTTTCCACCATCATGCCCTTTTGTTTCTTGTTTGAGATCACTTTCACCACAGAGGCCAGTCCCTGTGTTCGGGGATCATGGAATAACACCACACCTGTGCAATAGCTGCCATTTGACCGGTACATCAGGAATTAAACCTAAGACCTCCGGAACTAAAGGCTCAAACCACTATGGTATGAGTAGAAGCTGGGGTTGTGACACACACTGATTCCCTGTAGACTGGGCACAGAGGGTGTGTCTACATGTGCAATTAATGTGCACATTGCTCTGGAGTTTTTTGCAACCAGGCACACATTCAAACCGTGTGCCTGGGAACAAAAAATCCAGAGCATATATCTCTTGAGTTTTTTCTTGTGCACAGTACATAGATCCTGGTTGGACAGCCCAGGCTGGCGGAGGACCCAGGGCTCCATGTGCAATGGGAATGGGGGTGGGGTGGGGTGTGGCTGCCTGAGGCACAAGAGGTGTTTCAGCATGGGAGCTGCCTGACAGCTAGCCCCACGCTGAAGCATCCTGTGTCCCAGCCAGCCAGGGCAGCAGCTACACATATGCTGCTCTGCACGAAAAGACTCCACAGCAAAGTAGTATTTGTATCTTACAAGACTACCCTGCTGCAGAGTTTATTAGTTTTGTGGACTCTAATAGTGGTGCACATGTAGATGCCAAGACATTTACTGCACAGTTAATTAATGAACTGCACAGTAAACTTGTGTAGATGTGCTGAGAAAGGAGCATGTAATGCACACTAATCAATGGGTTACTGTTACAGAAGTGTGCAAGACATCTTGTACCCTCTCCTATATTTCTTTTTTTTCACCAAACTGGCTCTGCATTAGAATATTTCCCATAAAATATAGTACCTGCCAGAATAGGAAGGAGTTCCCCGGAATGGATAAAGGAAAAAAAAGGATTCATATAGTGTTGCATATGGAAAGTATAGTGAAACATGCAGAATAGATTATTGCACAGATATCCTCACAATTTTTTCAACCAAAATGTTGGTAATGGACAGAGAAAAAAATCACATATACCTCATTTTCTAAATTTTGGAAACTTTGTCTAGTAATTATTTTACCTGCTCTGATAATGGAATGGAATAAACTTGGAAAAATAACCATCCAGTTTAAAACAAAACTGAATAAAACTGCATATAGAGAAGAGACATGTAAGCAGTGAAACCCTAACATTTCTGTGGGGTTCCTTCTTCAGGTAAAATTTTCATTTGGACCTGATTTTAATAGAGCAGTGCCTTCTTAGTAGGAAACTAAAGTTGGTTTGTTAGGCCAGATCCTCTGCTGATGGAACTTGTTATCTCTCTAAGTCAAGTAAGTGGAACTATGTGGATTGACAGAAAATAAAGATGTGACCTGCTGCTGACTTCAAAGATTATATTACCTATAAAGGGGCTCTAGGGCTGGAATCCTGGATTATCTGAGAAAAATCCACCCCCCTCCCTCCACCATCTCTTCAACAGCATGTTAAATACTAGTGGATTTAAACAATAAAGCATAAGCTAAGACTAACTCTCATTGACTGAACAAACCATTAAGCCTTCTTCTCTCAGCTTCTACAAGCTGTCTTTTCCGATTTAAGTCTTCCTATACTATACAGTGTACACATTTTACAGATATATGATGACTGTGCTCTTAAAGACTGTCCAAATGTGCTAGTTTTCTGGTGATACAGCAGGAAACGGATGCTTTTCAACACAGTTATTACTGGGACTTCTCATTGAACATGATAACGAGCTCTATTTAGGGGATTACCATTCAAAAGACCTGGGTTCTATTCCCAGCTCTGTCAATGACCTACAGGGAGAGTCTACATGTGCAATTAATACGAAACAAACTCCAGTGCACATCATGCTGGAGTTTATTGCTCCCAGGCGCACCATTTGAACATGCACCCCGGACCGCAGTACATGGAGCTGGGTCAGAGCAGCCCTGGCTGGCATCTAAAAAAAATAGATGCATTTTTTTACTAGTAATACCTAATTTATCCTTTTCATGGATCTGGTCCTGAAAGCAGAAATAATAACTGATTAAATATTGGTAAATGTAAAGTATTTTAAATGAAAGCTGCTTACCTTTTCAGTCATGAAGCCTCTAAGTATTGGAAGCTGTTTTATGCAAAATTGATTTTTTTTTCCTGTCAGAAATTAATTCACAATATTTTGCTGTTAGGATGACTGGAAATACAGCAATACATTTTGGTTATTCTTTCATTTTGAGATGTACAGATGAGCCACAAAATTATCTTCTTTTCACCTAGTCCTTGTTTGACTTAGCTTATCCTGTGCGGTCAGGAAGGTTACTAGAAGCCATTTTGACTCTTTGTTCAAGAAGAATAAAGTTTAAGTGGCTCCCTCTGCATCACTCAGGGCATGGACTACATTTTGGTCTCTCCAAAGCTTGGCTCTGGATTGCTCCCTAGCTTGAAAGTAAAGCAAAGCTTCTTTATTATTCCTTCAAAAATCATCCAGCACCTAAGTAAGGAGACAGCAGGCTTACCTAATGGCTCCCTGAAGCCATGGGAAGGGAGAATAGGCACTGAAGATGCTGGATGAGGTTACTAGGCCGTTGGCCATTCCTAAAGAGAAAACAACATTAGGAAGGTGTAGAGCCAGAAGGACCCCTGACTTGAAGGGATTCTCGAGAGCACTGAATGGTTCAGATAAACACATAGACCTTGAATATTCTCCAGCACTTGATTTATATGTAGTTTGGCTAGGCTGAGGCTGGTTTTTAGCATGTTTTTACATGTGGTTTGGCTCTGTTGGGCTGGTTTTACAGCTTGCTTTTACATGTGGTTGGCCTACAGTGAGGCTGACTTACTGTGTGCTTTTATTTGGAGTTTGACTATTTTGTGTGGGATCTACGTGTATGGTATTTTATTCCCCTTGCAGTTAGATTGTTTGAGTCGTAAGATTTTAGATACACTGTCGGGTATCTTTGAGGAAACAAACTGGTTCTATCTTCTGCCTGCATGCAATAAAAATACCATTATTCTTTTGCTGCTACATTATACATTTTTTTTGCTCTCCCTGCCCCTCCCCACCTCTACCCCCACTGCTACATGTGCCAGGTTTTGGGTTTTTTTAAGCCTTCTTCAGAGGTATTAGGTGTTGAATCCAAGGCTGGGGATTTTGACTAGGGTGTGTCAGTGCTCCTGCTGAGACATAACCTGACAGTTATGTCAAGAACTTGAAGGTTCCTGGTTAGAAGAAAGTATTGCCCCTCTGCTCAGAGTCAAATTCATTGGCAACACGTAGGGGGTACCCATGCATCCCTGAGATTGGCCATGCACCCCCTGGAAGTGCCAGCCGCAAAATCGGAAGTGCCGGGGGAAGTGCACTTCTGGTTTTGCTGGTTTCGCCTAGACTTGGGAGGCACCAATCACTCATGGTCAGACTGATTGACCATGGAGTAAAATTCCTTCCTGACCTCAAATATGGCATACTGGTATGGATTGTTGGCGTTTTTGCCTTCCTCTGCAGTCGGGGGCCTGGATCTCTTCCTGGGATCACTTGAGCGTATATTAACAACCTTTACAGCAGCAGGACATTAGTCACCATGCTCCCCCTGCTTTACTTAAAACAGGTTAGGTTATATTTTGTGGTTGTGGCAGGGTTGACTGTGCAGTTTTGCTAAAAGATTAGACAATGGATTCGTATGAGATGATTTGGATAGGGATAATCCTGCCTCAGAAGGGCTCAAAGGCTGTTCCAGCCCTACTTCTGTATGATTCTGTGACTACGCCCTCAATAGTAAAATCACTTCATCTAAGTGCCCAAAATGCAAATCATCATGTTGCATGTTTCTTTTCTAGGCATGTAGAGGATTAGGTACAGACTTCCATGTCATTTCCAGAAGTGGAACCGGAGTCTATTAAGTCTCCAAGCATTTCAGCCTGCCAGATCTGGTGCACCTTTGCCTTTGTCCATATTTGCTATAAAGCATGTATATAATACATTACAAAGGGTAAGGCAACTGAATATGAGCTCCTCTAGCCCTTTATACCTTCTCTCCATCAGTCTCATTTTCCAAATATAACTGTCAAACATAACTTGTCGAAAATTCAGAATTATAAAACATCAAGCTAGAAGGAAATATTTTCTAGCTGGCCTATGATGATGTTGGGGAATTGATCATCCCCAAATCCATGCAAAACAGATCAGCAACCATTTAACAAATATCATTAATCATCTTCAATTAGCCCTCAAGAGATATAAACAGGAAAGTGTTGTTTTAGTGCCAAGTTTTCACCTTTGTCCCTTGTGTAATGTTATCACTTTTGGAGGCCTTAGCCTAAAATTTGACCCTTGCTGCATGTAGTGATCTTTGCCCATATTTTTATGTTAATTAAGTCAGGGTCCTTTCAAAAGAATCAATTAAAATCATCCATCATTGTTTCCATTCCTCAGTCCATGTTGCTCTCTGATGCTTATCCTCCCCAAGGACTTAGCCTTAGGACTGTACATCTTCAGGTTTCATTAACATTGTCAAATTTCCATCACCCGCATTTTGTTCTGATTAATCCGACTTCCACAGGCAACTTGGAGCAAAATAGAAAGTTGCAGATGCCCCATCATTTAATTTTCTATCTATACTTGTTGAGTCCTTTATGGAAAAATAAAAGAATATTGCATGGTCAGAGCTTTTATACAGGTTATTCTTCACCTTGTCTTTATTGCTCCTTGTTAACTTCTTAAGGGTGGGGGAAGTCATGTTAAATTCTCTTCCAAAAATCTATCTAAAGAGAGAGAAATCATTTCCAGATGCCTTTGTAGGACATAGCAACTTAACAGTGCATTAGGTGTCACTTAAACCTTTTAATCATTTGCCAGAGGCTACACTGCAGAACTCCCAAAAAGGAGATTATAGTAATAAAGTACAGTAAATGCTGCTTGATGTGAAAATTGTCTAGAAACAAACATATTTAGCAGATGAAGGAAAAAGAAGAAAAAAAAGGCTGAACAAATCCTTCCCTTTGGCTGGTGTTTTGAAAAGCTAATCTCTGAATGACTCACAGTAAGAAACAAATACTTTATCTCTGAAAACGGAGAGGAAATACTCCACCCACTGAAGCTCTGATACAAAGAGAACATTTAGTATTAGCAATTTCAAATGCTCCTCTGAAAACAGCCCTTAGTAAATAGCTGCTCTTTGGTCACTGTGGATGTAATTCTGCTTTCTGCTATCCTGCTGTAAATTTGGAGGACATCCACATCTTTCAAGGGCGCTGCGTTTACCCCAGCATAATTGAGAGCAGAGGCTGCTGCAGAGTTCTGTCATTTACCTTATTCATTTTTTCTTCTTGCATAGTCAATTCTCTGTGACTCACTTTCCTTGAGCTTGCATTCAGTCTGTAGAAACTCCTTTTCTAATGAAAGGACTCAGAGCTTACTGGGAAAGCTTAGAGTGTTGTTTTGTTTTGTTTTTACTTCTGAATCCTATGAAATAAGACTTCTGATGTTCTGAAACCTAAAGAGACAGAAACCATAAATATTTAAAACTGAGCCATCTTGTTTCAGTTAGTATTTATGGAGTGATTCACAATTTCAGTTCAGTTTTCATAAACAGATTCAGTACCGTAAGCTCATAATGGAAAATATGTCCTGAAATTATGATAGTCACTTATTAGAAGAGATGCATTTTAGATCCCGTCTCTTTCCAACTTTATTTTACTCAGTAGAGTTCATGACTTACAATGCAATAGGGGATACAGGAATTTAACAGCTTTTACCATGTTCCATTTATCTTTGCAATCACACTGTAAACAGCCCTTATGAAGACTCATCGGTCATCACATCCACTCATAAAACACAGCAAACAAAGCTGGCAAGTGAACCTGCATTATCTTTTTTTAGACAAAACTCCTGATTAAGCCGTAGAAGATATGGCCTGAATTCAGCTTTTTCACATTCATGTTAAAAATGGCACTTAATGCTGTAGAAACTGGAAAGGACTAGGGGATTTAGGTATAGCTTAGTGCTTAACAAAACTTTCCACGGTCTGACTGAAATAAGTTCAAACTTTTTCCACAAGAACCAGTAAACTAGTTCATGTGGGCTTTCAATCTCTAAGGTTCAAAGAGTCCCTTTTTGAATGAATCATGTTTTTCTTATGTTTGAGCTCATTGTAGGCTTGCCAGCTACAACAGTCAGGTCCCCCAAATCCTGAGATTTCAAAAAATATTATTTGGAGAGTTCTTTTTATTTGCCTCCTGGTGCTAGCCCATTTAGGTTTCATATTTTCAAGCTTTTCTCCTAAATGATGACAGTTAGAAACTACTTTTTTAAAATGAAAGCTGAGCTTCACACAAAACTGGAGCCCAACATATGGGTCATATATACACTGCAGATATAAGACACAACACTATGAACTTTACCAAGGTATCCCAGTGTTCTGCAGCATGGGAAAGGCAGTTCAGAGTTATGCATTAACTACTAGAGATCTCCTTGTGTGTATACACACATACACACAAATATTGCTGTAGTTTATCACATTTAGCAGAAGGGCTGTTTTGTTTGTGCAGAAGGGGAGATACGAGGAATGGGATTTTGTATATGCCTTTGGCAAAATCATATAACCACCTCATTCTGACTGGAAAAAGATTTACTATTTTGTTTTGCAGGCCAGAAGCTGCCCAAAGAAATGCTGCTGCAGAAGTATTAGCTTATGCATCTATCAGTGTCCTAGCATTAATTCCAACCGTGAGTGGAAACTGTGTTAGCTTCATATATCTTACTATCACAGAGCTGGCAGGAGCTGTTCTCCCAAGGCAGCAGCACAAGTGCTCCCATGGCAAGCACCTACCCCATCTCCCACTGACATTAAATGTTGAAGGGGGCTATCAGAAGAGGTCACCTTTGCCTCCCATGTTCACTAGGTGAAGGGCATTATTCACAGGAGAGCCTTGGCAGCACCAGCTTGAGGGCCTCTAACAAGGAGGTTTGGCCCTTTAAGAAACAGGAGTCAGCCCTGTTGAGGAAGCTCAGTTGTAGGCCTCTAGAATAGATAATGAGGGCATGTCCCATTAAAACCTTAAATATTCAAAGGAGTGAGCATAGAGGAGCAAACTGGGTGTAGGAGCAGTTTGGAAGCAGGAGGCAAGCTGTGAGTGGAACAAGCTTGCTACCAGGGTAGAGTTAGGCTGTGTTGAAGACAGAGACAGAGCCCCTCTCCTACTGTCCGGGACAGGATCTTTGTTTAATATGGTTTATTTGTTTGCTGTTATTTGGGAGGGAGGACTGGCTGAGGAGGTCCTCAGGGAGCAAAACCAGGCTGCAGGAGCCAGCAGGCTGAGCAACATGCTTATAGGGTTTTACTGATGTAATGAAAGGAAGGAAGTTAGCATGTATTAGGGCTTATTTAGTTGTAGCAGGAGCATTAGTAGGGACCATAGGCAGGCGAGGTTCTTTGAGTAGGTGTGATATCTTTCATTAGACCAACTGAATAGTTGGAAAAAATGTCTTGGCAAGCTTTCGGGCACAATCACCATTCTTCAGGCACAGGGAGTCTCTGCTGGTCTGAGACTCCAAGGAATGAAAGAAGCTAAAAGTGTGGCAGGATGTCCATGAGCATGTAAACAGGTAGAAATTAGAAAGGCAAATGTAAAGCAGAGAAGGGAGGAGGAAGAAGGCAGGGGAAAGAAAAGGGAGACATTACAGTGATAGAATACAAGGTAGAAAAGAGGTTGTCTGTGAAAAAGGGAATAGTAGGAGATAAAGGGAATAGTAGGAGATTAGGAAGGCAGGAATGAGAGAAGCTAAAAGTGTGACAGGATGTCAGTGAAAATATAAATAGGTAGAAATTAGAAAAACAAAGGAAAAGCAGGAAAGGGAGGGGGCCAAAGGGAAACGTACAGAGGCAATAATACAAGTTGAAAAAGAGGCATCAATAAGAAAAGAAAATATGTGGAAATCACAAAGATAAAGGACAGAAAAGTAGGTAAAAGTAGAACTGATGCATCGGAGAGGGGATGACTGTCCTGTGAGAAGTGTGCTTCCACAGGTAGTTGGGTATACTTGCCTTTGATAGATTTTTGGTGCGCATTCATTCTGGTGAGCAGTTGTTGTTTGGTTGCTCAAGAAAGACAAGAATACCCAACTACCTGTGGGAGCACACTTCTCACAGGACAATCACTCCCTCTGCAATCTCTCAATTCTAATCCTCAAAGGGAATTTACAAAACACCTTTTGTAGGTGAGCCTACGGACTCCACTTCAGAAATCTACTGGATACAAAAAATCATGGACTCAATATAGACATTGCATTTATGATACTTTACAACCTGCTTGACATCTGATTCACCAGGTACCTGCCTGACATGACCTCTTACATTCTTCTTTTTCCCCGCCTTTTCTCCCCCCGTACTTATCTGCCCTTGGTCTTTGTGATTTCCACATATTTTCCTTTCTCATTTCTGCCTCTTTTCACCTTGTATTATTGCCTCTGTACGTTTCCGTTTGCCCCTCCCACACTGCACTTTCTTCCCCTTCCCTCCCCTTCCCTGCTTTAACTTTTTGTTTTTCTAATTTCTACCTATTTACATTCTCACTGACATCCTGCCACACTTTTAGCTTCTCTCATGCCTTGGAGTCTTAGACCAGCAGAGAGTCCCCATGCCTGAAGAAGGGTGACTGCATCTGAAAGCTTGCCAAGAACTTTTTTCTAACTACTCAGCTGGTCTAATAAAAGATATCATATCTACTCAAAGATCTTTGAATCTCTATGTCCTTAGATCAACATGGCTACAACCAAAAACCCAGCAATTTAGCAGGGACCAATAACTGGCCTTTTTACTGCCATGTTGTATAGGCCCTCCTGAAGTAAAAGGAATTATTGGCTGGTCTGTACTAGCTTTCTCAGCAGGATCACCAACAATATCTACAATATAACAATGGTGCAAGGGAGAGATGGAAGAAGTAGCTTTGTGCAGATCCATCCTTTTTTAAGTGCTGCTGTATTAAAACCATAATGGCAGCTGCGATTATCTTGAAGTTATTCCAGCACAGCCCATCTGGATGGAGCAAGACCTAGGCTCCTTACAACAAAGCCTAGGACTGGTATCAAGGGAGAAAGTTGTGCTTGCTGTGCATACATATGGAATATTCCTGGGATTCATTTATAGCACTGTTCTGTACAAATTAGAGGGCTCCTCCCATCCAATAATGCTAGTAACTAAGGGATGCTAACACAGAGATCTTCCATATGTATAGTCACTCCTTATAGCGAATGCAAATGTTTCCCATTTTCTGCCATTCAGAGTCCCACAAAAATTATGCTTCAAAGAGATCTAGTTTAGTGCTGGCTGCCTTGGGGGCATCAATCCAGCCTATTCATTCCCTCTGCACACCCATGTGAGTATAGGCAGACTCCACAGACAGTGCAAAGATGAGCAAGCCTTATTACAGCAGCCTTGCCAGCTCTCCTGATTAGATCACAAGTCTTACAAGAGCTGATGTTCTTATAGACCCAGATATATATATACCCAGATGTATGTGTGTGTGTGCATGTATATATATGCGTATATATATACATACACTGCAGGTATAAGTGCACACAACACTATGAATTTGACCAAGGTATTCCAGTGTTCTGCAGCATAGGAAAGGCAGTTCAGAGTTATGCATTAACTACTGGAGATCTTCTCTCTCATAGTTGGGGGAAAGGTGCAAGAAAACAAAATGTTGATCCATGCTGCCTGTGGAACAGGAGCTGAAGTCCTTCAGAACAGTAACAGTAGCCTTCCCACCCCTTCCATCTCCTTTCCTCCCCTCCCCTCTCCTCCCATCTTTTCTGCTATTAGGCAAAGAATGACAAAAGGGAATCCTTCTCTCAAATCAAGAATAATGGAATGAAATTAAGGAAGAAGAAAATTTAAGTCCAGTGAAATTTCCACGTAGGGCAAAATATATTTTAGACCAGGGACTGGCAATGTTTTTGGCCAAAGTGCCAAAAACACCCCAACCCTGACCCACACCTCAGCTTGGTGTGACAAGAGCAGACCACAGGGGAGTTGCAAGGGACCCACATCTCATTGCTGGAGGTCGCTGTATGTGTGCCTCCAGGCAGACAGTGGGGGAGGGGCCAGGGTTGCACTGCCCTGGCCCCTTCCCCACCCTGTCCACCAAGGCACTGACAGCACAGAGCTGGTGCCAGGGCTCCAGATCCCAGTGCAACCCTGGTCCCTTCCTTGCTGTGCACCCTAAGGCGTACATGCAGCCACCATCACCATGGAGCCCAACTGCAAGGCTCCCAGCTGCAGCTGGCCCGGGCTCTGGGCAGCTACTGTCATTCACAGGGATGCTTGCAGCAAGGCTTGCAGCCTCCCAGCCACCTGCTGCAAGCAGCCAGGGCTCTGTGGCTGGCAGCAACTACTTGGAGCCTAGGCCAGCCGCAGCATGCTGACCAAAATGGCCTCATGTGACATACTCTGGCATGCATGCTGGGGCTTGCCAACCCCTGCATTAAACCATAGAAAATTCTTCCTAAAGAAGTAAAGAGAGCCCCAGCATTGAGACACGTATTAAACTGGCCTTGAAAAATGATGAACTGGGATACCCAGTTTAGTCAGAAAATTCCTGTGTGAATGAATGAATGAATGAATGAATGAAAGAAAAGATGAATTGGGCGAGTCATTTAATTTCCTCTGTGCTACAGATCACATATCTTCTCTCCCTCCCAGGGGTACTGTAAAGATAAGTCCTCTGGTGAGTCTGACACATTCAGATACTACACTGAAGAGAACCATATGAGCAGGTGGAATTGGAGAATTTTAAAATTTCTTTCATTTTAGAAATTGGCCTGGTGTTTCTAGAAAGTGGCTCATGGCCTTGTGTTTTTTGATCCAGCCATAGATAGATGACCTGTGCCATGGTGCTAAACCCTATGCTGGGAACTTAATGATGATGGAGTGCTTACTTCAATAGACTTTTCCTACCTTTGTTTCAGTTGTGCATAAAGATCTTGAATTTGGGTCCGTAATTGCTTTTTATGTAGAACTACAGGGTCAGGTTGTGAACTGTTAGAACATTTCCCTCATGCTCCTGGAGACTGGCTCAAACCATAAAGAAATCAAGAAAAGTGGATATGCGTGGCATGTGGGCTTAGTTATCTCAGCACAGACTGCTAAACCAGAATGTGGAGAAGGCAGAGTGAACACCTAAATAAAGAAGGCCTACTTTTTTAAATATGAATGCCTACATGGCACTTTTGTCAGAGGCTTGATTTCCAGAGGTGGTAACACCCAGAATATCAAGTCAGTAGTTACTTAGTGTGAAGTTACACATTACATTTAGACCACACTAAGGGCACTTAAAACATGAGTGTATGCATGCTAAAGCTTTTAAACTCATACTAAGTGTCCTCTGAGCATCTTAAAGTTATGCCACTTTAGGTGAGTGTTAAATCTGAGCTGTGCTACCTAGCTCATCTTAGGGTAATTTCAGTCAGCTCCACAGAGATAAAATGCACAATTTGCAGTCCTCCAGCATCTCAGAATGCACCACTCCCAGCCGCCCCACCCCACCCAGAGCAGGGATGAAGACCAGAGCTGTGTCCATACAAGCGCGGGTGTTTGTTTCCGCAGGCACGTGTAGCAGCGGTACACCTTGTGCCCCTGCTGTTTGTCCCCTGGGAATGCCCATGCCACGTGCCCTCTGTCACATGGCAGGTTACCCCGGGTGGGGTAGAGGAGGCATGGTCCAGCAACTGTACTGGCCCCAGCAGCCTTACCTACGGTCCTAGGGGCCTCAGGAAGCTGCAGCCATGGTGTTCCTGCAGCAGGCTCCAGTTTTGAGTGGCCACCACTTGCACCACCCTGTGGTTTTTTTTAACGTGGATTTTTTTGAGGCACAGGCAAAAAAAGGTTGCAGCATGGAAAACGCCTGCATGTGTGGTGTGTGGTGCCGCAGCCAGGCCCAGTTGTCCTGGCTTCCTTTGCTCACCAGCCCTCTAGTGGCAAATCAGAGATGTGCTAGCAAGAAATGATGCTAGCCCTTAATGAGCCACTGCGCACAGAATGTTCTGACTTTAACGTTGCTTATCATTGCACAGGTTTAGTAGTGGAATTCCACAGCACTTATTTAGGTACCTAAAGATAGAGTTTGCTGTATAACGTTAGGCACCCACATCTGAATTTTTGTTACCATAATTTCTAAACCTCTCAGCAAAGTCTCAATCCTTGTATTCCCATATTGTTATTTACACTGAGAAAATAGACCCCCAACAACTGATCTGAATAATTAGTTAATGGGATTGTTACCTAAAATTACATCATTGGGAAACCATTCAATATAACATGAGTCATAATTTCCAAATGTAATGATGTGTTGTGGCCTTGTGGCCAAGAAAATTACATGTGTTGTCGTGAAAGGTAGGAAAAATCACATGTGCCACTACTGAAAATGTATGAACTTAGAAATCAAGAACTGCTCTGGGGAATTTAATGTCATTTATTTAAAACCCAAACTTATGAAGTGATTTTAAGATTCTGGAGAGGTACAAATCTATCAGCACTGGAGAAGGAAATCCTGTTTCTCCACAGAAGAGGCTTTGCTTGACCACATGTGTACAAATCTCACCGTCAGCTTTTAAGTGAAGGGTAGTACTATTAAATTGTTCAAAAAAGTTTCTTCTGCTATTGCTGCTGGCAGGTGTAGAAACCCCCCTCCCCCCCAACTGAAGAGGAAGCATGTTAGTTCAACCCGGCTCCCCAGTATCTATATAGATTGGATGCTTCAGTGGGGCTTTTTGGTGCTTTTATCTCAAGCTGATTTGATCCTCTATTAGAGAAAAGTGCCAAAAAGCCCAGCTGAAGCACCTGATCCATACAGATGTTGTGCAAGCCAGGTCAAACTAATACAATACCTCTTTTGGGCATGCACTGTGCTTGGCACAAGGGCACACTGAACTTAAGGTAAAGCAGGTTTTTTCATGTCTGTAAGCAAAGCATGTGTCTGTAAACCAGTTGAGTTAATCACGTGTTAACAAAAACAAATGAAGTAGAAGTAGTGCAACACCTTTCCATCCTGACATTTTATTTAATCTAAGATCATGAATTATCAGCACACTGGTTTGCCAAAGGGCTATTTTTTCTAGGGATTCACCCTGACTTATATTCAAATGAAGTTATTGTACATTATCCATGATTAAGGTGAGGATCATAACACTTATGCTGTAATTGATGATACATACATTCTTAATTTGAAACTGATATATATATTCTTAATTTGAAACAGCCCTTAACAGGAAGTGACCCAATCTGCTCAGAATTGTTTCTAGGCTTCAGGGGTGAAAGCTTTGATTATCATAGCTTCTATGCTGCATCTAAGTTCAGTGTAACTCTGACTGGCAACACTTGTCTTTGAACAGAACTGGCATCACAGCAGGTTATCTTGCAAAAGTATTTTAATAAATCCTGGTTCACGCTGATATGTTTAAAAAAGGAATTAGAAAATCTGTTCACTGATTTACAGAAAGGAGTGTTTAGAAAATTAAACACTTTTCAAAATCACAGATTTTCTTTTCTGTATCTCATATTAAAGTGAAGATTTGCAGAGAAGTGATTGATTGTTCTCTGTAGTGAGAAAACATCACACTTGAGAAAGTATTAACTATGGAGTGTTAGAGAAAGCAATTTGCTTTTAAATAGTGATAAAGTGCTGGAATACATTGAAAGGACACACTTATGTCATCTTCCAAACAGCACCTTTTTAGGATGTTAAACTCCCTCCCTTTTCCTTTACTTTCATATACCATTCATCTCAAGCAACCATTCATACCAAGAAGGATCCAAAACAGCAAGCTCCTAACTACATCAACCAAGAGTTAATGTCCACATGTTACAAGGGTAAGGGATAGGCCTTTGAAAATGCTTATGGACTTTTCCTCCCATTGAAGTTAATGGGAACTTTACTGTCCATTTCACAGAGAGCAGGTTTGAGACGATAAATCATCTCATTTTACTAGTTAGGAAGTGAACGTAAACTTGGAATGCAAGATGTATAAATCTTTAAAAAATGAACTATTTCATTTCATTCAACACAAATTAAGCATAATATTTTCTGCAGTCCATTTTTGATATCTTCCAAGCATTTCTTGATTCTGGTCTGGGTGTTGCTGTAAGAACAAACAATGAGCTAGAGCAGTGGTTGTCAACCAGGGTACGCGTACCCCTAGGGTTACTTAAAAGGTTGTAGGGGGTACATAGGACGAATGAGAAAAAATTACTAGAGGTACACTGATACATCGGTCCCATCGAATCGGCACCAATATAAGGAAAAGGAAAAGTGACAATAGCGGCAATTGGCTTTTTTTAGCTGACATGGCTGATAATGTGGCCAATAAATGCCCTGCTCATGCACTCAGCTTCAGCACAGCATGTAGGCAGTCAGGAGTGCAGGCCGGCAGCATGGAGAGCATTCGGGTCCATCTGGTAAGTCTTTTGTGAGGGAAGGGGAATGGGGGGGTAAGGGAGGGAGTGGGGCAGGGGTAGAGGTAGGGGCAGGGGCAGGCACTGCACAGCTGGGGTGGAGCAGGGCAAAGGATGGAGCCACGGCTCATCTGGGTGACAGGGGAGGCAGCTTCCATTTCCCTGCATGGGAGTTAAGCTGGGCTGCACTGGGAGGAGGGTTTGGGAGGACTAGGGCAAATTTTGGGGTAGCTGCAGCCCCCCTGTACCCCTCCTCTCAGTGCTGCCACCACTCATCCTGAGTTCAGCCTGGCTCAGCCCCCCTCCCCCCCCCCCCTGGGAAGACCCTGGCACCACCCCCCCCAGCCCCAGCTCACCCTCGCCTCACACAGATCCAGGAGCAAACACTCCCCATGCCCTCCTGGGGTGTGTGCATTAGCAGGAGCTGCCCTCCCCCGTGTCACCCAAATGAGCTGCTCACAGCCCAGTCCCATGCTGTGCCCCTGCTGTGCAGTGCCTGCCCCTGCCCCTGTTTCTGCCCCAGCCCCACACCCTCACTCACTGCAGGGGTCTCGATCTGTCTCTCCCCCACGCCCCTTCCCTCCCCGCTTGCCCCTTCCCCCACAACAGACTTACCAGCTGAATGCCACATATATTAATAATGCATTTAATGTTAATTAGCATAGCCTGCCATATATCACATCATTGGTAATGTTAAAAACAAGAAAAAACTAAAAAAGGGTACATGAGCTGAAACTTTGAGACAGAAGGGGTACACTTATTAAAAAGGGTTGAAAACCCCTGAGCTAGAGGAAGAAGTGTGCCAAGTTAGCTAGGAACAAAGGTTTCAATGTCCATTGAAATTGAGGGGACTTCCTCAATTGTCTCCATGGTCAAGAAGGGTGGCTCAGTGGGTGCACATGGTGGAGTACCATGGTCTTTTGTTTGCACTGAACAAGAGTTAGGTAATTTTGTGTTTGATGGAAAATACTGAACTCTAAACTAGGTTAAAAGAAGAAAGCAGGAAGATTGAACCACAGGGAAAGAAAAGTGTTGATCATCATCACAAGAATCAGCTTAACTAATAGGGGCAATGCGTAAGGGGTGCACATGGGTGTATGTGCACCCCCTGCGCATGACGGTCCACCCCCTGCAAAAAGGCACCGCCCTCAGTGTCAGCAACACCTACAGGTGGTTGCCAACCCTTGGTCAGCGCTCCCCACACCCCCCACCTCTGCCAATGGTGCAAGCAGTTTCTGTGGGAGCTCCCCATTCACCACCTCTGGGTTCCTGTCACCACCGCCACACTCCAGCCACCTCCAGCATAGCTGTGCCCCACCAGCCACTGGGGGCACATGCCATTCAAGTTAACTAATATAGAAAGATGTTAGCATTAACGCAAACCAAAATGCCAATGTTGTCAGCTATTCAAGATAAAAGGAGGACCATAGCACAACTAGGAATTTCACTGAATGGAGGAAACACAGAAAGAGATGTGAAAATTCTAACATATGCAATATATATCTTAAAATTATATTAAAATACCACATTTAAAAATAATAAAAACCTGAAAGATATTTCAACATGAATTATATTATCAATCTTCTGCTTAACAATAACAGATCTTGGGGTCTTACAGGTTGTTGTCCCATTGGAGGAAAAATCTAGGAATATCGTTAATGTAACTTAGGGAACTCAATCACCAGCTCGTGAATCAGATGTAGCCCATGACCCTGTATTATGTGACCCGCGGGGCTCTCCAGGGGTCCAGAAATTTGTCAGCAGGTGAGCAGTAGCATCACTCCCCCACTGACAAAGATGTCATCAATTCAGATTGATCAAGATTGGATCAATTCAGCCTTGGGCTTTTTGACAGTTTGTACTTAGCCCAAATGTGCAAGCTGCTAAAGGTATGGGGAAAAATATGGCTGTTCATTCTTAAATGCATCTAGACACTGACAGAGTCTGTTTCCAAAGTATTGATAGCCTAACTGGAAGCAAGAACTAACTAGGATGGCATGTCCAGTTTGGTGGGTTCCAGACAGTTGGATGTCTCTGAAAAACTTCAACCAAATGTTGGCATCTCTGAGCCAAATTGCTTAAAGTCACTGTCATTTGCTTAATCCAAAGTCTACAGAAAGTTTGTTTTGACTTGAATGGGTTTGAACCAGGTATTTAACAGTCTTGCAGTTGTTGTTTCACATAACTCAGACAGAAGGCACTGCTCAATCACACACTGAGAAGAGTGCATTACAAAGTCTGAAATGGTTTACCTAGAAGAAGCTAGGACCTAGATTTGAATGAATTCTCACCTCTCTGTCTTATTCTTCTGTGTGGATATGTGTCCTTCTCAGTCCCTGTTCATTCATTCTGTTTTCTTATGGATTTATACACACTAAACGGAAGCCCATCCATATACTCCAATTGAATCCTTGGCATTATCTACATGTTTCTATCTGGAACTACAGCCAAAAATATATTTCCATCTTGGGTACCATTCAGAAGTTAGCATGGGTATATCTATTACTGAGCTGTACGGATCTTCTTTCTCTCTCCAGGATGCAACAGCCATTGTTGTTGATCAACTGTATCTGACTCCTGGAAATTCCACTTAACTTTGCCAAGAATAAAGAATAAGTAATTAATCTTTGACTTTATATCAAAAGCTGATCCAACACTAGCGTTGAATATGATTTTCTAGCACTAGGTCATCCTTATGTTATATGTACTCAGATTATCTTTAAAATTGATAAGATTGGCACAGTCAGATCAGTAATAGATTAATAATCTGTTGGGAGTATACCCATACAAATTGGGGCAAAGAGGTATATTTCTTGTATCCTGGGAATAAATATCAAGTGGGAGATTCAATACACACTTTTTAGTTGTGTATAACCTTTAGTAAATAGGCTCTGGTTGTTGGTTATTATAAAGTGTATCTGCAAGATTTCAATGAGATAAGAGTTGGGAAGAAGTAATGCTATTATAGCAGCTCTTTGCTACAGCAAGCTAGACATATGTTTTAGGTTAAAACACAGGTTTTTGACTAATTACTGTTTCTATGAGACTTATGTTGCAACACTGTTTTGGATAAAGAATTTTAAATGATGTTATCTTGTAGTCTACATTTATTAGTACATTAATCTCCTGAAGTGTGTTTTTAAAATAAAGTGGAATGTATTTAGTAGTCAAGTGGTTGCAAAAGCGTTTGTTTAAACATGAACTCCTCTTGCCTAACAAATCTTCTCAGCATATCAATAGTTAGAATATTGTATATGGTAAGGCAGCCAGTCACAAGTCTAAGAAATCAGATTTTCATTGCTGAAGTCCATCATAGTAAACATTTATAAAAGAACCTTTGTGTGTATTCTATCTTTTTTGAAACTATATAGATTCATTTGCTTTCCTTCTCCAATTTCCAGGTCTCCAAAATTGTTATGCTGATAGTCCTCATAGTTATATTCAGAAGGAAAGAAGGTGTTGTGTCAGAAAGACAGTGTCAAGGCATATTGCAGATCAGAAGTGATTTGTCATATTCTACTTCACATAGAACGGGAAATACAACAGAAGCTGCACTTTTAAAGAAAAGGGGCAATCTGCTTTGAACTTAAAATAGTCCATGACAATGAAGAAGAAAGGCATCAGAACAATTTCCAGGATGCATAACAGACCTTGTTCTGTCAATATCAAGAAAAATTACTTTAAAATATTTTTTGCTTGCAAGTGGGTCCTTTTAGATAAAAACACAGCTCTCCCACCTACAGTTCTTTTACCATCCTGGCTGCCTTCCATTGCAGAGCATGGAGAAAAGAACACTTTCTTTTTGTTCATCCCCCAAAATATTTAAACAAAGGTCCTATAACAACAAACCATTGTCGTTTCTTGAGACTTTTGCTTGTAATTTCTTCTCAAAGACTGAAAATAAAAAGAGAAAAAACAGCTTATTTTTCAACAAGCCCAGACCAGGAGATATAAAATGAATCGCCAATGCTAACAAAACTAAGTAGCAACAACACAACATATGGCTCCGATGTCAGCACATCTGTTGCTAGGCATGGTAGGAATAGGTTTAGACTTGCATCACAAAGTAAAAAAAATGCATTGTAAACAATGCCAAATATATTATTTATAGACAGTGTCAAATGGCCAAAAATAAATATTGGAAGAAGATCCAGTCCAGGACTATTGTGGAGTTCTGAACTTTGAAAAGGCTCAAAAGACATCCCAGATTGCATGTAACAGTCCAAAGGCTGTTAACTTGAACCTGAAGCCAGCAGTAGAGGCTAGACTATGTAGGTGGCCTGGTTTTTAAGGAAATGCTTTCCAAAATCCTGTCACATTGACAGTTTATTGTTGGATTGAAGAGCTCTTTCCACTGTAGAAACTCCATACCAACCTATAAACTAAATACATCTTACTGGCATGGCTTTTGCTCCTAGTATTTCCAGACATTCTAATAGCAACTATTTATTCAATTAATGAATTCTGAGAAGTCTTCTTTGCAAATCAAGTTGGAAATACAATCAAAAGGAGACAATTTTGCTGATTGTTGAGAAGTTTTATAACCCCAAAAATATGGGTTTATTTTTTGCTCTCTCTCTCCGTCCATAGACATGGCCCATTCCAGAACATGCATCTGAACCCTCAAGTTCACACATATATTTATTTATTTAGCAGTGGCATTCCTATTTTTATAGCTTCAAGTTTTTAACTTTCTTGTTAGCAACATTAACAAGGTTTAAAACATATAAAGTGAGCTGTGGCATTTAAAAAATGTTGGCCTAACTGAAGGCCGGCTCTTTTCTTATACACATGCTCAATGGCAAACTCCTACTGACAGGCAGAATGCATTTCTATGTCTGGGCAAGTTTATAGATGGTGTTCCCACCTCTGGGCCACAAGGTCACAAATTTGTTTCTGATTCTATTAAAGAAACACTCAACAATGGTAAGTTTGTGTGTGTTTTTATGAGAGGGGGCTGTTTTATGTGATCTCAGATCTTAAAGATACTCTAAGGAATCTTTGCTAAATGCTGCATTTTTTACCCCGTTGCCCTGACTAAATAGTACTGGCTGCAGAATTGAAAGTTTAATATGGCAATAAGATAAAACAGATTTGGGGGGAATCTGATGTGACTGGAAAGAACAGACTGAAGATCAAATTTCTCTCTCATTTACTGATCGATGATTACACTGACGTCAGAGGGATTTCACAGGTGAAACTGAGCAAACAATTTTGCCTTAGGTGGCAAATCAAAATAGATGGTCTCCTGGCTAATAACTCAGTGCACTGGAATTCAGTTCTCAGTTCTTCAGCAGATTCCCTTTTGTGTCCTTGCTTAATTTCTCTGTGCCTCTGTTCCCCATCTCTGAAATGGGATAAATACGTGTTTCTTTCTTCCTCCATTTGTCCTTCTGTTAAGGGTTGTTTTTGCTATATGATTTTTACTGGGCCTAACACCATGGCTCCCCTATCTCTTTTAGGGCCTTTGTGGGTTAAGTTAATAAGCATGTAAAAGAAAAAGCAAAGGCAAAAGAATACAAATTGCCTAGAGTTGTGGCCTATCTTCCAAGTAGTCTTCATAAGGACTGCTTACTATGGAGCCTTTAATCCTATTTAAGGAACTGCCACAGCTTCAGTACTGGTCCTCAGCCACTGCTGAATGTAAATGTACTGTGCGGTACACAATGTGGGAGTCAGAGCCACAGATGTTTGCAGAAGTTCAAGTCAGCATTCATGAGAAGTGATGGCTAAAAGGTTGCCATTGGTCAGGGGATAAAATTAGGGGCTAAACATAGAAGGAAGCATGAAGGAGGAAGGGCTTAACTGAAAGAGAAGTGTAGAAGGAGAATTGAAACAACTGAGAACTGTCTATCAGTGCTTCAGAGGCTGTAGTGAAAATGCCCATCAGAAGTAGGAAGAGCAGCACAGGTATATTTGCAGCTTACTGTGGGGAGAAGGCTCAAGGGTAAGCATCACATGCCCTACATTAGTGGGGGCAAACCTTTTTGGCAGGTGTGCCACAAATTAGCTTAGCACCCTGCCTGAATGCCACCCACAGCCCCTTGACCTCCCTGATCAAGTACTCTGCTTTCTGTTCCCTGCCCTGCCCACTGCTGTGCCACCTGTCCCTTCCCCAATCTGCTATGTGCCATACCTAGAAGCTGCCTGTGCCCAGGTTGTGAACTGTCTATGCATTTATGGACAGCACATAAATAACGAGTCCATACAAAGTAGAGGTATCTGTAAACAAAAAACACCTAAGCAACTAGGAGCTTGATTGAAGATCACTCATCAGAAAAGCTGGATGTGACTTTGAAGGACAGATAGAGCAGAGTAGTGCCACCTGGTATCTGAGGACTGCAGAACCCTGCAGGGAATATTCTTTGTAGCTCCTTCTTCCTCAGCCACATACTGCTGCTGCTGTGTCTGTTGCCTGCCTGTAACACTGCTAGATCACAGATAAGCAGACAGTAGTCCTTCTTTGGGGGTCTGTACTGGGATTTGGGGGGTTGGGGGGTGGCAGAGCTAGAAGCAATAAAGCTGGGCCCTGCTCTTGGAGGTGCAGCATGGTTTGGGGTGTGGTTGGGGGGTATCGGGGGGTTGGAGGCTTAGTAGGGGGCCCCTGAGGCAGAGGCAGCATTGTGCAAAACTTGTGGCAGTGAGGCAGGGTTGCCACCCCCCCCCTTTTTTTTACTGACAATCTGCAAACTTTTTACTGACAGCCAATATGTTTTCCTCTGGTTGGTGTTAAGCCCCTAAATTTGAACCTGGAGGGATTGGCAGAAGGGTTACATTTACATTATATAAAACATATGTCAGTAAAAACACATGTCAATAAAAATTTTGGAGATTGTCAGAAAAAAAATTGGGTTGGCAAGCCTGGCAGTGCCACTTGTGGCATGTGTACCACAGGTTGGCTACCCCTGCTCTACATACTGAAGGGAAATCAGCTAAAGAAAAGCATGTGGTAATGAGCCAGAATCCCTAAGCTAGGAAAAAAACCGATCATGTTGCAACAGAGCACAAAAAAGAACAGTTGGCTGCAATGCCTGACTGGAGGCCTTTCAGCTATATTAGAGGACTTCAGGTCTACTCTTTCTCTAATTTCCTTATTCTCCCAAGGAATCTGTCATGGAACTTTGCTCCCATTTACTTAATGATTGAAGGAACGAGGGCCAGATTGTGAATAACTATTGCATGGCAATGTGGGAGAGGGGCTCCATGGAGGGAAAGCAGCATTTTTTCCAATCCTGTATGTAAGGATCAGTTGAAGTCCTTGTGCTTGGGGAAGAACAGGGACTGTTCTGTTTGTGGGCCCTCACAGGTCGCACACTGTCCTGAAAGGAATTGAGGAAAACTGAGGCCATGCTCATTCTTCATACACACCAGTGCTGTAGCCAATCAGGAAATGCTAGGTATAAGATAAGGTATCAGGTATTGTACTATACATTGGGAGCTCTGGGAGGTATTGTCTCTGAGAAAGATCAGTGGTGCCAACCATCTTTCTCAGGTTCACAGATCCAAGATGACGTCTCTCCTCTTCGTCCACACTCAGAAATCATAGGGATTCTATAGAGCAAAATAGGTCCTCCTTCACATTCTGTGGGATTTAACAAACCACTCTGATGATACACAAATAGACACAATCCTACTCACTTCCATATGTATGTGTTGGCTCTGCAGAGCAGATTAGGGAAAGCATTAGCAAAATCTAGAACCATTCCAAGAAAAAATATTATTTTCTAATCAAAGATTAATACTTTTGATTTCATTCCCCTCCCCCCCAAATATTTTAACTTATTGTTTCAAGTTATCATAAACAAATAAACAATGAGACCTAGGTTTTTTGGTTATGTAGGGCTCAGGCTTGCTAGAAAAATGGTAACAAGTAGTTTTTCATGGAAGTGCTTTCAATTGTTGATAAAAACAGAGATGTCTATGACACAGCTTTTGTTTAATACAAAAAGCCATTTTCCATCAAAGACCAAAACGCTTGAATGAAAAATTTTCATACAACTCTAGTAAAAAACTTATTTTAACCATTGAATTTTATAGCTCTGACTGAAACTCTGCAGGGAGCACAACACTATGGTGAAGTACACTGACATTTTTCGGAGTAAAAGTAGTTTAGGTCTAGGTTTAGGTTTTACTCAAGTGGTGAATGTATTTGAATATTGCTAAATAACAGTACATTAAAAACTACGCTAAGTATGGTAACAAAGGCAGGGATTCTCCATCAGTTTAGACCCAAGGCACCCCTCATTACTTCTGAGACATTCCTCAGAAAATGCCAGCCCTTCATTTTCACTCCTGTTTTTTACTACAGAAAAATAACAGAGCAATTTTTCTCTTGCAAAGAACTCAGAAAGACCATTACAGATCAGACCATTTTTAATACTATGGGCCTCCTATTTGAAATCTCAGGTTTTATCTTGTGAATCATATTTGCATTTCTAACCGTGTTAAAATTGTGTGGCACTTCCTGCCACACTTCACTTCTCTCATATGGCTGATGTAGATGTAGAACAGCAACTATAATTTTACATTTAAGTGGTTGAGCCAGACAACTGTCAGGAGCAGAAGTGATACCTTGGATTTCAAGGCACTCCAGGGTCTTGGGACACCCTGGTTGAGAATCACTGGCCTTTTGAAGCCTTTAACTAATTGAAGCTTACTAATTAAAGCTCGGGTCAGTACTTTTATCTACTGTTTCAACTCCCAAAGGGTTGTTTGATCTAACATGCATATTTTTCTTCCACTGCATTTTATTTAGTTACTTCATGAGTAGAGGTTTAAGGTCATCATGCCATTCAGCTGCCAATACATGCTACAGCCTGTTGTGTCCTTCCCAAGAATGTAAGTTCCCTTTAGGAACTTAAAGAAACTAGTGCTATCTGTTGCAAGTAAATCCCTATGTAAATTCCTTTATGATAGCAATCTGCAGGTTAGCAGAAAGTATATCTTTCCTTATAATGCAAGGGTGATTTCCCCTCTAAAACAAACAACCTCAACGTTTCCATTAGACTCACTTTTGCCCTCTATTCCTCTGCTTAAAGTTACAAATCACTGTGACAATCTGCAGCATCTCTTCTAAGAGAACAAATGCATTTTTAATGTTTGCATATTTAGAAAAAAATAGTCCAAAGGGTTCGGGGTGGCTTGTCCTAAGCAGACATCATTAATAAATGGAGTGAGTGATGGCTTTGAATGATGGTTCTGGCTTTCTGCTCCATTAATTAAGGAGGTTACTTTTATTGCATAAGGAAAGCTGGCAAAGAGCATTCAGTGGGACAGGGAATCTTTAATTTTTAAATATTTGCTGGCAGTGGGGTGTCCCAAGAGAATCCAGTAAGACATCTGCTATACAGAAGGGTAATTGTGGTTCACCTTTCACAGTTACACCTTTGACATACTTTTTCTTTAACTCTTTTGTCATATAAGGTATATGAAATAAGAATGATTTTAAGCCTTTTGTATCTATACTAGTGCTCTGCAGTCTCTCTACTCTAGGGACACTATATTTATATCAAATCAGCATTAAAATAACAAAGTACAGTGAGGAATATGAAGCTCATATTGGTCAACATGATTCCCTACAAAGCAGTGTTTATGCAACAGTCATAAGGACAAGAGCCCGTTCCTTGGAAGAATGGGGTGAATACACAGGACTGTTGTACACATCTGTTTTGGCTTGGAACCATTAGTCTTCTAAATACACAATAAAATACTACAGAAGCATCTTATTTTGCCAAAGTACAGTAGCAGATCTTGTGGACATTAGGGTTAGATCTTTAGCCAGAGTAAACTGGAGTAGCTTCACTGAACTCAATCCAGCCACAGCTACTTACATCTGTTGAGAATATTTCCCATCATATATGCAACTCCTGTCAAACAGGAGAATTCTTAAGTATTATAATTTCACTTTCTAGCATCCATATTCCCCAACCCACCTTCATTCCACTGTTCAGTTGACCCTACCCATAAGTAAGAACTACACTGTATTTTCCATGGTCCTGGCTCCTCTTTCTCTCTCACTCACATGCACACCCCAAACTTGGCATTGTTCCACATTTTGGCCATGATACCAGCCCTCCAGTACTGAAAACTGCTAACATCAAAGCATATCTCTGGTTAGATCGCCTTATAATTCTCTGAATTCGTTGACTTGGAAAGTGAATAACTAATAAGGTAACTTGCCATTGTTTTCTGTTTATTATAGTGGAAGTAAAAAGTTGGCTTCCAAGCTCCAAATCAGGTGCTAATTGTTCCCTTGATATCACTGCCAGGAAGCAAAATAAAACGGCTGTTTAAAAGTCACCTTTCACAGGGAGTGCCACAGGCACTTGAAAGATGAGCCTGTTTCCATGTCAAAGGATTTACCAGGAGTGCCAAGCACACTTGGAATAAAAATTAAAATCCTCCTTTAAGAAAAAAAGATCAGTAGGAAGGGCTTGCCTACTACAAATGTACTGTGAGTGGCTATGAGGAAGCTGTGGATGTGGACTTAGCTTGTGGAACTCCTTCTGTACAAAATGAAACACATCTCTTTTTTGGTGATAAGGACAGGTAGACTGAATGAATTACCCCATCTTCTTGCAAAGTCCTGCACTTAGGACAGAACAGTCCCATGCACTGGTATAGGCTGGGGAGTGACTGGCTAAACAGCAGCTTTGCAGAAAAGGACCTGGGGGTTACAGTGGACAATAAGCTGAATATGAGCCAGCAGTGTGTTCTTCTTGCCAAGAAGGCTAACAGCATACTGGGTTGCATTGGTAGGTGTGTTGCCAGGAAGTCACGGGAAGTGATTATTCCCCTCTATTATGCACTGGTGAGGCCACATCTGGAGTCCTGAGTCCAGTTTTGGGCCCCCCACTAAAGAAAGGATGTGGACAAATTGGAAAGTCCAGCAGAGCACAACATGACTTATGAGGAGAGGCTGAGGGAACAGGGCTTAGTCAGTCTGGAGAAGAGAGGACTGAAAGGGGGATTTAATAGCAGCCTTCAACTACCTGAAGGGAGGTTCCAAAGAGGGTGGAATTAGACTGTTCTCAGTGGTGGCAGGTGACTGGTCAAGGAGCAATGATCTCACGTTGCAGCAAGGGAAGTTTAGGTTAGATATTAAGAAAACTTTTCTTATGAGGAGGATAGTAAAGCACTGGAACAGGTTACCCAAAGAGATTGTGGAATTTCCATACTTGGAGGTTTTTAAGACCCAGCTAGACAAAGCCTGGGCTGGGATGATCTAGGGGATGGTCCTGCTTTGAGCAGAGGGTTGGACTAGATGACCTCCTTATGTTCCTTCCAACTGTAATTGTCTATGTTTCTATGATTCTTGGCAATCCCAGCGGTAAAAATAGGAGAATACCATAACCAAAATTGCAGCTTGGGTTGTTGGCATCTGAATCTAAACCATCTGTACATTTCTTCTCTTTTACATATGTGGAATGGCACTTCTTTTCACCTTTGTAATGCATGCTCATACCCTTTATGTTTGTCTATAAAGGGAGTCCATTAAACATAATTTTTCATCAAATTCTTCTTTAATTTCCTTACTGCTTCTAGCAGCTGCTATCTAATGAATGAACACATTGTACATGGGTAAAATTGTTACATGTAGAGCAGTACTCCAGTTGTACTATTTGCATCTGGATCCAGATGTTCAGCAACCCTAAGTTCTGGGGAGTTCTAGGTGCTGCTGATTGTTTGTAGTTGTTGCAGAGAATGGGGCTGAGTGCCAAATACAAATTCTTATCCAGGCTTTTACTGTGTATTACAGTGATCAGATTTTTATCCTGCTTTGCCATACTCAGGCCCCTGGCAGATGTGAAAGTGTAGGTGTGATGGGATCTGATGTGGGAACCCCAATCACATTTCTTGCCATGCCATTCCTGCCCCATCAACTAATGGCTCCCAGGCTTGGGGGCATATGATACACCCCACGGTTGGAAGTGTGGGTCAGCTGATGGGGCTTCCCATCCACACCCCACAGCTGGAAGCCCCAGATTGGCAACACATTCAATTAGTCATCTGTCTGTCTCACAAGATAACAGAATTGCACCAAGTGAGGCATCAACTTGCTGAACAACTGTGAATGTGGCTTTAGAGCCCAATTCTTAAGTGACAGTCTCTTCTACACTTATCACATGTGAAGTTCATATTGAACAATCCTGCTATGGTGTAGGGTTCTTCCTGAGGTTTCTTCTTCCCTTTGCATGTTGAGATTGTTCCTCAAAAGCCTTCATTCCATGCTTACTGGACTGTTTCTTATGCTTCAATCCTCAGGAATCTTCTTCCAGTCATTTGGCTTGATGTTTATTGCCTTCATATCTCTATTGCAAGCATCTCTGAACCAGAGATAAGTATACCTGTGTGGGCTTCTTCCTGTAAAGAGTTTTCCATATAAGAGATCTTTGAGTATGTGGCCATCATCCTTTCTCTGCATATGACCAAGCCATCAGAGTTGATGCTGACTGAGAATAGAATGGATACTTGCAATGACAGCATGTTCCAAGACCTCAGCATGGACAACCTTGTCCCACCAGGACATTTCTAAAATGCAGCAAAGGCAATGTAAGTGGAAGTGGTTGAGGTAATTTTCTTGAGTAGAGTATGTGGTCCAGGATTCTCTGCCATAGAAAAGGGTGTTGCTGACAGAAGCATGATTATTTTGACTTTGGTCTTAACAGTCAGTTTGCTGTTTTTCCACGCTCATTTGTTCAGCATGCTCATGATACCTGATGCTTTGCCTATACAGGTATTTCAGTTCAGCCTCAAGTGACAGGATGCTGGTACAATGGAGCCAAGGTATATAAATGTACTTGCAACATCCATTATGTTTTCAGCTATTGTGATTGCTGGTGGTGAGCTGATCTTCTGGCCCATAATCTTGGGCTTCTTGATGCTGATTGTAAGACCAAACTTGTGGCAGGCATGAGTGAAGCAGCTGATGAGGTTTTGAAGGTTGCTGTCTGAGTGAGGTATCAATGCAGCACCATCAGCAAACAGCAGCTCACAAATCAAAACTTTCCACACTTTAGTCTTCACTTTAAAGCATGTGAAGTTGAATCATTTTCTGTCTGAGCATTTTTTGTTTAATAACTTTATCGCTTATTCCTTATTCGATCCCACTTTTTGTGATAAGGACAGGTAGACTGAATGCATTAACATGTGGTCAGGTAACAATTTAAGAATGTGATTAACTGGTTAGTCGTCTTACATGTAATGTGTCCAAGGGGACTCATATTCTCACCTGCCCACATAGGCATTTAGTTATGCAGGTGGAAACTCCCAAGTTGAACGCCCATGAATTTTTTCAGATGATTCTCCATGCTATGAATGCAGAAACAATTAAGCCTACTTAGAGTAATTAAGGGTCATAAACAATGTAAATGTGTTGCAGGGTGGTGACGGGGGAGCGGTTTTCAAAAGCAAGCTGTAGTTTGTATCTTTTTCAGAGCTCTCGATTGTTGGAATCAAATACAAGCCATTCCAAGTATTTTAGTTGTGAAACTGAGGTTCAAAAAGAGCCTCATAGTATCAGCCTATAATAAAGGGGCCATGATGGTCTGAAACTAAATCAGAACCATTTCATAACTATGTTGCTTTCTATAACAGTTTTGTTTCCAAGCAGCCTGGGGATTGGCACCTTTAGATGAAGATTAGTATCAATAAACAGTCTTCCTAGAAAGCAACTTGATGCATGATAAAATGCTAATAATAAATAAAACACTAGCTTAGCCAGCCAGAAATCATGGCTTGCAGTATTTCAATGACAATTGTCAAAGATGAACAGAACTCAGGCTTTTTGTTAGCAGGATAGGAATACATTTTAGCACCATACTTGTTATTAACTTTAACCTTCATACATTCCCATGGGATAATTTCCTACTCCAGATACATATTTTGTGCAGTATCTTAAAGTTAATCAATTCTAAAAAAAAATCTTTTTAGTACATTGTCACTGGCACCGCAGTGCACCATATCCCCAAAGAACAGCCAGCTTACATGAATGGTTTGCTCTCTGTGGATGAAAAACTGCCCAGGGTAACATGTTACCCCAGGCAAGAATGTGATTTTCCATATGGGGTAACAACATACCCCAAGCCCATGTTAATGCATATGGGTAACTTGTTACCCAAGTGCACTTGCTGCATAAATGACAGGCCTATACCTGTTTGGTCACTTTGGGTGGATGCATCTGAAAAGTCAGCATTCATTCACACCTCATTCATGTCCACTTCAGGTATTCATGGTAATTAATGGATGGCCATCCTCCACTCTGCTTTGCTTTTGATGGGGAACTCACCCTAGTTTCTTGTGTCCCAAAGAAGTCCAAAGTTGTGCTGTTGCTGTCAAGCATGCACCATGACCTGTCAGTGGGTGGAGAGCAAAGAAAGCTGGACATCATCCATGACTACAGTAAAAACAAGGGTGGGGTGGATAACCTTGACCATTGAGTCCGTATGACCACCTGCAGATGGAAAATCGACAGATGGCTAATGACACTATTTTTCAATATGCTGGATGTGGCTGCCATTGCCAGCCTCATCATTTGTCTAGGCCACAACACAAACTTGAAGCAAAGATCACATTTATAGTTTCTAGGGTCAAAAGGGACCTGAACAGATCATCAAGTCCGACCCCCTGCCCTGGGCAGAAACAAGTGCTGGGATCATAATACCTCAGCCAGATATCTATCCAACCTCCTCTTGATGACTCCCAAGGTAGGGGAGAGTACCACTTCCCTTGGGAGCCCGTTCCAGAGCCTGGCAAACCTAACTGTAAAGTAATGCCTCCTGATACCAAACCTGAACCTACTCTCAATCAATTTGTGGCCATTATACCTTGTTATTCCAGGTGGTTCCCGAGGGAACAGAGCCTCACCTATTTTCTGCTGGTTCCCCATGGTGAGTTTATAGACGGCCACCAGATCCCCTCTTAGTCTTCTCTTGTGGAGGATGAATAGATTCAGAACCTTTGGTCTATCTTTGTAGGGCCTGGCCTGCTGCCCCCTGACCATGCGAGTGGCCCTCCTCTGCACCCTCTCAAGGTTAGCCACATCCCTTTTGAAGTGCGGCACCCAGAATTGGATGCACTACTCCAACTGTGGCCTGACCAATGCTGCATAGAGAGGAAGGATCACCTCCCTGGACCTGCTTGTGATGCATCTGTAGATGCACAACAAGGTGTAGTTAGCCTTACTGACCACTTCCTTGCATTGGTGGCTCATGTCCATCCTGGAGTCAACAATGACTCCAAGATCCCTTTCATCCACTTTGTTGTTGAGAAGGGTGTTCCCCAGCCTATAGGTATGTTGCAGGTTCCTGCTCCCTAGATGCAGCACCTTGCACTTGTCTGTGTTGAATTCCATCCTATTCTCATCTGCCCACCTCTGTAACCTGTCTAGACTTAGCTGGATTCTGTCCCTCCCCTCCAGTGTGCCCACTTCTCCCCACATCTTTGTGTCATAAGCGAATTTGGACAAAGTGTTTTCCATGCCCACCTCCAAGTCGCTGATAAAGATGTTGAATAGCACAGGCCTGAGGACCGAGCCCTGGGGAACTCCACTGTCCACATCCCTTCAGGTCAAAAACTACCCATCCACGACCACTCTCTGGGTGCAACCATTGAGCCAATTTGCCCATCTGACTGTGTAGGCATCAATGCCACAGTTGCCTAGTGTTTTTATGAGAATGGGGTGAGAAATAGTGTCAAAGGCCTTTTTGAAGTCCAGATAGATGACATCCACCTCAACACCCGCATCCAAGGACTTTATGACCTGGTCATGAAAGGAAACAAGGTTAGTCAGGCAGGATCTGCCTGCAGTGAACCCATGTTGGTTGTCCCTGAACATTACTTCCCATGCTGGGCCCCCGCAGATGTGTTCCTTGATATTTTTCTCAAAGGCCTTCGCAAGGACCGAGGTGAGACCAACTGGCCTATAGTTACCTGGGTCCTCCTTTCTCCCCTTCTTGTAAATGGGGACCACATTGGCCCTTTTCCAGTCCTCTGAGACCTGGCCAGAGCACCACGAGTGCTCATACAGCCATGACATTTAAGAAGATGGCATTTTTTTGCAGGAGCTTGGAGAACAGTTGATTGATGGACAAATACAATGAAGAATAATGGATATATGTAATCTGTCTAAGTCTGTCAAGTCTAGTATGACTGCCCTAAATTACAAATTTCCACAACGCACCCCAGTAGAACCTTCTGCAAGCAGAAGTGGATGTTGTGCTTTTTGTCCAAGGACAGATGACTGCAAAACCCAGAAATGTTGTGAAGATTGTAAGTGATTTCCTTGTGTGCACCACAGTATATCACTGCTCCTTTGTGAGGAATGCAATATTTAATTAAAACAGTTAGGAAATGTTTTTGGAAGTAACTGTTAGTTTGAAAACAGTGTGAACTCCAGACTTAGCAAATTGTTCATTCACATTTTGAAACTAAAAAAAGTTTAAATAATATTTTGGGTTCAAATTATCAATACTCTTTCAAACAATCTGTATGTTTAGTAAATAGTTTTTGGTGCATTTATACTGTTGTCACTGGTTCCATTTTGTTCATCTGGGTAGGATAACAAGTTACCCCATAAGATCAACAATGGTTACCGTTTCATGAGAATGGATGAGGACTAAACATGTGGTTAAGTCCTACTGAAACCAAAATGGGAAGACTTGAATGGGACTTAAGTGTGTGCTGATATGGCTATTACTTTACTAAACTGTAGTCTAAGGGCCTGACCAAAGTACACTGAAGTCAAGGAGAGACTTTCAGTGACTATTGGAACAGATCCACCCTATGAACTATTACTAAATGTTAAATGACTTTGTATCTAGGGTGGATCTGTTCCAATAGTCACTGAAAGTCTCTCCTTGACTTCAGCGTACTTTGGTCAGGCCCTTAGACTGCAGTTTAGTAATGATTTGTTTATGACTTGTAAGCACATGATAATCATGTTTTGGTTTTAACTTTAATCAGTGTATGTAGATTTGCTGAGTTGTGCTACTCAGCCAGGCTGTGGAGTAATCTGAAAGAAGTGAGGTAGTGTGTAATGATTTACAATGCAAATTAATGATTAATTTGGATGACTTTTCATGTAGGTGTATATTTGGAAACAAACAGCTTTGGGGTCGGGGGGGGGAGATGGAATCCATGTGCATGTAAATATTGTTATTTCCTTCATAAATTAGCAAGTGTCTCAGGTTCTTGTTTATATGATTTAAGGATCTCTTGTGACTGAATCCTGGCCTCAGGTGCATGCACAAGATAGACTGAATGAGAGCAACAAGCGTAACTCCAAAACCACAATCCAACTCTAAAGGTGATACAGGACTGTGCTAGAATTGCATCTGCAATGCACAGTTGGCAGAACCAAGTGAATTTCCAGTTAGTAAACTTATTAGTTAGAATAATGACAAAAAGTCAACCGAGGAATATTGTAAACACACTCAAAGGTGTGTGTGTGTGTGTGTGTGTGTGTGTGTGTGTGTGTGTGTGTGTGGAGGGGGGGAGTGGTATTCAAAAGAGCACTGGTGGATATAGTTACATAGTATTTATTTAAGTCCTAATTCAGGTACAAAGACGCTATTCCCTCAAGGAGTAAGCAGAGGCATAACTAACAGGGTATGAGTCCTGGGCAAGATCCTGCCAGAGAGCAGAAGCTGCTGCTGGCTGCAGGTAGGGAGCAGGTACCAAGGGAGAGAGGAAGGGGTTGGGGAACAGAGGGGCAGAAGTTTTACTTGTTTGGGGGATTCAAAAAAGTCTCCAGTTGCTGCTACCATGGTATGATCTGCTTGCCCTGGTTGTTGCCGTTACAGAAACATTACAGTGTCCACGACTGTTGCTGCTATTGCCCTGAGGGACCACCATTGATTCCTCTACTAAGTTGGTGCCCAGGTCTGATGCCCTGCTTGCCCCTCCAGATTCTGCTATTGTTAATGAGTTGCAATAAAAAACTGTGTATATGAAGGCCCAACGGACACCTTCATTTCGATGAATTCAGTTCCAAATTACTGAGTTTTAAATGATTTCTAACCAAGATCTTAGGTTTAGATTTGCCCAAAGGTCCACAGAAATTTCACAGCAAATTCTGATGACCAACACTATGGAGTTTTTACACCGTGCTCATAATGTCCACCACTTAATTAGGCTTTTTTTATTGCGGGGAGGGGAGGGGGGTTGTTTTTTTAGTCAAGTCTCAGCCAGTGTTTCCCAATTCCTCGAAGCACTCTTGCTGGGAAAAATCTTTTAAAGTCAGATCAGACACTACAAACATTACAAATGGGAATTTCAAGTATTAAAACAGAACGCTGATCCCACTTTGGAAAATGTCAATTTTTTAAGTGTCTTCTATACAAGCATTACTTCTTGGGATAACAGAAGAATACTGGTCAAGTATCGGCTTGTTCCAGAAGATGTTCAATGGGCATATTATACCATAATTGACCTGACTAGATTTTTTACAAAATGTGCATTTTTTCTGGGGTTCACATGGCTTTCAGTGACACAAGGTATGGTGTGGTAGACCTCTGGTAGATGGATACATCACCTATCCTAAACTCTCTCCAAGGGCGATATCACCTTCCAACTCCTTCTGATATTTGAGAGTTTATCCAAGTTCAGGCAGTAAATGTCAGAAGGATGCAGTCCTTTGTACATGGCTGACAGCAAGCTTTTTCTTTCTTTGGTTGTTGACAGCTATAAGAAATTCAGTGTGTTCAGGTCAATAATGGCTATTTGACATCCTGTAAATTGGCTTCTGTAATGAAATGGATTCTGAAGTCCTGATTAAAAACACCTTGTCAGTTCTATTTCAGTACGTAAGGAGCAAATACACTGACACAATTTGTCCAAGTAGCATCCAGGTATTTCAGAGACTGTCTTTTTCTTCCCTTGGTAAGAAGTTTTGCCTTTTAGGACTTCAGAGAATGTGGCCTCAAAATCATACTGTGATGTAAATATTCAAACAACTTTTGTCTGTGTAAAGACAAAAAAAGGAAAATAGGTTTTACATTTTTAACTTGAAAGCAGGAAAAAATAAATCAACCCTCAATGAGTGTACCTATATCCTCCTCTTTTTCCTCAACACAGGGTGCATCTACACAAGACACTAACTGCACACTAGCCTAATAACACTGTGCAGTAGCGTGCCAGGCAAAACCTGTGATAATACACTACTGTTCAGTACTATTAAGCTACCGTGTGGTTAGGGCCTGATAAAACCCATGCACTGGTGCTACTGTGCAGTAGTAGCATGAGTTACTGCCATTGATTTAGTACTTAGTTATCCAAGTACTAAACTTAATGCACAGTAACTACGGTGCATTAATGAATGTGTATATTTTACATTAGCACCTGGAGGCTTTCCATATAAATAAATAAGAAAACCAATTCCCCTAAAGTGTTTACAATTTAAATAGACAAGACAGACACCAGAGAGATGAGATACCAGAGGCTCACAGGAGGGAAGAAAGATTTTCTAAGCTAGTGGCAGAGACAGGCATAGACCTAAGCTCTGACTTTTTGCCATACCCAGCAGGTCACACTGTTGCTTCTTAAATTCCATCTGATTTAATGTGAAGCCTTGACATTTAATAAATGTCCCCTGCAATGTTTCCAGTGTGATTTTTATTTTGGTTTTGGGGTTTTTTTTTGTTTGTTTGTTTGTTTTTTTGGGGGGGATCTTGTGCTAACCTCCAATATCTGAGAGATTCAAATAAACATCTGAAACATAGATATCTCTCCAGAGGTGTAACTTGTCAGTACAACACCCTAGGCCAGTAGTTTTCAACCTGTGGTCTGCAGACCCCTGGGGGTCTGTCTATGGGGTCTGCAAAATATGATTATGATCAATCAAAATCATGTTAATAGCCACACTTACAATTCAAAGTGGTCTGCACCTCTGTTTGAAATTTCCAAAGGGTCCGCAAATGGAAAAAGGTTGAAAACCACTGCCCTAGGCAGTACTGTGCTCCCCCTCATCTTGCACCTTCCCTGTTCTGGCTCCAGCTCTGGTAGCAGGGAGAGCAGAGCAGCAGTACAAACACAGGAGTAGTGGTTTGCAGACATGTCAAGCAGCCAAGAACCTATTATTTTTTGGTGGAAGAAAAAGAGGTGACACCTCTGCCAGCAGCAGCAAAACACCACCCATCAGTCCTGCACTGTGCACTGTGCCACATGAGGGCAAAGGAGTGTTACAGGTGGATAAGATGGGTGTGTTGCTGTCTACAGGGACCTCCTCCTAAGCAAGGAGGCACATCAGATAAATCACATGGCTTTTGGTTTAAATATTAAGCAAGGGGTCTGTGTCACATATCTCTCGCCAAAAACAATTAAGAACATTTCACTTGAGCTATTTTTCATTTATACAGAAATGGTTTACAGCAGTGATTCTTAGCCAGGTTGCAACAGCACCCTGGGGTGCTATGATATCCTTTCAGAGGTTCTGCAGAGCCCAGCCCCTGCATGAGGAAGTAAACACTCCCCTCACCCTGAGTCTGGTGTCTGCCCTAACCCAGGCATCCCAAAGAGAAAAAACTGGGTGACTGCTCCTTTGTGGATTTATGCTGCTCCCATAGCATACCCTCGGCCCCCCATTCTACCCATTGACTTCAAGCTGCGTGCTCTGCTGAAGACAGGGCTGCTCTCCCAGCACTCCCAAGGCTGCCAGGACAGGTAGTGAATCAAATGTTAACTCTGAGCTTCTAGGTGGCACAAGCAAAGCCTTATTAATTAGTGAGAACGGTAAGAATCCCCAGTCAGAGGAGGAAAAACCTTTATTTGAAAGAGCTTGTCTTATCTGAGTGTGCATCTTTACTTTCAGATGCTCCAATGACTCAGGGTCACTGCTCACAACTGTAGTCCCTATCAGGACAGGCTTTTCTGCAGAGCAGTAGATGCAGATTATTTCTAAACTAGCGACGATGGCCAAATGAGTACCTGCTTAGCAGGCTGATTGCTTTTAGCTTGCTGATAAATGGGGAGGGAGAGGACCTGTCATTCAAGTGTTTTGTGCTTCTTGACTTCTCTGATTTCTAGGATGCTCAGGCTGATACATAAAGCCCTGCAGGCACATTTAAGAGACTAAGGCCCAGCGTACAACAAATAATGTAGCAATTTACCACAAAAGTCACACCCTATATAATAGCTAGCATCATAAGCAGATGAGGTGCACATTTCATTTTCAATGCACGTCACTTTCATTGACATGCAAAGATGGGAAACCAGGCAAGAGAAAGGAAAAGAACAGAGGAAGAGTGAGTGGAGAAGCAGGCGTTGTAAGACCCCATCGGAGCAGACCCTGAAGGAACAGTCGCAGTGGAAGGGATTTTGCTTGCCTCCTCAGGTATGCCCATCTTCATGCACTTTCATAAATAATGAAGACAGCTGGGTAGAAATTTTATCAGAAAATGCTAAAAATCCTGGTTATTTATATGGCTTTCTAGAGTTGTAAGATAATATAGGACCCTTGGTGCCTCATAACTACATGAGTACATAGTTGATGTATGTTAAAACAATCTAAAACATTCATGTAGTCATGCAGCCTATGTTAGCTCAGGGTACAGTGGCTTAAGAAATTCTAGTGCTGTGCTATTCTAGGAAGAGAGGTAAGAGTCTGCTCGTGGTACAGAGTTGTAAGGTGGCAAGACATTCTTAGACAATGATTTTAGTATGTGGTGTAAAATTGCCAGGGTGGGGAATATTCATAGGCATTAAAAGTCTTTGTTGGTTCATAGTGTGTGTGAGAGGGTTTCAGTCTGTCCCTTTGGTCTCACTTCTGGCTGATGGTCTTGAGCAGCTATCTTCACATTGGAAATGACCCATGATGTGCTTGATATAGATGTCCCTTGACCATCAGATGGTACTGGATACCATGAGATACCTCATCCGTTTTGTGTAATTGTGGAGTACTCTTCCGGTGCACAGAACGCTCCCATTACTCAGGCCCCATGTGCCCCAACAATCAATGCCTGTTCTGTGAAATCATATGCCTTCTCCCTCAGGGTATCAGCCAATGGCTTTAGGGGCAAAAATCAGACCAACAATGCAACCCAAATGAAGCCTTAGAAAAGGACAGAAGAAAGGGTCATCATGTATCAGGCTCTAGACCAATGATTCTCAACTGCGGTGCTGTGAAATTCAGAAAACTTACGGAGGATGTCTTGAGCCTAAAAAATGGTGAGAACTAATGCTTTAGAACAGTGAGATGTATAGAGCCTATGAAAAGCAGCCCTTCCCATGTTGTCTACAATGGATTGGGACAGACCAGTGGAAAATCAACAGCTGAAAAAAAAAAACCAAAGACAAAGAGTACTGTGAACTTCTGTTTAAAAAGAAGCAGGCTCACTGAGCTAAGGAATGGGGGGAATCTTGAGTCACCAGACCTGAGCAAGCTAAGGAGAACTAGCTGCAGAAGCCAGAAATGAGATGTTATTAGGAAAAGAAGACTCAGTCAGAGAAGGTGGCACCTGGGATCTCTGAAGACAAGTGCTCAAAAGTGGTGAAGACTCTGGGGGAAGGAATTGCAAGCAGGTGTGTTTCATTTTTCTCAACTATGATCTGTGCGTCTTTTACCATTTGTCTATGAGTAAAGTGTGATGGGCTTCGAATTCCTCTGCTAAATCTTCTCTTACTTGGCTTCAACATATTTCCCTCACCAGGCTATACACTGGACTGCTCATGAGAGTGGAGCTCTGGGAAGAACATTCATGAACATTTGGAGTATTGCAGGGGGATCAACACTGGTCCTGGAGGATAGCTGGAATCTGGGGCTCTGTTCCCTAAGAGTGGTAACAGCTGGTGAGTATGTGCCCAGAAAGTATGGTAAAGCCTGCCTGTACCTAGAGGAGTTTAGGAGCATATAGATCCAATGGTTGTTGAAGTGAAGATGCCTGGAGTCCAGAAGGTGGAGTTTGACTGCAAATATGACACCTGGCAATGGATACTTCAGACTTCCTGGATAATGTGTGCGCAAACAGCAAGCATATGAACAAATAAAATCCAAAAGCCATGGTCTTTTCCCAGACTCTGAGAAGAGAAACACACTCAATACATCTCCCTAATCACCACACCTCCTCTCTTCCCCCTTTCCATTCTTCTCCTGGAGCTTTTAAGCCTCTTTGTGGCTCCAGCCCAATTCCCTAATCAGTCACAGCCACTGTCAGCCTTCCAGCCAGGTAGGCTCTTAACTGAGCCCTGACTACCTGCAGCTGGGTCTCCAGCTGAGCTGCATCTAAGCATCTCCTTACAGTCTCCCTGTACTTGGTTGCTGCTGCTCTTGCAGCAGTGTTGCAGGGATGATGCTGTTGCCATGATACAGACTCCCCAGGGGGGCTGCTTTTCTAATGCCCCCTCTAAGTTGGCACCCAGGACTGATGCCCTGCATGCCCATCTCTTGCTATGCTACTGGGCAATATTGTTCTTCTAAAACATTTCTATAATTACATGCTTTGTCAGAATTACAAGCAAAAATAATCCCAGCAGATTTTACCCTTAATTGCAGGCACACATTCCTCAGCCTAAATGCAATAAGCCATGGGCAGACTTCTTCTGCATTCACTTCTTCAGGCACCTTGTTTTTTCCCTTCTTGTAACTCATTGGAAGCAAACATCTGAGATACAGCTGTTATCATGTGTCAAGTCAGGGAGTGCCGTGAAAATGTCTGTGGGAGTAGACCTCATGTTTTGCAGGGGCAGACTTGCTCTTATGCCACAGATTTGCTCAGTGCAAGAGAAGGAAAGAAACATCACAAAGCTGTTTTTCCTGTTCCCTGATTATAAGTGCCAACTCTAAGTGCCACTGCCTTAAGACCTTGGATGGATTCTGTGCTGCTGAAGACTGGATAAAATAGAGAGGAGTTGTGCCTGCCATGCATCTTAAGTTAAGGTGTCACCTGTTGGGCTGAGAACAAGAACATACCCACCTAGAGGGAATTTCCCCATTGCTCATGTAAGGGAGATAAGATTTGCCCTGTGCAGAATAATTGTGGAGGTTAGCCCCATAAACTGGCTCTAAGAGTACTCTGGGGGAGGCTGACAATTCTTCTTTTCCTCTAGTGTAGGCATCCACAGCAGTCCCTTCTGAGGGCCTTGTAAACATGAAGGGACCATGCTGAGAAGATGTCAATATTTCTTTTGCTGCTGAGTTGAGGGAAGATGGGGCCCTCCAGCCCCGTATTCTCCTATACCACATTCCCCTTGCAGGGAGGCCTTTAGTGGGTCTGGTAAAAGGTAGAGGGAATAACAATGAAAAGGAGACTCTTCAATTCTTTGTGTGGTCTATGGAAGTCTTGGTGCCTCGGTCTGTGAAGATAAAAGGGACAATATGGGCCCTCGCAAATTAGTAGTTTTTAGTTATTCAGAACTGACTGATCTGTGAAAGGGCCAGGGGTTGGTAAGCCTAAAGAGTGACCTTCCTTGAAGGGGTCCCATCTGGAAGGTCTTAGCTTTAGGATTGTTTCCCTATATTTATTTGTTTTTCAGAGTAAGTCAAGTTGCAAAAACAAAATGACATGCTTTAGTGCAAGCCTTGGTAAACAGACAGAGGTGTACCCATATTCAGCTACCATAGCAGGCGTGCTGTGCTGTTTTTTTCACTGAAAGACTAACAGAATGTAAAGCCAATCCAAGTGGGAGAAACAATTGTTTTTTTCATAATACCTGACACTGAAAATCATAACTTTCACTGAAGGAGCATGGGCAATTTTATAAATACTAATTATGGCAAGATAAAAACTCATATACCCACAAAGTGTCTCCTCTATGCTCCAGAAGAATAGTGTAAACTTAGGGCAGGTAAGAGATGTGTTCATAATCTAGGAGAAAGTTAAGGATGGATCTGAGCCTTGAAGCTAGGGGAATAAGCTGGATGCTGAAAACTTTTGAAAATCAAGTTACTTATTTAGAAGCCTATAGGAGACTTAAAGACTTAATTGTAGGCCTCCCTTAAAACATCTTGGCTCACATATCCTTTTTCTCAGTTTCCTATGCTAAACATTAAGCTTCTGAGGAAGTGAACTAGATCCAAGGTAAAACTATAATTTATCTTTACTTCTTCAGGTGAGGAGAGAAGGGAGGCAACTGTATACAGCCAGGAGTCTATTACTTGAAATAATCAGAGCGTAAATGCAGTCATAAAATTACACTGTTTGATTAGTGATGGGTGTATTACACTTACAGACACACACACACACACAGCATATTTAGGAGCTGTTTTCAGTTTACTGAGTTTCTCAGTTTTGTTCTTAATTGTTAAAATGGTTCTCTCTCTTTTAGCCATAATTGCACAGTTCTCTCTCTTTTAGTCACACCCATATACCACCCACCATGAAGGTTGGGAGTATGTCCTGTATTTGCATAACTGGATGGTTTGTATAATTAGTGTTTAGATTATTGTCTCTTTAGACATTGTTAGACATCTCTTTAGATCATTATCTCACTTTATATATGCTTTATATATTTTTTATGTCAGCAAACATGTCATGAGTCAGGGCATCACAGTGTCACTCAAGAGTCTTCTGTGTGTCTTTCTCAAAACAATAAAAGATAATCGAAGCCAATGGACTTAGTTTGGATTTATACTGGTGTATCAAAGAGCAGAAAACCGGACTGCAATTTCTATATATAGTGTGAATAGAAGCAGAAGAGAGATATTAAAACCATTGTTCTGTTGCCACTTTTGCTGATTTCCAATTCTTTCCCACCAGTTTCCTAGTAGCTTTAGTTTACAGTACTTGAAATCACCTAATCCATTAATCTGACACTACAGAGAGAATCATCTAATGACCATGACTCAGGAAACTAGTGTTCAGCTACAGGCACCCTGCCCGAGCTTAGGCAAGCTATTCAGTCTACTCTGTGCTTCTGCTCCCCATCTTGGACAATAATACTTCCCACCAGAATTGAAAGTGTTGGAGTTATGTTGCAGTCATGAGTATCCAGGAATTATTTGAGGGAAGGATTTTTGTTGGTGATATCTTTTATTGGACCAATTGCATGGTTCACATAGACTTAGACAAGCGTCCAAATCAGGTCACCAGAATTGTCAGTCATTCATTTTAGTGCAGTGCTGAAGCTCATGTAAGCATGTACGTGGTAGAAGAAATCCTGACAAAGCGAGCAGTATCAAAAACCTTAGGACATACATGAAAAAGGTTTAACCCACGATGTAAACTGTTGATTCCATTGTGGATATACACCACAAGGAATCTTTTTCTCCTTCAATTTACCTACCTCTACCACAGGGTTGGTTGGAAATGTGTGGATTTATAGTATTTATTATTACTAGCATTTATAGTATTTCTCTTTTGCTGCTTTCTCATCATTTTTCACCATGTAAAAAGCTTGATTTTTTATCCATAGAACCAATGATGGGCTACAAGGGATGAGAACAGTTTACAGTAGGGTCACAAACATTCATACCACTAGAGGCAGCATGGAAAGAAATAGGTAAATCCAAGATTCTTTTTGCAGATTAATTTTAGAGTTCCTGAATGCATTTTAGTAGAATCTAAAATAGAATATACACCATGACTTTCAAAATTAAATATCTTCTTTCCAAGATTACTATAGATTTAGTAGATCTATACTGGTAACTTTCTGAAAGAACAATGCAATGGAAAATGAACTCAGTGAACACAGTGGAATTGTTTCCATTGTTCAATTATTTAGAAGTTTTGTCGATCTTAGAGGCAGAGCTATTTCTTTAGTCAGCCAACAATTTGTTGTAACACCTGACTTCATGTCTAAGAAATGAATGGCCACATTGCTACAACTAGCAAGGGACAGTGTTGCAGCCGCACATTGGAGCTGAAACTAGCAAAGGAACAAGAAGGGTTTCTTCTAGGGCTGCGTGAAACTTTGGTCACGGATTCAATATGGCAGAGATCTGACCCAGTTCGGCAGCTGAATCTCCAAATTCAAATTGAATCAGGAGACCCTTTAATCTCTCTGAATCAAATTGGAACCCTCTGAATTGATTTGGAGAGATTCGATGATTCAGACACAGACACAGCTTTAAATGTTTTTTCTACATACCTCAAGGTACCAGGCAGCTTGTCAACGCTGAGATGGTGGGGTGGATGGAGCATCCCACAGGAGCATGGGGGGCAGGGAGGGGCATCCCCAGTGCACTCAGCGGCGGACCCAGAATTGGACCAGAAATACTTCCAGTCCACTTCTGGGTCTGCTGCAGAGCACGTGGGGCCCCCCACCATCGGCGCCCCCCCCCCCCCCCCCCCCCCCCCCCCCGGGTCAGCGACTGGTGCTTCCTGGGTCTGGGGGAGGCATCCAGGGTCCTCCCACGGTCAATCGCTGAACCAGGGGTTGTGGGGGGGGGGTCCCCCTCATCGTCAGTGGTGGACCCAGAATTGGACCAGAAATATTTCCAGTCCACTTCTGGGTCTGCTGATGAGCATGTGGCAGGCCCCCCACAGTCCTGTGAGATGCTTCATCTGCCCCACTGCCACAGCCTTCATGAGCCACGCCTGGTACCTTGAGGTATATAGAAAAAACATTTAGAGCTGTGTCTATGTCTGAATCGCTGATTCTCTGAATAAGCATTGAATCTTCAGATTCAGATTTAGCTGAATTGAATAGGGATAGTGATACAAATCAATGGATCAAATCACTGTCCCTGATTCGGGCCAAATCTGAATCCAAATCAAATATGGTCCATTTCACACACCCCTAGTTTCTTCTACAAGTATGTCAGCAACAGATGGCATCAGAAAAATTATTCTAGTTCTCCACATTGTGGTATCTTATTAGGGTATTTTTCTAGACAGAAGTTAAGGCCTTTAGAGAGGACAGATTTTTCAGCATTGGTAAGTGTGTGCATGGAGTGATTGATAATATTTGAGACTTGACGGGTTCCTGCAGCTTCATCCGGTATGAAGTTGGAATGCTATAGGGTATTGGTGTTGTTGCTCTTATGGTTTTTTAGTGGTTGGGAAAGTTGTTCCCATAGTAATTGGTTCCATTTCTTCTTTTTATGTTGAATGCCATCTGATAACCCCAGGTAACCTGTCTGCATGTTACCAGCTACTTTCTTTCACCAATTCTACATATCTCCTCCCCACCACCTCTCTCTCACTTATTGTCTCCCATCCCCTCAGATGCATTTGCATTTTCACAGACCTGCATTTTGCATAGCTTTCTGTGTACCATTGCACTGGTCATCTCCAAGATAAATTCCAGAACTCAGCATTGATGTGCTAATGTCCAGAAAATGTGGAAAAAATATAAGCTTAGTTACAATATTAGTTTTTTTTTTGAAACAGGAAAAAGCGAAGGAAGGGGAAAAGCAGTTGCTAACTAAAGTGTTTCCTTGATCTATCTAGGAATATCTATCTTGATAGAATATCTATCTGGGGTAATAAAACACTGGAACAGGTTACCCAGAGAGGTCGTGTAAGCTCCATCCTTGAGGGTTTTCAAAACCTGGCTAGACAAAGCTTTGGCTGGGATGATCTAGTTGGGGTGGGTTCTGCTTTGAGCAGGGAGTTGGACTAGATGACCTCCTGAGGTCCCTTCCAACCCTAACTTTTTATGATTCTATGATTCTATCTAAGGGAACAAATAGGCACTACCTAATTGTATGGACCGTTAGATACTTGATTCTCTGCATAACAGGCTGGATCTGAAATTAGCCCACAGGAAGTTCCCTGCTACCATGGCTAGACTCCTTCTGATGCCTCAGCTATCTTGTCAAACTAACTCAGGTGCTTTTACTGAGGGACCTGTCTTTTATGTTTCTAAGCAACTGTAGACAAGAGCTTCTATACTACAAGCTGTTCTTCAAGGACAGACCCCAAGCAGAGCCAGACAGAGGCATGGGTGAACCAGGTGGCTTCCCGGGGCTCAGACAGAAAGGGGACCTGAAAATGGTAATTTTTTTCCATTGTCCAATTATTATTATCATTATCTCTGGCAAAGGGGGAGCTGATACTAAAAGCTCACATCGGGCCACCAGGAGTCTAAGTATGGTACTGACCCTAAGCTTACATGAACAGAACCTAGTGCCTAGTGACTGTTTGCCAGGCTGTTTTCCATTTTTTGAAGGATATGAATCAAGAACAGAACTACAAACACTCCCCCCGCCCCCCCACCACCTCCCCCCACAAATGCTTCTTGAGAAGCAGAGGGAGAAGCAGCCTGGCTTCAGGTTTGGACAAAACTGTTTGTGAGTTTGTTGGAAAAGCTCTGTAATATCCTTGCACACACAAATTGTACTTGACTTTTTCCAATTACTATCTCTCTTCAGGTGTATGGTAGTTTAAGAGAGATGTTGTAGCCATGGTGGTCCAGAAATTATGCAAGAGGCAAGGGTTTCTTAGGGTGATATCTTTTATTGGACCAGCTATGTAGCTGGGATAAAGTTAGACAAACTTTTCAATGTAAGACATTCTTCCTCAGGTCTCTGATTATAGGAAGGGTTCACTTGCTGTGCCTAACTTCAGAGACTTGCAGAAAAAATGTCTTATATTCAAAAGCTTGTCTAACTTTTTTCTAACAAAAATCCCTAACAAACCCTTGCCTCTCTTCAGGAGTACAGTTTTTTTGTCAGCTAAATAGTCTAGGCTCTAGTCTCTTGTTTCCTGTGACATTATCAACTAATTAATCTGCCAGTGTGGATATGATCAAGTCTTGCTAAACTTTTTTGAATTAAGGTATATAAAATGGAGGATTGTAAGAAGTAGGGTTATTTATTTTGGATAGAAGAGGTATGCTAGGGTTATGTAAGGATGCTTAAAAATGTGAAAATTATTTGTGACAAATGGAATTTTGAAATATTTCAACAAGATCTAAAGAATACAAAGCATATGGTTGCACTCTTATTAGACATGAATGACAGGTCACTTGAGTACTTTAATGACTAGTAAGTGGGAGAACAAATGAAAGGAATGACTTATATACTGAGAAATCAAATATGGCAATTCACTCCTAGATGTAATCAAGTCATGAAAATATGCCTAATATGGAGCTGTGGAAAGAAGTAATATTGTTTAACACATGCAGAGCAACGCTAAATTTTCAAAGCATTGTATACTAAATGAATTTGTTACTACAAAAGGATGTAAGGTAGGGCTGTATTACTGCTCCTATTCAGTAGGTTGGGAAAATTGAGATAAAGAAAATGCCAAAAATTACAAAAACGCTCACTAAGTGTTGCTGCTTTTCTCTAGGTATCCATGAAATATCCAAAAACACAGTATCTTATAGCCCCCAAACAATTTTCAGTATGCTGTGATTTATCAGTTGATATACAGTACTATCTCTGTGAATTTGTTATTCTGAACTGCAGAAGAAAGTAGCAGGGGGGAAAAACAGACAAATGAGGGCACGTTAATTAAAATTATGAAAGAAAATCCTGGAAAAATTGACTTGTCAGTCACACATTTCTTTTGAAAATATTAATTGTAATTTCCTTTTGTAAGTTACATTTAGCAGGGCCGATCAGAATGGATTGTTTTGGATTAAATGAAAAATTTCATAGAATGTATATTTTATTTTAAAAACTGAACTTTTTCGTGTTTTCCAAAAATCTAAACTTCAAAAAATTTCAGGACAATGATTTTCTTTAGATGCCAACTCAAAAAGAAAAAAAAATGGAGATGGTGGTGGTGGCAGCAGCAGATCTGCATCAGATTGGGGTGGGGCATTCTCCACTCCTATGAGACAAATAAGCAACGCTGGTGAGGGCCACAAAAAGAAAGACTAAGCATGACTCTGTAGCTCGGTGCTGAAGACACTTTTTGGGGAAGAGAGAGTTCTGGGTTCTGTTCCCCTCTCTCATGATTGTTTATACATTTTCCATCAGAGATTCATTGAGACTCTAATATAGGACTCTCCCTTCCTAGGCAGGTGCTTAAGCACTACATTACAGAGCCATGCCAACAGTTGCTTTCCCTTCCTGGCCTCATAAATCTTAAGTTCCTTTTTCCACAGTGGTTCCAACAGCTGGGGAAAGCAATGTAGTTTGATGGTCTTCAGATTCTTCTGAGAAGTGAAAGGTGAATTTCTGTAGTTGAAGGAGGGCCCAGAGCCTTGCCCTCCAGCCTTCTAGGCAAGTGTTTAACCTCTAGAACCATGATTCTCAGCTGGGGTGATGCAAAATCCTTTGAAGGGTGCCATGGGGTACTGTACAATATTAGCACTATTAGGTGTGCAAACACCTACATGACTCGCAAGATAAGCCAAGCGACTTCAAATAGGAATCCATAGTGTCAAAAACATTCTGACCTGTTTTGGATTTCCTCAGTTTTGGTAACGGAAGAAATCCTTCATTCTTCCAGTCAAAAAAACAAAACAAAACAAAAAACAAAACAAAAACAAAAAACCAGAACAAAAAAAGAGAGAGAAAAACAATTGAAATTGGGTGCTGCTAAACTCAGAAAAGATTTGCAGGGGTGCTTTCAGTCTAAAAACATTGAAAACCATGGCTCTAGGATGTTACATATACTGCACAAACTGCAGCCATCTCCTCCTCAGTGGCACGTTCGGCACCAGAGGAGTTAGGTAGGGGGAAATGGGGATCACATTCTAGGACTTAGCCACCTAAAGTCCATCTAAGGGCCAAATCCACAAAATTCAGTTCACCATCTAAAAAATGAGGCTAATAGCACTTCCTTGTCTCTCGTGGGTAGTATGAGGTGCACAGATGGTACTCATTGACTAGGTACTTAAGACTTCTCTTCTCTATGCATTGTTTTATTTAAAGTATGCTGTGGAAACTCCACCTCCATTTTACCTCTGGTGTAACTAAACAATGCAGCAAAAAAGGTTAGCATTAGCTATTCTGGCGCTCTTTCCTCCTTTATATAAACTCATATTTTGCATGGCTTTTTTCTTGCTGTGTGTGGGGAAGGAGGCAGTTGCATAATATTTACAGGGTGAAGGCCGCAAATGTTAAATAAAATAAACCTGTGAGTGTCTGTAAGATTGTAAAGGAGATAATAAGAAGGTCAGTGCCACTAGACCAAAGATCCTACTATTAGGCTTGTGGCCAGAAGCAGCTTTGGCCAAGTGGAATAAAGAGCTTACTGTTCAATTAAGTCATGGAGCCAGACATACAATAACCTTGTTCTGGAAGTCTGAGCCAGGACTGGTTGACAAAGACTATTGCACTCTTGGAGAGAGAAACAGCTTTCCTTCTGGGAAGAAACTAGAAAACAGTGACCTTCAATGGCCAGCACTCTGGGACTATGTTAAAACTTAAGGAGTTGCATCCAGCAAAATTGCTGGTACCTCTGCTTTGGCCTCTGATACATTATTGTAATTTTTTTCTCCTGCAGGCTGCTGGTTTCTATCAGTTTCCTTTGAAGTTCAAGTGCTTTTTTCTGCTCTACTGGTGGGGCAGGCTTCCTCCCCACCCCCCTCAGTGAAAAACGGGTTAAACATTCCTGTGGTTAAAATCAGCCCCAATCCTGCCTATGGGGCTTGTCTAATGTGGGGGAAGGACCTTACAGTGAGGATTCAGGGGAATTAAGGGGAAAAGTATTCTGGACTAGTCTCCCCACCCCTGGGATGAAGGGTTACTTGCTGGGGAAGGACTTTTATATACTGCTGAATAAACCCTCTGAAGAAAAAGATCGGGTCTAGTTGTTTGTGTATGTGTCTGTGCACGGTAAACCAGACACACGGCCTGAGTTTCTTTTGTTTCTCCATGCCATAGATAGGAGCCAGGATCACCTCAAGCAGCCTGAAAGCCTGCCTCTCTGAATATGCTTTGATCTGCTTTCTTATGGCCTGAGAAAGGCCTTTTTTGTTTTTATTTCTTTTTCATTAGATTAGCTTACAGACAAGAAGGGGCTTGACTTAATGCTTTCTGGCTGGAGAACTGGGTCATGTGAAGAAGTAGACTTGCTGGAAGGGCTGTCAACCAGGAGTGTATGTTCCCCTCTTCTATCATACCCAGCCAGGACAGGGTGTTCCACTTGGGATACTGCCCTAAAACAGTTCCTTCTGTTCCTTTCAATGTAATGAAGAGAGTTCAAATAAAAATACCAACTGTCTATAGACATTTGTTATGAGAGGCCATGATTTTCTGTCCAACATTTTCTAGAAAGTCTCTTAATCTTCCATTTCCTTTCCATGGACTCACTTTCTAGATTGCACGCCTTAATTGCTGATTTGTATATGGCAGCAGGGGTGCTTTAACTAAAGCTCATTTGACAAGCTTGTGTTAAAGCCCCTTTCCTGCCATTTTTCAGCGCAGGGACAATGATACATGTGATGTTCCAGGTGCTTTAATTAGAGCCCTGCTGCCATTTTTCAGCATCAGGAGGCTGATACATGGGATGCTTGAGCCTGCTGGAGCACGGTAATTACCACGCTGTAATTACAGTGTGTTGGAACAGCCTTGCTGCACAAGTATAGGTGCCCTGTGTGCTTAAATCTCTTGCTGTAAGAGTGAAGTTACACAGTACACTTAGATCATACTAAGAACACTTAAAATGCAAGCATCTGCACATTAAAGCTCATTAACCCATGCTAAGTGCCCTCTGATCATATCAAAGTTACACCACTTCAGATGAGGGTTAACTCCGGGCTGTGCTACATAGCTTGTGTTAAGGTAACTTCTGTCTGCTCCATGGAAATAAAATGAGCAATTTTTAGTACTCAAGCATCCCAGGATGTACCACCCCCAGCCTACCTCCTCCCCCCATGGCAGGAAGGAGCCCACGTATTATGGCTTTTAGCGAGACCCCTCCAGTGCTTACCAGCCCTTTAGTGGTAAGTCAAAGCTCTGCAGGCAAGAAATCATTTTAACCCTTAATGTGCAACTGCTCACAGCAAGTTTGAACTGTAATACCAACCAGTTAACGTTCCACAAATTTAATATGGTCTAAGTGTAATATGTAGTTTCACCCTAAGATTCAGAATACCTTGGTTTTGTATTGACTTTCATGCTAGGGCCATTCAGCAGGTTTCAAGAATCAATTTGAAAGAAGCCTGGGGAAACACTCTGCCCTTCAGATTACTAATTTTGCCTATAAAAAAGTTGCTCAACCAAAGGGATAACCTAGGGTCCAGTACACATCTGGAAATGCTTGCCTGGGGCAGAACAAAACAAAGGAAAACATACAGTGTCCATATTTTAATTTTAAATAAATCAATGTGATAATCAGGGATCAGGTGGGATTCTGCTTCTGCAAGGAGAGGACAAAGGGAGGTTATTAGTTACATTTTTAATAAATCAATTTGTTAATTAGGGATCAGGTGGAATTTTGCAGCCTGTGGGAGAGGACAAAGGAGGCTCATTATCTCTGTGTTTTAAAATAAATCAATGTTTTAATTGGTGTGGGATCCCACTGTAGAACTAGGGGAGGACAAAGACAACCAGTCACTAAGATATATCTGCTGTGGAAGGAAGTAATATTGTTTTATACTTGCCAAACACTACTACATTTTTCAAAGCAGTATATCTAAAAATAATTTTGTCAGTACAAAACAAGAGATATAGGGTTGTGCTGTGCTTCCTGTATAATAGCTTAGAAAAATTAGAGGGAAAGGAAAAGTTCCCATTAAAGTTGGATATTTTGGACATTTGTACTTTGGAGTTCTTAAGGTATTTGTTTGGCTTTCACAAACACTTGAGGCAGTTAGGATCAGCATCCTGCTCTGAGGACATAGGTCTGAGTGGATTCACCCAAAGCCATTGCAGAAGTAGCATGCTAAAATTAGAGGTACAAACAGAAGTGCAGCTCCCCGCTGTACCTGAGAAGGCTTTGCAGGAAGTGTTCTGAGTTCCAGCAATCCCCCAGACCAAACAGAAGTTCACTGTTGACTCCAGTGAGGAGGGGAATCTAACTGCTGGCTATGCGCCTGCAGCCGATTTTCCCTAGCAATGGCTCCTTCTCTGTGAGAAGCTGCAAAGTTTTCAGAATGGGAGAGGAGAAGGGGAGGAGAGGATGTTTGTTCTAGGGGCTCCCCAGCCGGCCCACCTATCCAGTCTCCAGTCCCCCCCATCCAACCCTCCAGCAGGGACTGAAAACTCCCCAGACTGAACTCCCTCCACTCCCTTTCCCCACTTCCATTCTGAAAACAGTGACAATCTGGCACAGACAGAAGTTACAGAAGATGCTCTGTTTTGAAACATCCTCATGCAATGAGGGGTCAGATTTTTACCCGATCAGCCATTTTTTAAGCTACCTGCAGCTGTGCACTTATTTGGTCATGGGTATAAATTGCTTCCTGTGGCCAGATCAAGTGAAAATTGTCACTTCTGTCTGTGCTATAGAATTTGATAGTTATACTCTTGGCTTGAAGTTGAAGCCAGACTGCTCACCAGAAAAAGTGCCCTTTGAAGTCACAGCCTAGGAGTACAGTTATCCTCTCCCTAAAGTTTGTTGAACATTCCCCTTCAAAGGCATCTTACCTGCTGGATTTTTCTTGAACTGAACTTTGATGCTTACAAATACTTGCCCATAGTAAAATGGTGCTAGACACATCTCAAGGCAGATTCTTCCATCAGATTTTTACCATGTGGTACAAATCTGGCACAAGTGGCTAGCAAATACCAATAGCTCTATTTACTGAGAGGAAGCCAGCCACCCTCAAGATTTTGCCCTATACTGACATGCTTTAGCATGCTGGAAACACTGGTCTTAATTGCAGTCCTGCAATCTCCCCTCAGGACATCTTTATCACCTTATTTCTAGATTGACGTGCATGAA
>NW_005842422.1:164473-167232 GCF_000455745.1 Alligator sinensis
AATGGGTGAGAATATTTATTCAGCAGTAAAACCAAGCATCTTGCCATGGCAGTGGAAACATATTAAGGTGCAAAAATTAAAAGGCAAATACTTTGGAGGTTTTTACTGTCATAATCTTTAGAGCAGTCCCATGAGGCACATGCACACATGTATGCGATGCAGCACCGAACACTCTTAAAAACGCCCAGTGCTGTATTGCATATATTTGTATAAACAGCGAAATGCATGTCAGCGCTAAGAAAATGGCAGTGGTACACTTTTGAACTAACACATCAAAGATATTTTTCTTTCAAAGTGCACTGCCACCATTTTCTTAGCGCTGACATGCATTTCACTGTTTAGACAAATGTATGCGATGCAGCACTGGATGCACCTGTTTGTGTGTTCTGCCAACTCGATTAATCGAGTCTGCTCCAATGCACTGGATTTCCAGCAGACAAGCGTATGTGTATAAATGCCCATGATTTTGGGAGGGCCTGAGGTGGCCAGAATTTTCACACAGTACAAAGGAGGGCAACAGTATAAAGCTGTTGGTGCACACAGAGGATTTCCAGCCATTATATGAAAGTTTTGATTCTTAATAAATGCTACCTATTCTTTTACTCTGATGCACCTCTCAAAAAAACCCAGAAGAAAACAAAACCAACAACAACTCCTCTCAGAAGACAACTTGAATGAGTAGTTGGTTTTCCTTTTTGGTCTCTTTTCATACGTAGGTAAGGCAAATCAGAAGGAAGTCTTGCTTAGTGCTGGTGGGCAACAACCCAACTTGTGCTGTTAGCATGGCCTGAGGGTTTATTTCTTAGTGTTTTGTGTCACTTTTGCATTTAGATGCGTATCGTAATTACACACTAGCAATGCTATGAGTTATCTTTGTAGGTGTCACATCTGCACAAAGCCAATAGGGGTGCAAAGCACTCCTACGATTGTTAAATCCTGCCCCTGCTAAAGGTCAGAAGATCAAAAGTTCAGATCCCTTTGGGACTCACCAAGAAATCCCATCGTGCAGTTCAACCTCAGCACACTACATGCAGCTAAGTTGCTGGTGCGTATTGTTTCAACAGAGATATAAAACCTGAGATATAAGACCCAGTCATCTGTAGCAAGAAATAACAGAGATATTAAGTTTACAAGCAGTCCTCAAGAATCTCCCCAAAGGATCTTCAGTTTATTTTCTCACCTCTGTGTGAGGCTTGGATTGAACAACATGGCTGCCAAAAGGGTGACTTATCCTATGGATTAGATGATCTGTTGTGACAGATACAGTTTCAACAGAGGAATGGGGCCAGTTGTTTTAATCAGCTATGTAAACTAATAGACGCTTGTTCAAAATATTTTTTTGGCTCTTCCCTCACAAGCAGATTCCTCTTAAGGGATATGAAAACACATTTTATATAGAACTGATAATGCTCTTCTTCTTATTAGAGTGGAGCCCTGTGGAGCCTGGGCACAGCATCTTCTTTATTTCACAGGTTCAGAAGTCAGAAGTAAAAGCCTCAGTCTCTGTTGAAGCTTGACACAAAAGGTCTCGGTCAAAGAATAATTATTTTATTTTCCAGATTTTTTTTTTATAAAAGTCATTCTAAGTTGCAGGCGTGCAAATAAAGGGCAATGAACAGCATTCTACGATGTGTTCTTTCATTGCTTACTTTGATACAGGCTCACTTTTTAATTGAAACTTCAATCTGTTTGGTCTAAATTTAAGGACTCTTAGAAGGAATACTGACAAGAATTAGGTGGGATTTTGCTTTTTTGCACTGGAGGCCAAAAATGGGGATAAAGGCCATTTTCTACAATGTTCTGAATGAGAAGCACTGAATATTCAAAACTCTTGAAGTTGTACCATACTTGGATCTTCCTGGAGACTTCTGATAGAATGATATTTCATAGGAGTCAAAAATGAGTACATAAAGCCCAATTCATGGGAACATCTCTAATTAGAAAAATACTTAAGCATGTGCTTCAAGCAACACCAGTAGGAATTCAGGCACATGCTTAGTGTTATGCATGTTCTTTCTTGAATAGGAATGGAGTTGCGTGTGTGCTTTCCTAGCTGCCTAAATCAGGGCCAGAAACTTCAAGTGACTTGTCTAAACTCACAGAGGATTTCTGATCTCCCAAATGGCAGTCACCTCCCTGAATGTGCTAATTGTTTTAAGTATTCTTGCTACACCAGCAAAATCATTTGTTCTCTGACAAGTATGGTCTTATGGTATCTTTTCAATTACATTATAGGGCCTCAAGCAATGCAATCTCACATTTCCAGGGCAAATTGGGAGGAATTCTGCTTAAATGCTAACTATAGTTCTTGAGATACAACATAGTCTCCTTTACAAAGAGGGCTGCCTGGGTTGCTGTCTGGGTTGCATCAACCCATGTTATATGATGCGTGAAGCTGGAAAAAGAAGGTCAGGCTTTTGAGGAGACTTACTTTGGTCTAACACCAGGGGTTCAGGAGTGTAAGTGCAACCAACCCTAGACTCCTTGCACACGTGTGCTACTCTTTCAGCATGCCCAGTAAAGATCTGTCCTACAATCCTGCCTGCCTGCAACATTTAATACCGCTGAAACATACTCCACCCTTATCTCCACCTTTCTTCACTCCACTTGCTCTTTTTAAAAGCCTATGTGTTCAATCCCTGTGTAAAGCAAACACTAGAACTGCCACCATGCTTAGCTGGTGAATAAAGATACAAGGGCTGAGGGCTCATTTCTTGTAGATCCCTCTGCATGTAGGGCCTAGCTTAATGCCTGCTGAA
>NW_005842422.1:167243-183748 GCF_000455745.1 Alligator sinensis
TGCTGAACAGAGTGAAAAAAACCCTCCTATGACAACTGGATCAAATCCTCATGTGATCCATTCTGGCCCTGACTTGTTAAAATAATTTAATCTCTGCCTTTGCAGACCAGGATTACTGTAAAGACTTGTAGGACTTGTAAATGGATGCCACTAATCTTGAAAGTACTTAGAATAACAGAAACCCCAGCAACTACCTTGCTTACTTCTACTGATGCCTGTGACCAAGCAGAACAAATTAAATGGAAGCCAGTACAAGACCCAAATGATCTGTATCAAACAATTTCAACTTTAGATCCAATGACTGGGAGCCCAGCTGGGATATTTTGAACTTGCGTGCAAGTTGCTGCTAATTTGGTGTCGAGTTTTTTACTTTGGCTGTGTTAGCAGAGGCACTGTTTGATACAGCAATGACAGCAGAAGCTGAGGAAAGGAATGAGTGAAGATTGTAATTTAAATAGCCACCAAGTTTTTCAGCAGATATCCTGCAGTGTAAATCATACAGCATCAACAATTTCTGTTGGCAAGCATTCCTGAAGTATATACTGTGGAGTTACTTCAGCACAGTAAAACAAATGTCTAAAGGAAATTATTTTAGCTGTCTGAGTACTGAAATTGCTAGATCAAGACTGGTAGGTCTTTCAGAATCAAGAAAGGCCAGTAACCCTATTCACCTAAACCTTCACTGTGTTTCTTCCACAACCTGAGACCTACTCATCTAAGCATCACGTAATGGCTAAGGTTTAGCAGTACAACAAGCTTCCCAGTAGAACGGTGGGAGAATCTCCAGGTAGGCACTCTGCCCACCTTGTCACCCTCCAGCATAGGAACATGCTTGGGGAGAGTCAAAGGAGGAAGAAGTGTGGCTATAGTACTGCACACTCCAAGAGTTTCTGGACAGCATAATGGCAGCAAGTAGTCATAAATGAGTGCAACTGTGGGAATTTAGGCTATAGAAATATGATGTTGAGCAAGAGTAGTCAATTTGTGGCACAGGAACAGCAACCAATTGGGGTGACACACAGCACAGCAGCAGTTATGGCAGGGAACAATAAGCAGAACAACAGATTGGGGAGGGGAAAGGGGTTTGGAGTGGCTCTCGGGAAGGGTGCTGGGCTATTTGTAGCACACCTGCCAAAAAGGTCAGCCCCCAGTGATGTACAGCAATTGTTAGTTCCCCTCCTTGCTCCAACCTTTCTTTAAGCAGACATCATTTGACCTTTATGATCAAGATGCGTGAGATCTATCTCTGGCATAACTCTGTTTCTTTTAATATAGATGTTAACATGGCTTTTTTCTTTGTATGAAAGAATTAATAGATTCCTTGTTGCAGAATATCAGTGTAGTTTCTAATACAAATAGACATATGCAGATATTATCTATTCCTGTTGCCCTTGTCATATATGCAAATCCAAGCTTGAGGAATTTGTGTTCCGATGTTTAAAAGCATCCTATTTCTGGGAGAGAATCTGAAGGAAATATTACGTTCAAAATAAAATAATCTGCTAAAGAATGCTCATAATTTAATGATTCTGCTTAAAAGCTCTTAAAAGCAACACAAGGGGAAGAGCTCAAGAAAGCAAAACTCAAAAATATGCTTTGATTTCCTAAGCCAGAGTTTTAATGGTTCCTTATCATTGATTTGAAAAGGTTCCTGACTTCTCTTACCGGGAGGAAGTAACCCCTCCAGAGACTGGGCCAGATCTTCAGCTAATGTAAATAGGATGAGTTCCAGTGACATCAATGGACTCTGGCCCATTGACTTTTCCACCACCTGCAAAGGACAAAGGGAGTTTAGTGGATGTGGCCCGCTGGCATAAATGGTTCCTATACATCATGTGATTCTCAGCCGTGCCTGTTCAAAAGCCCTTTCTGATACAGTAATAAACATACCATAAAACTGTTTAACAAGCCAGGTCCCACTCTGCTCTCCAGCTTTTTCTCATTAAAGGCAAGGCTGCTTCAAGGAAGGTCAAGCTGCAGCACATTTAACATCTGCATTCCTTGAACGTGTTTTGAAATTGTTTTAAAACAATCAGGGGGGGTTGGATTTAGGGCTCTGTTTGCTTCAAAGAGAAAGTAGATGAGCATGTAAGCTCTAAATTACATAACCAGCCCCGCCAAGGAAATAAATTAATTTGTTTCCCAATGGCTTATTTATATAACCCTTTAATTATAGCATAACCATATCACCAGTGCTATGCCATGGGAAAATGTAATGCTGTTAAGCAACTTACATACCACTCCACCCTATTCAAACAGACAAATTATCATTAGGCAATTAATGCATGTTAAGACATTTCCACTTTTGTCTTTTAAAAGGCATAGTTCAATCATTTTGGTATGAAATGCATCCTCAACAATTACCCTTTTTTGTTGCAGCTTTTATAAATTTAAAATCTCCTACCTTCTGGGACCACAAGACAGGACAATAGTGACTCACTCAACAGCCTTGAAAAACAGGAGTGGATATTGTTTAAAAAACCAAACTATTTTCATAATCAACACGAGTCATATATTGACCACAGAGCCCTGTGAACCGTACAGAGCTCCATACTCAGTATTAGATTTTCAACTAGTGTAAACCTGTATTTCTTTATTAGCTTCAACAAAATGAATACAATGTATACCAGATGAGAATCTAGCCTCACTTTACAAACAACATAGTGTAGTGGTTTCCATTTCACAAATGCTTCTTGAGATCTAGTGAAAACAGCAGCATAGTTAGAGTTGCTAAACTGGGCCATTATGTGCATATGGGATGGCAGCAAAATAATGAAAGCAATATCAGTCATTTTTACAACCCAAATCATCACAAATAACTGTTCCACTCCACATCAGTCTTCAAGAGGCTACCTGTAAAAAATTCAGGCAAAAATAATCTTTTGATGATAATAAGAAGAGAGAGGCAAAATTGTTTTTATAATGGGAAAAAATCTTATAATCTCTAACTACTAAATTGTGACTTATTTATAGATATTGTAAGTGTTCCAGAAGGTTTGTCTTTCCTGATGAGAGTATTTAGGTTACAGTTAATGGAACCTTTTAAATGAAGTCATTTTTAGACTCTGTGGGGGACTGTCTTGCCATCTTCCAAGCATTATAGCAACCATAGCTTTGTTTAGGTACAGCTATAATGTCCCATAATGCTAGAACAGCTAACCCAGTTGGGTATCAACATTTTCACAGATTACAAAATAAACATTGTAATTAATGACTGAGGGATGCATTGACTTCTCCAAGACTTGGACTATTTCTATCAAGAATGGACATCTTCCTAAAAGACCGGCACCACTTTCACTATATGCATGGGTGACTGTGCCACCTTAGTCGGGGGGGCACATGCCCCTCCCCCCCGCCCCTGGCAACAGGAGGGGTCCCTCCACAGTCAATTTCACCAACCGGGGGGGGAGAGGGGGTCACCCCTTAGCCAATCTCACTGACCGGGGGGGGGGGCGAGGGGGTCCTGCCGCAGTGCTCCCAGTCCCCAGGGTGTGCATCAGTGCTCTCAGGGGGTGTACATGCACCACCATGTGAGGCATCATGCCTTGACATCAACTTACAGGCTGTGTCAGCAACCTTGAGGGACCAGGCCTTGTAATAAGCCCTGCAGATCTGAGCTAATGACCACTAGGATCATTTTTAACTGCAGAGATTAAGAACTTCAAAAGATACTGAAGAGAAGAAGCAGGACACCCTAATAACAACCACAAGAATATTCTTGGTTGGCTATGCAAATGATCTTAGTTTGACACTCATTTTTAATTTTAAAATTTAGGGTAAGATAAGGTGAGTTGTAGTAATCCATCGCTACAAGCCTCCAGTGTATCCAGAGCTACAAGACTGTAGGTTGTAAAACTTATAATTGCCCAAGATATTCTTTATGCAGCCATATTATGAGTTTGTTTGTTTTTTTAATTAGTAACACAGGAGCAATTTCTATAATGCCCCGAGGAAGGCCTTTATGCTGTGGCAATAAACAGACCACAATTTGGTGGTCACATGTAAAATGCAACTTTTCCTGACTCATTTTGCTTCATGTTGCACATATGAAAATAAGCTCATTTTCTTGGAACTTTTTATTTTTTTTGAAGAGCAGATATTTTGGGATGGCTCCTCAACTAGTGTGAATAGGCATAACTAACTTAACTAACTTTAATGGAGCTACAGTGAACAACAACTAAGGATCTGGCCAGATATGCAGAAAAAATGGGATGGCTTCTAAGCACTCATATATCATTGATTGACATCTTAATAGAGAAAGAGAACAAAAATATCCTGATTTTTCAGGGAAACAGGCCTTCCCCTTATTTTTTTAATTCTTGTATTTAGCTATACAGATACCAACACAATGGAGTGGCAATAGCTCATGTGGTGTTACTATTGTTTTACCTAAAGAACTCAAGTCCTGGAAAGACATGATTTTATCAGCATATCAGCTTTCTTTAAAAAAGCCCAATGGGCAGTGTCGAACTGGTGAAGAAACACTTGGAGTGGCTGAATGTCTTCAAGTCAGCAGAAGCAGATGGACTACACCTGAGAGTGCTGAGGAAATTGGCTGGAGTCATTGCAGGATCATTGACAAAGGTATTTGAAGACTCATGGTTTTTGGAAGAGATCCTGGAAGACTGGAAAAGGGCCAATGTGATGCCAATCTTTCAGAAGGGAAGAAAGGAGGATTCGGGAAACTATAGGCTGGTCAGTTTAACCTCAGTACTGGGTAAAACTTTGGAAAAAATTATCAAAAAGTCAATTTGTGAGAGATTGGAAAAAAGGCATAATGCTGAAGGATAGCCAGCATGGTTTTATTGTGGGCAGGTCATGTCTAACCAACCACATCTCCTTCTATGATCAAGTAATGAACTGCTTAGATGTGGGAGACATGGTTGATGTCATATATTTGGATTTTAAAAAGGCTTTCAATATGGTCTCCCATGCCACTGTTATAAAATAAACTGGGGGATTGTGGGCTGGAAGAGTCCATGGTCAAGTGGGATGGGAACTGGCTAAGGGGTCAAACCCAGAGAGTGCTAGTAGATGGGTCTGTATCATCTTGGCAGAAGGTGGTCAGTAGGGGTGTGCGAAATGGGCCGTATTCAATTGGGATTCAGATTCAGCCCAAATCGAGGACAGCGATTCGATTTGTTGATGCGGATCACTGTCCTGATTCAATTGAGCTGAATCTGAATCTGAAGATGCAGTGCTGATTTAAAGAATCAGTGATTTGGACAGACACACAGCTTTAAATGTTTCTTCTACATACCTTGAGGTACCAGGCAGAACTCATGAATGCTGCAATGGTGGGGTGGATGGAGCATCCCAAAGGAGCACAGGGGAGGCCCCTGCATGCTCGGTGGTGAACCCAGAAGTGGACCAGAACTATGTCCATAGTTCTCAATACTGTAATGAGCACAGTATAAATGCCTACATAGAAATATACAACTTTAGTTTTCCAATTGGATGAAATAATCATTAACATTCTGAGCTCCAGAGGGTCCATCTACATGAGACACTACTGCACAGTCATTACTTCACAGTTATTTTAGTACCTGCATAATCAAGTACTAAATAAATGTGCAGTAACCAGTTACTGCGTAGTAGCGCTGGTGAACATCTTTTAGGTGATGCTACTGCACAGTAGCCTAATAATATTGCACAGTAGTGAAGTCTCACTGTCCATGCTGTGACGCGCTACTGTGTAGTATTTTTTGGCTATTGCACAGTCAGCGTCTTATGTAGATACACCGATGGAGAAGAAAATGTCTGCATGTAGGAGTTAAGGAGACAGGATTAGTTTAAACAAAACAAGAACTAGCTTTAGCCCAAAAGAAAAAAAAAAAGCTTTGTGGCGATTAGAAAATTTGCTTAACTTGATAAGATTTTTTCTTGTTTGCACAAATCACCACTTTCCAATTTTAGTTAAAAACAGCAAAGTACTTCAAGAAAGACTTTTTCTGGGTTATGCTTAACTCAGTCAAAACCAGGAGATAAAACAAATCTCATAGATGAATCTGTTGGATGAGCTTTTATTCAAAGTGCCCCAGCACCATTTTTCAGCGTGGGGGATGCTGGTACATGTGACGCTCAGGCTTTTAATTAAAAGCGCTCTCTAATTAAAGCACCCCCATCTCCCTCATGCCTCCCGGAGCATGTGTAAAAATGCCTGTAGTGTCTCAGCATAGTGGTGTGGCTGAGACTAGATGTCAAGGCTGCAGCCATAGGCCTGGGCCTTTTTTGCTGTTTCACAGCTATTGCATTTCAGCCTAGCTGTGTGGCTGAACCCCAGCCATATGTTTGGCTGGCAGATTTGGGCCAGGGTGGAACCTGGCATGGTTTGAGCCAGGGTAAGACCTGGGACTTCTTGTTACAGGTCTCAATGTAGTATAGGCCTGGCCAGCTTTTGCTGCCCAGTTCAGGCCCAGTGAGATAGGCCTGGGCCTCCTTTTGTCCCTTTTGTAGTTTATGTCCCAACCAAGTGGTGTGGCTGGGCGCTAGTTGCACTTCAGGCCCAAGCCCAGATAGACCTGACCTTTCCTTTGAGTTCTTTTGCAGTTTTCTACCCAGCAGAGCTGGGATTGGGACTAGAAATTTTGGGGTGCAGTGTGCTGATGAAAGCCACAGTTAATCCCTCAAAGCCACCATGTGGAAGTGGAGGTTGGCACTCTACCATGTCTCCAGGAGCAATGGAGCCCCTTGCAACCCAGAAGGAGCTGCACTCTTGAGCGGCTCCCCATGATGTAGTGAACGCAAGGAGCAGCTCAGGACTCTCCAGTATGCCCCCTCTCCCCCAGCCTATTGCTGAAGGGCAGGAATAGGGGTTCAGGCCCCTGGAACTACCTGTTGAAGAGCCGCAAGTCCCAGACTGCCTCAGTATGGGTGAAGCTTCCCCCAAAAGGGTGCCAACTATAGACTTTGCTTTGTAGTGTCTTAAAATTATACTTGTGGGGGGGAGGTTGTTTTTATTTTTTGTAATCAATTTGGGGTTTTGTGTTTACACTGCTTGTGAGGAGGTGTTTTTGTTTCTATGGAACACCCTATCAAATTTAGTGTTCCCAGATTTCTGGGTGGGGGCTCAAGCCACTGGGATAATTTATAGGGTACCCCAAAATATGAACCTGGCCCTTTTTTGCTGCCGACCAATGCCCAGCAGAAGGGTTACATCTGTATAGATCACATGCTTCAGTGGGGGGGTTTAATGCTTCTATCTAATAGCTGATTAAATAAATTTTAGATTAAAATGCCAAAAACTCCTGCATGATCTAGCCAGGTCAAAATAACACAATGCCTCTTCCGGTAAATCACTGTTTTTTTCCACATCTGTCAACAGCTGTTCTTGCTTTGTCTCAGTATTTAACAGGTGGTAAGATTCTCTACCTTAACCAAAGAACTCTGATCAAATCCAATAATTTATTAGAGTGTAATATCAGAGTTCAATGTAATTTTTTAAGGCCATTTTTCTCATTCATCCTGCAAGGGCAAAAACTGAAGCTTGGTCCTTCAGGCAGCTTGGAATGTGTTTGTGCAAAGAACAGACAGTCTTTAGAAAAGGAGGATCTGATTCAGAGCATGAAGCCAGAGTACTAGATACTACAACCCAGGCTTTGTCTTCGGCTCTGTCTGCCCTGAAAAAGAACATTTTGTAGAGTCAACAGCTTCAAGCTCTGTTTTCTATTTGAAAAAAGAAACAATATCCTAGATCCACCTATGATGTCATAGGTGTTTAGACATTTATCTATGCTCACAGAAGTGACATTCACTTTAGAGAGAGTTGCATTCATACAACTGACAGGTTTACGTCTGAGTAATTCTGTCAATCATTTGTGAGTGGCAGGGGTAATAAAAAAATATTCAGAACAACCCAGATCACTCCAACCGTGTGATAATAAAAAAATCTTCAGAACAACCCAGATCACTCCAACCGTGTGCCTCATTAATACTTTCTTTATTTGTGGGAGACATTATCTATTATCTAAAGCAGCAGGGATATGTTCTGAATCCATATTATATAGCAGGCAAGGTTCTTTGGGTAAATGTGGTAACTTTTATTAGACCACTTAAATATACCACCAATTTTTCACTGCAGCCTGACATCTAGCCTCAGAAGGAACCCTGAATTTTCAGCCTACTCACTGCCCCTAAGCAAACTGATAGATGTACATACTGGTCCTACTTCCTGGTGAATGTTTCTGGCAGAACGCAAACAAATTGATCTTATCCTGGCCATACTTTCAGATAGCAGGGTTTGAAAAAGATCAGCAACCCTAAATATTATTTGAGCTGCACTTTAAAGTAATGAGCTCTTCTCCTATCTGGTGGCATTTTACACCCACTGCACACTCACTTTGGAGTGAAGTAAATCATTACAAACATTGTAGAAAATAGATAATTAAATCCTTTATGTTAATGCCAATAGAATTAGCAGGGGGGGGAATGGTTATTTTAGGAACTGCTCAGCTTTCTGTATAACAGGTTTTTATCAGCATACCCAGTGTGCAACGCAGCTGGTCAAAACACTGAAGTGTTGTTTCTTTGAGTGTTCTTAAATTTTGTAGGAAAAAAATCAATTTTTTTCATATGTTTTTAGACAACTGAAAATATTCAGCTGAAACCAGTGAAGAGCAGAAGAAAATTATCAAAACCCCCCAAATAGGGTTTTTTTTTCCGTTTACAACTGCAAATTTTGGACTTCAGGTTTTCTGCTTTCTGGGAACGTAATATCAAGAAAAGCAGAGCTTTGCTGCAAATTTTTTCTGCTGAAATCAGCAAAAATTTCTGATGGAGAATATTTAATAAGTCTGACAGCACACATCATGGAGACCCATTCAAGTGCATGCCTAAAGAAAAAAATTACTCCTTATATGCAGCCTTTTGCAACAGACTTGCTAGTAACTGTCATAGGTATCAAAGTTGATCACAGTTTACCAAAGTTTACTGCTATATAACTTATCCACCTAAAAATATATATTTGAATAGCTGTTATTTGAATTCATCCAGAAGATGGCAGTAGTACACGTACTACTCACCTGCAACTCAGTTATGCATGCAAAAGGGTTTTTTGAAAAAACGCTGGCTACAGATCGTCTGCTCATTTTTTTTTTTAAGTATGAACAGAAATGTTTAATTTAGGGGTAGCACCTAAACCACGGTAAATTGGTGTAGCTACATTGGCTACATTGATTTATCACACTAAGGATCCAGCCCCATATTTGCAGAATGTTTTAGCTTATTTTAGCTTTTTGCAAGTTATTAGTTGAGACCCTGCCAGGATCAGCATAGAGTAGAATATTATTTTTTGGCTTTTTACAAATACTGGCCATTGTATTGTTGGCATCAAAGGCAGAAAGGTGCTCTTTCTGGTCCTTTCAAACCCATAGATCATAGCATAGTCTGTACTTGAACTCAAGACACACTGGTTTCTTCATTGAGCTAGTGATGGAGATTATTGTACTGAATAGTAACATTAGATGAGGTGCTATCTTCCCTTTTAAATTAAGCCATTCAATTTGTCATGAATGGCTGAGTATTTTGCTTGCATTTGAGACTTAGATTTCAGCACTGGGAATAGAGTGAATAGTTGCAATGGTGAAGCTGATGTACAAAAAGAAAGGAAAAAAGGGCAAAGGACTAAAACCAACAGAGGCAAGCAATTACAAGGTGTATTAATGTCCACTGGGTCAGGCTGCAAAGAGGGAAGGGTTTATTGTCAGTCTCAGCCTTTTTTTTTCCATGAAAGGTAAAGGGAGAGAAGTGAATATTTGTCCTTCATGCAATTGGAAAGCTGTGGTTGGAAAGAATAAAGGAAGCTTTTAGAACATGGCAGCTGCCTCAGAGCCTGAAGCCATGGTACTTGATACTACAATCTATCCTCTTAGTGTTTTTTTGGCCAGCTTTTGAGAACAGCAAGGAAGGTATTCAGGATGAAGACAATGGAAAATGTCAAGACAGAGAGGGGAAAATCTAGAGTTTAAAAAGACTACTGAGTGACATGCGGGCTAGATCAAAGGGAGAAATTTACCAGGTATTTATAATTATAATGCTAATAGGGGCTAATAATAGGAGCCAAAGCTAAAGGGCTGATGCCTTCCCAATCTTAAGAAAAATATATTGTAGCTCAAGAGCCAATCATTCATTCATTCAGTCACTCATTCAGGTTCTCTCTGTGTTTGTCAATGAAAGGGAAGTTTCTTGAAGGCAGAGTGTTTGAATTCCTTTGCCTTCAAAGGCAAGACAGTGGATGTCTTGAAGAAAAAGTACTAGGTTCCTGGATAGCTGTTGGAGAATCAATCCCAGATTTTTTTAAATAGAATTAGTTATCAGAGTATGGTCTCCAGGCTTGTATTAAATATAGAGAAATAAGAGTAAGTATCAGGGTATTTTTAGATTTCAGGTATAATTTTGGTTGCAGTTGTTGTGGGGCCAGGAGCTGAGCACCTGATTAAGCAGCTAAATAACTACTAGATTTTCTGCAATCCTGATCCCAACTGTCAGCATTTTCTAAATCTTGTCACTTCAGTCTAAACTGTTATGTGTGTACACACACACACACACACACACACACACACACTTTCTCCTCCTCCCCTTCCCAAGCCACACACTCAGAGATGGAATCATTTCCTACAGGAGTCTCTCCCTGTTCACCTTAAGGTAAAGCTTTGCTTATTGTTTGCTCCCTAAGGCAGGTAACCAGTTATGGGAGTGTATTGTAATAAATCCACAGCAAAATCCATCTTGTGGTGAATACTATTGATAATAATACTATTACATTATTGAAGCAGAATTGAAGCTTGCTTAGACACACCAACTTCTAATACAGCTTGGCATACTTGGTTTTATTGGCAAAAACATGTTGATGACATGGAGCCCTAGGAAGGCAACAGACTACAGGCATGTCTTCACAACACTGGACTGTGCTATGGTGTGATGTCAGGAAAACACATCCCACCTACTCATCTCCATTCCACATGTGCCTCATGCTGAAAACCTGTCGTAGTTACTATTTAAACATAGGTGACTGGTAGGGGGTGCATGGGGATGCATGTGCTCCCCCTGACGGGGCCAGTGCCTCGCCTGATGGCCAACACTTATGCGGTCAGTAGGCCTAGTGCCCCCCCGACAGGGCTGCCACCGTTGGTGCCTTCTGTGGGTGCCCCCTCAGATTCAGAAGGCACCAGTCCCTCATGTATTTAAACACTCCTGAGCCCAAAAGAGTATGGCTCAGATACCTTGGGTACACACCAGAACACAACTGCATGGTATTTTTCTGCAAGTGAGAGGGTTGTGTTTTCAAGGAGGCCTCTATTGTATGGTCCAATGAGTTGGAGACATGCCATTTTTGGGCCTTGTTACACATTAATTTTAGGTGGCTTTTGGAGCTCTTAACTGCTGGATTGTTCACACATTAACTCCTTAAACTAGTTTTAAGCACACTTAAGGCAGCTTAAAGTTATGCCACTCCAGGTCAGGTTTATCTCTGATGCGTGTTAGTTGGCTGATGTTCCATTAATGTGTGCCCATTCCCCACAGACAAGCCACCCAAGTTGCAGTCCTTCCATATCCCAGGATGCAGTGTGTCCACTCCTCCACCCTCCTTTCCTATATGGACAACTTTTCCACTTCCTGAACTCTAGGTCTCAGGGTGCAGTTCTGGTATCAAGCCAACACCCCTTCCCATCCCTGGGGATTTGACCTTCCCACCCACAGAGATATAGCCCTATGCTAACAGCCTGCAGAGCACATGACAGCTAGCCAGGTCATAGGGCATGAATGGGTCCAGGAGTGACAAGAAAACAAAGTAGGCAGTCAGATCAGGTCCTCATGAGCTGGGTCTTCCTTGGGCAGGGGCAGTAGCTACCCCAAAAGCACCTTACCTCACCCGTCCCACCTCCTAGCCACCCCAGAAAGCATGTCCAGCCCCCCTCCCACCCCATCTCAAATCCCAATTTTTTAAAACATGAGTAGGGTTACCATAGGTCTGGGTTTTCCTGGACATGTTCTCTTTTTTGGCCCCCTGTCCTCTGTCTGGGTGGGTTTTTAAAATGCAAGCAAATCTCTGAATTTTTGCTTTGCCTCTGCTTTCCCCTGTCACTGTTTGGCTTGTCTACTTGGGGCTAGGGGCAGCAGGGGAAAGGTGATTGGCTGTTAAGGGATCACATGCTCTGGACGTAGCCCCCAGCAGCTGCTGGCAGGTGTGTGCGCGCGCGCACATGTGGCGGGGCTGCAACCCACATGCTGCAGCAAGTTGGGAGTGAGGGGCACCAGCAGGTCTGGGGGACAGGGTGCGGTGGGTCAGGAGTGAGAGGCAGCAGCAGGGCTGTGCAGTGGCTGACTTCCTTGATTTCACCACCCTTCCTCCACCCCCATTTCCTTTCCACCTCCCTTTACATCACCCCCCCTTCCCATTAACTCTCCACCTCCCAGCTTCATGTTTCCTCTCCCCAAAGCATCTCTCACACCCCCCCACCCAGAGCAAGGATAGAAACCTGGCCTGGCATAGCAGCACAGAAGTGGCAACTCATAGCTGTAGCTCCTAGTCCAGCCCTGCTAGCCAGCTCTTTAGTGGAAAGTCACACCTGTGCAGGTAGGTGACAGTCAGAGGTTTCTAGCCAACTGCTCCAATTTGAGCCAGCACTAACACCAATCAACATCTGAGCAGCACAAAGTACAGCATGTAACAAGCCCCTGTGTGTGCATATCCATACAGTATTAACGAAGGACCAGACCTTCATACCCTTAACTCACATGGGGAATAATCCTAAAATGCATAGCTAAATTTATACCCAAACCTTGTCTGCGTTGACCCCTGTGCTACAAATCCTTGCAATAGTGATTGTTTCTTACTGTGTGTTTGCATAACGTCAGGTATAATTGGGCCCCACTCTCTCTTAGGATGTACTACAAATACCAGTAGTAATGTCTCCAAAAAATAGACAACTGCTCCCAAACATTAGCAGGTCAACAGAAAAAAAACCCAGCTGCTGGATAATAACAATATGTTGTCTGGCTATCTGTCTGTCAGCCATCAGATAGTAGCTTTCATTATTTTATTTGTGTTGCGATAGTGTGTAAGAGGCCCCATCATGGACCAGGTTCTTACTAAGTGCTATACAAACAGGGTGCATCTATACAGGAAATTAATTTGATACAATAAACTTTGGTGCAGTTCAAGCTGTAGTTTATTGCTCTTGGGTGCAGCATTTACATGTGTACCTGGAACCACAGCACATTCAGCTAAGGTGTCAGCTCTGGATGGCAGAGGGCCCAGGGAGGTCAGTCTGCCAGCCCACCAGAGCTGCTCCCCCACAACTCAGTGTGCTGTGGAGGGCCTGGCTGGGGAACGAGGGTGCTACAGTATGTGGCTAGCCAGCAAAAGGCCTCACAATATAGCACCCTCTTGCCCCAGCCAGCCCATCACCATCTACATGTGGGTTGCAGCAGAGTAAATAGAATGGTACTTGTGTCCAACAGTACTATCCTACAGCAGAGTTAATTAGTTTGCTCTGGCCTAATAGCACCACTCGTGTAGACAATGACACTTTACTGCAGAGCTAATTAAGAACTCCACATGTTAGAAAAGGATGGTCTATGTCCCAAGAAGCATGCAGGAGTAGAATATCAATATATTCTCTCTCATACCCATCCACCAGAGAGGCTTATTAAAACATTAGAAAAAAGCCAACTGAACTGAAAACTCTATATAGCAGGATATAGAGTCTATGTTATTTTCCATTTCAAATGGCTCCAGAGATTTGGGAGAGGTTATTCTTCAGGCAACTCAAATTATAGCCCAGTAGTAGCCACGTGGGAATGAGGCTCATGGGCATCACATTTCAGGCAAAAGCCTGAAGAGCATTGGAGGCTGATGCTCACTCTGTAAAAAGGGAAGGTGTGTGCTAAAGGAAGGAAGAGGCAATTACTCCAATCCCAAAATGAAAAATAAACAGCAGATGTAACACTCATCTAGAATTTATTTTAAGAAGTGGGGAGATTTGAAATTCCAGTTGGCTGCCATCTCTGTTTCATATAGATCATTACTAAAGCGATCTTATTTTTAAAATGAATGAAGGAATCTCTCTAGTAGTGCCTTTCTGGGTACCTTCATAGTAAATAGAAATGTTAAATTGGGATGAAATACTAACTGGATTCATTATTAACAGCTGAGAAGTAAACTGGCCATTAATATCTACTTTCCCTTGGGTGCTGAAGAAGTGATGCTGCTTGAAAGGTGCTGTTGAATATGCTGATGCCGATTGCTTCGTGAGATTCACTTACCAATTTATCATTTGCTACAGTGTTCTCCTTTGGTTAGTAGAGGAGTCCAGTGTTCACAGCTACCTTGGTATCTGAAGTCCCTATACAAAGACTATCTCCAGTATAGACAAAGTTATGCTTTTCTCAGAACAAGTTAAGTATAAGTTCATTATTTTGTTTTCCCATTCTCCAGGGGCATGGCTCTTTGAAATAGGCACACATTCACCACCAAAAGTATGGTGGCCATTTTCTCCTTGTGAATTAACCTAAAAGTCTTGGCCAGCAGATGGAATTGGTATGAGTAATACTAATAACTCGAGTAACTAATAACACTAGTTATCAGTATTTCCCAAAGAGAGAGGCAGTTAGCTATATTATTCAGAAGGCAGGGTAGAGATGAACCTTAGACTCTAACAATCAAATGTATACACTTTTCTGAGTAAGAGCTTATTACCAAAATATCCACTGCCTCCTCCAGTATTATCTTTATGCATCTCTCTGAAGGCAAAGGTATCAATGGAGTTTACTTGCTTGGCTTCGTTTTCATGTAACTACACACTAAATTCACAAAGCACCCAACAGACTTTATGTGCATAGAAGAAATATTTTCTTGGGATACAGGTAAGACATTCCCTCTGCTGACTGGATCAGAAAAAGAAGAACATACCTCTTTCTGAATGCCAACTTCCATGTTATCTAAGTTGGAATCAGCCCTTTTACTTGTCATTTGGATGTGCACAAAGAGGGGCTGCTCTCTTCCTCAAACAGCCATTTTAAATGTAGCACAGGCATCATTGGCAACTCTTGGCACCATTTTGTCAAGTCTTCTTTTGACACTTCCAAAATACTTTAATTCTTGCTTCTCTGATCATCATTCTGTTGGTTTGAAAGTATTGAAAAGTAGAGCAGAAATATAGCTTATGGAATTGGTTTTATTTTTCAAATCTTAATCCATTTGGAAAAATACTCATCTCTGGTTTCAGACTTTGTAACATAGAAAGAATAAAAGCCCATCTACAAGCTCTCCTGGACTCATGCTCATTTCCATGTTAGAAAAGGACCAAATATTTCTCAGAGAAGGCTGTTTAGTTCCTATATGACCTGCACAAATTAGCTGCTGTAGCAGGGAAGGGCCAAAGCCTTGAGCAAACTCTACACCAGAATTGTTCTGTTTTATTAAAAAAAATGGAAAATGGTTCTCTCTGGTGGTCAAGTCAAAGGTTTTGAGGAGTAATCCAATCACATCTTAGATTAAAAAAAAGAAAAAGAAAATGTGTTCAGCTCCAGGACTATCAGAGAGTACTCTCATTGTGCTTGGTTGGTTCCCAAAGGTACCATTCATAGGTAGAGGTTATGTATTGCTGTACTGCCTGAAAAGTAACTTAAGGAAGGAATTTTAATGTAAATTACCCTTCCCCAAGTATAGCCAGATAACTATAATTGCTTGTTGGGAGTAATAATTTATTACTGCTACACAGTAACATCTTCTGAAATCAAGCCACTTAATGAGGAGAACTAAGGTTTTGTTCATGAACCTGTTGGTTAAATAAATCAGTGTCCAACACCCCTTGTTTATCCATATCTTAGAGAAACAATACAGTCTCTGGAATGTTAATCAAAGAAATTGCCCGTGCTGTAGAAGTTGTCACAACCCAGTGATTTTTTGTGCCTCGGCACTATGGAATTTCCTGGCCACATGAGAGCTCCTTTGCATGGCAGAGTGTTCTGCTGCAATTGAGAACCCGCGTATAGGAGAGAGTTCCCGCCAATTTGCAGTTTCCTTTGCAGGATGCATTTCTTCTTTGCAGCACAGAAATGCACGGTGCAAAGAGTTCCTGCTATTCGAATGTAAATTTGTGCCCCGCTATTGGCCAGTGCTAAATTATTCATACGTGGCAGCTAATAATTGGCTCGCTGGCAGTTTAAAATTCCGCGCAACTTCCGCCCAAGTCGAAGAGCTTTGAGCACGCTGCAGAGTGCCTCTGAAGTTATCTGACTTGCGGCTGCTGATCGATAGACTGATCACCTATCGATCTTTCTTCCCGTCACCGAGCGCAACCCCGACGTACCCCTTTCCCCGCCAGCTTCGAATTGCGGACGGATTAACTGGCTTGGGCCCCGCCAGCTGGAACAACTCGCGTGGTTGTTCAGACGACCGGACCACCTGCGTCGTGATTGCAAGCGGCGTGAGTAAAGTTTTTTGCAACCAATAAGTTGTGTCTGCCTCTCCATTCACCAGCCCGCCCTAACGTACGACCAAT
>NW_005842422.1:187673-210464 GCF_000455745.1 Alligator sinensis
CAGATCGGAGCTTTTGACTCTTCGCAGTTTCAGGCAGGAAAAGTTTGGCAGGTAGATCTGCTAGGACCCCTCCCAGGGTCTAAACCGCCAAATAAAGGACTAGTTGTTGTGGACTTGGGAACAAGACAGTTACAGGTTATTCCCTTACGGAGGAGCAACGCCACTGCTGCGATTGCAGCCTTGACTGCTGTGTTTGCCACCTGGCAACCACCTCACGAGATTCAGTCTGACGGAGGACCTCCGTTTAACTCTAATGCTGTGGACAAATTTGCTCGTCTTCACAACGTAGTATGGCATCTTCACCTGCCATACCACCCGCAGTCCAACGGCGTTGTGGAAAGGCACATAGGCCTGTATAAAGAACAACTTCATCTTAGAGGAGGATGAACGTTTAAGAACTGGACCAAGCTAAATCATGATGTTTTCATCTCGCTGAACACCACTAAGCCTTTATGGGATGAAGCCAATGTCCAAGAACCTCCACCTTGGAAGCCCAAGTTCCAGCCAGATGAGTTAGTGTGGATCTCGATAACTCACCCTCATCAGTCTCACCCGCAAGTTCACAAAGGAACAGTTCAACGGTCAGGACAGTCCAACTAGAGGAGAAACCTGATCGTCCTCCTATCATAGTTCATCACAACTGGATGACTTGCCGTTCCGACGTTCACCCAGTATCCTTACCGTAAATCCAATTATGATTCTCTCTTGTTTTGTTTTGTTGTTGTTTTCTTTTCTCTACAGATTTAGCCCCAACAAAAGCGATAACCCACAACAGCCTGATTACCACACTGCAGTTCATTCGGATCCATAGAGTGATGGTGGTAAAGGAGACACTGAGACAGAGAATGTCCATTTGCTCAGGACTTACTATGACACTGTTTTCTCTCATTTTATTAGGCGTTTTATTGACATTGTCTGTTATAGGAGAGGACGGACCAACTATTAGACAAGGAAAGTCCCAAGCGGATGTTCTCCAATCAGACGATGATCAACAGTTGTTGTTATATGTTTAAAGTTATTGTATTTTGTATTTGTTAAAAGGACCGGTCTATTAAGTTGTTTATTTATATTTATATTTATATTTATATTTAACATAACGTAACTTATATATATATATAGGTTGTTAAAGCTTTGCCAGGTCAGTGAATCCCGAAGCAAGAAAGCCTTAAAATGTGCTCATGTGTCTGAAATTCCAGTTGTGCCATCGGCAAGGGGGCATGTCACAACCCAGTGATTTTTGTGCCTCGGCACTATGGAATTTCCTGGTCACATGAGAGCTCTTTGCACTTCAGAGTGTTCTGCTGCAATTGAGAACCCGCGTATAGGAAAGAGTTCCCGCCAATCTGCAGTTTCCTTTGCAGGATGCATTTCTTCTTTGCAGCACAGAAATGCACAGTGCAAAGAGTTCCCGCTATTCGAATGTAAATTTGTGCCCCGCTATTGGCCAGTGCTAAATTATTCATACGTGGCAGCTAGTAATTGGCTCGCTGGCCATTTAAAATTCCACGCGACTTCCACCCAAGTCAAAGAGCTTTGAGCACACTGCAGAGTGCCTCTGAAGTTATCTGACTTGCGGCTGCCAATTGATAGACTGATCACCTATTGATCTTTCTTCCCGTCACCGAGCGCAATCCCAGACGTACCCCTTTCCTCACCAGCTTCGAATTGCGGACGGATTAACTGGCTTGGGCCCTGCCAGCTGGAACAACTCACGTGGTTGTTCAGACGACCGGACCACCTGCGTCGTGATTGCAAGCGGCGTGAGTAAAGTTTTTTGCAACCAATAAGTTGTGTCTGCCTCTCCATTCACCAGCCCGCCCTAACGTACGACCAATTTCTAACGCAACTTGAGTCGGCTCTGGCCGTCTGAGACAGAAGTGAATCCTTACTGCTTATTTAAAGATATGTCCACAAATAGTTTTTGGAAGTATTCAGCTTGTCCCCCTCAGTGAGCATGTCTACACAAGATACTACCACACAGTGGTTACTGCACATTTATTTAGTACTTTATATAGGCTTGTATAAACAAGCATGCACATTTATTTAGTACTTGTTTATACTTGTACTAAATAAATGTGCAGAACCGGGGGTACTGTGTAGTAGCACCAACGAACACCTTTTAAGTGATGCTACTGCACAGTAGCTTAATTAAACTGCACAGTAACTTCTTAGCACTGGTGGTGCTGTGATGAGCAACTTCACAGTATTATTCAGCTGCTGTGTAGTTAGCAGCTTATGTGGACACACCCAGTATGTTTAAAATGTGGGTTTGGTAAAGCATTTTGTGCTTGGATATTTCTTATCAAAATATATTTAGGGTTTCCTTTCCCTTTTCTGCTGTTAGTTACATTCCATCCTATTTCCTAACTTTCACGTCAATAGTTGTTTCTCTCTATGAAGCGGTGAAACAATGAGCCAGGAGGGTAGGGAGGAGTCAGGGGGGAGAATGTTGTGCAGCCCTGACAAACCTTAATCCTTTCTTCTGGATGTTGGCCTCCATTTGACTATTGACTCTGTGAACTCTACAGGTCACCCGCGTGATCCAGAAGCATAACTGTAGCTTTTGCAGATGCACCTGAGCCACTAAATGAGTGAGCTCATGCCTGAGCATTAGTGTAGCTATAACAACTGGAGCTCAGGATGGGCTAAGTGCCAGAATACTTGCCCAATATCCCAAGTGACATTTTCAGCCCACATTGAATACCTTGCTGTCTATTCAGTTCCTGAGCCTGCTTGCTTAAAGTGAGCTCCAGTACATCTTACACAGGCTGGAGTCACATCTTGCACTGCAGTAGAGACATGCCCACAGATGATATAGAATCCATTGCCCCTGCCTTATTAGCAAAGCTCTTCAATTCATAAGACTAGAAGACAGTTGACTACCCAGAACAAAGTGTGCAAATCTGTTGGGGCTATGACACAGCTGCTGAATCTCTGAGCTGGATGTCAACATAGAGAGATGTGATGATGGGTCACAAGGGTGAAGGGTAGCTGAATTTGAGGTATTACAAACTTGAAAACTGTTCTGGTTTGGTCCAGGCTCAGGATGTTCCTCATACATTGTTTGATAAGGTTCTTCCACCCTTGATATGAACATGGTAGTTGTTGACCAAAAGGAAGATACACTGTTGACCCGAGGGAAGATATAATGCCATAGGCTTATGGCATGGGTCTAGTAGAGAATCAGAGATATTAATCTGGAGATTGTTATGGCCTTACTTACAAATGCTTGAATTAGTACTATATAAATACAGTAAAAGTTCCATTAACCAGTGCCTAATAAGCTGGCATGTTCTATTAACCGGCATGCCAGCTTGTAAGGTAAAGTGAAAACAGAAGTACCCACCGTGGTACTTCGTTTCACTGAGCCCCCATTGCCCAGGGCAAAGCAGCCTGCGCTGCTGAGCTCCCACGGCCCAGAGGCGTAACAGGCTGCTCAGGGCCCACCTTCCTGTCCCACAGGGCCTGCATGGGAAAAGCGGTGGGAGAAACAGTGGCCTGAACAGGCAAGGATGCCTGTTTTGGGCACTTAATTAACCGGCATATGCCAGTTAATTAAAGTAATATTCCCCAGAGTTGCCAGATAACAGAGCTTTTACTGTATTATCAATGGGAGAAATTCACTCCTGTGTAGAAGCATGGACCTAGAACAAGGCCTATCTACTAGTTAACTCCCACTAAACTTCTGTTAATAGTACTGTAGTTATGAGATGCATAAGCTTTCTGCTGGCCCTCTACACAAGGATGATTTTTACCCAAACATTGCAGTTGGTTTCAAAATAAAGTGCGGGGACCATGGCAAATACAGGGATTTCAGCTAAGCAGGAGAAACAGAGATCAAGGAAGCAAGGAAGCAAAGGGGATAGATTAAGGAGAGTGCGATGGAATCAAGGGAAGGATGGCAGAATAGGGGAGTGGAAAGAAGGAGATGATGTTTTGTATGGCATGGGGACTAGAGCTGGATAACTGGCTTCTGACTGGATGTCAGAGTGAATAAGCTCTTCCTGAACAATTGTCCTTAGTGTACACTGTATGAAGGATAGTGCTATGCAGTCACTTTCTGAATTATGCCATTTACCATAAAGTAAGAATAAATGCAAATCACTTAGCTTACTAAGAGGCAGGGCAGAAAAATCCCATCATGCCCAGACATCTTTAGAAGAGGAAAGACCAACCTTCTTTTCCATTTGCTTTTTACTTCTTATTTATTTCCTTTTGCTCCTTTCCCAGGCACTTTCTTCCTTCTGGGTCAGCCAGTTTAAATTGAAGCCTGTAGTGAGAGATCCATTTCTCGCCAAACAAACTCCTTTACAGGAAAGACAATGACTTTAGATATATTTTTAAACAAGTATCCCGCCCTCCCTTCCCCCTTTATTGGTTTGGTTGCTTTATTTTTGTCAGCTGACGCTCTGAGCCAAATGCTGCTTCTCCCACCCTACAGGAAAGCCAGCAAAAGAACTTCTCAAGAGTGTCTGGCACAGCCTGGGAATTCTTTTACCTTTGCAGGGAGGTTCTATCTTCTCTCTTTTAGGCTTGTCTCAGCAATAACAAAACAAAATTAGTCTCCCAGGGAAGAAGTAATTATTACCCACCATGTTATTTCAGTCACTCTCTTTTCTCATTGGTAAGAGATATAAAAAGGGAAGGGAAGCAATAACGTCTTCCAAAAAGATAAAAATAAACCCATCCTAAAAATGGGCTAGATCATTCTCCCCAGCCCATGTATGGAGTTTCAGTAATACTGATGGGAGCTCAGGACATGGGCCTAAAATTAAGGGAATGTTAAGGAAAATTATGACATCAAATACTTGGGCATACTTACACCTACACCTCGTCCCATGTTGAGTGGCTCCTGTTACAGATTACATTTCCTCCTCTTGTGGGAGAACCAGGTCCAACTCTCTTCTCTGCCATTGTCCTTCATCCCAGCTGAGTAGCTTAGCCACAAAAAAGTTAGTGTCTGTTCTGGGTGCGTCTTCCCCTGGTTCTAACTGGAAATTCTGTCTGGGAACTGAGAAACCTTTCCTGATATCTATCGATCTAAAAAAAAAAACAAAACAAAAAAAAAAAACAAAAAAACAAAAAACAAAAAAAAAAAAAAACCAAAACTGGGGCATGTTTACAAACATATTTGGTTTCAACAAAATGGTCTTTTCCATATGAAAAGCTGTTTCATTGAAAGCTTCTTGATCAACTGTCCTGAGTTGATCCCAAAGTTCATCCTTTGAGTCCCCTTAATCCAACCTTCATAAAGAAGCAATATCTTGGATTTTAAACTCTTGTCCTCCCATATTCAGATAGGCAATTGCTCTGCAAAGCAGGCAAGCATCATCACTAGAACTGTGCTGAGCTTTTCAATTAGCAGGCAGCTCCAAAACATCAAAAGGTATGATTTGGTTTGGGCCAAAATAAAAAAATCCCTCACTTCAAATAAAATCAAATGTTTCAATTGACCAGAGGACAAAATGTTACATTTCCAAAATGTGAACAGTTTTATATTACTTTTAAAAAAGGGAACAAAAAGAAATTTTAAAGAAAAAGTTGTTATGAATTGAAGATCAATTTGTTTAATTTTGAAATGTTCAAACTTGATTACACATCATAAAAAGTTATGGTTGGAAGGGACCTCAGGAGGTCATCTAGTCCAACTTCCTGTTCAAAGCAGGACCACCCCCAACTAGATCAAGTTCAACCAAGTTCAACTTCGATTTGTGTAATAAGTTGATTTGACAAAGATGTATTTTTGTAGAAAACCAAGTTTCCCCTGAAAATCTTGCCACAGCTCTAATTGTGTTACAAACTGAGTAACATTGACTTTGATGGCCATCCAGTAGGCCAAAGGGAGAGCCAACAGTGGAAGCTGGGCTGCCTGGATCGGCGAGGTCTATCCTATTGGTCATGCTACTACCATTGAGTTAAGTGGACCTGCTTGCAAGTACACAGTTACTCTGGCACCTGCAAAGTCCAACACACAAATGCGTTAAAATGTATCTTTGGAACAAAACTAAATTTGGACACAAGTTTCAAGAAGCAGAAGAGAAGTGTCTTGACAACAATTCTGAGAAGTAGATTATGCCATCCTTTCCCTGAACTGATAATAATTACTCACTTGAGTGGCCCCATTGAAGTTAAGGGATTCATAAACGGGGCCCAAGCAGACAGTTATCACAACTTTTGGTATTATTTATTGAGAGAAATTCCAGCTTAGAAATTGGATTCTTGATTTAGGGGGAAAAATGAATACAGTACTCAATATCCAGTAGAATTTTTGGACTTTTAAAGCATTGTCAAATCTCAACTTCCACTTGGCTAAGATTCAAAATCCTACGCATTTTTATGGGTAAACTACTCTCATATTTAACAACAATTCAATACCCTAAAAATAAGAAGCATGGATGCCTTATTAGCTGATAGCAAACTAAATGTGGTAATAAAGAAAGAAGAATCGGTTTCATGTTTTAAACAATTGCTTCAAATCTGGACAAAGTCCTAAAATAATAAAGGAAGCAAACATTTCCATCATAAACACATTTATTATTTCCACATGGGGTGTGTGTATTTGTATAGTATGTGCAATTAGGCTTCCTTTCACAAATTAGAAATATGTTTCAAATTCCATATGAACAATAGCCACTCTCACCAAGAGGTCTCAAGGTTTCTTTTGTGACACACTGGAAGAACTAGGAAACTTGGGAAAACTGGTGTGATCCCTTTAATGTAACCTCTTTAGAGTTGGGTGAATAGTACAAAATGTTCTTTGGTGGCCTGATCCAGAGCACATTAAAGTTAGTGAAAGTGGGCCCAATTTGAATTTATGTTGGCCAGTTTTTCTTCCTTTCCGCATTCACATTTATTAGCATTTGTGTGATGGTTCTTGTGAATATCCACAAAAAGTCAACACTACTAAGCAGCACTTTGAGAAGTGAGGGCCCAATTCTCCTGTATACTACACAGTCTTTACACCACTCTGGTTTTAGAAAGTAATTGTAATTTGGGTGTATATGCAACGTATGCCCACTTCAAGCACTTTCATGCTGCCACAGTGATGTAAAAGAATTCTTTGTTTAAATGGGCTTGAAACTTCAGCTACAATACAAAGTGATCAGAATATTTGTCCAGTTTTTAATGACCCCTGAATCTTTTAAAGTCATTATTCATAGGGAGTTTTCATATGCTCTTGTTCTTCCTGGGTTTGTCTGGGGGTTAAAAGCTTGATCCTATGTCAAGAAAAAAAAAAATTGTGGAAGATGGGGGTCTAGGATGGAATATATTGTAGAAAAAGTTGCTTTCAAGGTTCAGTGGTTGTTGCTGTTAAGTTTTCATTTTCTGGGAATGTCTATAATCGCATCTCAGGAAAGGGACTGCGTGCTGCCAGGTGCTGTACACATTTTTATGCAGCTACATTCCCTGCTGTCCAGAACTCACAGCAATATTCAGACAAAACACAATAAGTGAGTGGAAAAAAGCATTAGGAGGAAGGGAGCAGGAGGCCGAGGGCAGTAATAAGGAGATAGGGGCACAATGGGAAATGTTCAATGAAACCAGCGGGAGTTAAACATTCAGTTCTCAAGAGTTTCCAGTGTGAACTGGGTACCTATTAGTCCTATGACATTTTCTCTTATAGAGATGGATTAAACAATTAAGGGAGAGATTTCCAAATATATTCAGAACTGGCTGCTCCCATTAAAAATCGATGGTACACGTCCCTTATCTTCAATGGAATCCGAGTTAAGGTTATAGCAAGTGTTATGAAAAATCCCATAATTAACCACATAATTAACTTCCACCCAGAACATCCCCTGGACATCCATTCTCAGGAAGGTATATTAACCCATGCTGTATTCCGACTCCCACCAAAACTCATTTAAAACTAGCTGAGGTCCCTTATTGGCATGGACACATACAACACCTAGAAGGGCTCAAATAATGTTTAACCCTAAAGCACACAGACACAAACTGTTTTAAAGCTGTCCAGAATGGTTCAAAAACATACCTGAAAAATCAAGTACTATTTTGAATCAGTGCACTCTGAACTGCTTCAGTGTTTCCTGTGGACACCAAGCATGCTGAGACAAAGGTCTGATCTGTCCGCTAGCATCCCATGCTGCATTCTTCCTCACCCCCTCACATTGCTGCACCTGGTTGCTCTGGTGTGTTACCAGAAATCTACCGACCCCCTTTTCCTCCTTTTTGTTGGCACTTCTTATCAACAAGCTCTCTTACACTGCTTAGTCAATGAAACCTGATTTTTTTTTTTTTTTTTTTTTTTATTATTAAAGCTAGCTGTATCCTCACTTCCTTCTTGAGGACAGCTCATCATCATGACACCCCAGCCCTGGGAACCAAAAAGCCTGGGTCCGAGTACTTCCCCTTTTCTCCAACCCCCTGCAGAAGTCAGGCAGACTCCAGTAATTTACAGGCTATTCAAGTTTATTGAACTCATGTTGAGGAAACAAAGGAAAGCAGAAAAGTGACAATTCCCCCAGCCACCCACCCCCTGGGACTCCCAAAGCATGGGTGCTGTAACAGGCTCTGCCTCACTGGTTGGTTGCAGTATAGCCCCAAGGGGCCACCCTAAGCCCATTCTTCTACTCCAGTTCCCCTTCTCAGGTCTCCTTTCTTTCCTGCCATGCTTTAATATCAAAAGTTAATAAATTTGGAGAGGCTACCTAGAGTTTGGCTTTTGGTGCCTTATCTTGCCCTATGCATTGTAGTTGACTCATCCTCACACCCTAACTGGAGCAGGGCTCTCTCTTTTTCTTTTGTCTCAGCTCCCCAGGTCCAGTCTCTCTTTCTCACTCATTCAGGTGTACTGGACCCTCCAGGCTTTGCCCCCTCACCCTCCCCAGGCTTTAGCCCCAGCTGCCCACTGGGTCCCAGACTTTGTAAGGGCTCTGAGTCTTAGCCTCTCACAATATGGAGTGTCTCTAGGGGACTCCCCCTGTGACCCCTGCTATTTCTGGTCACCCTGTTCAGGCATCCAGCCCTTGACCTCAGCCCTTCTTGTGCCTGGACCTTCAGCCTCAGGTACAGGTCCTCTAGACCTCCTTCCACTTTTGGAACACCAGCCCCTTTAGGCCTCCTCCTCCTCCCAATCCTAAGCCAGGCATCCTTTGGGACACCTACCCCTCCAGTCCTCACTGTGTTCATACATGGGCCTTAGTCCTCTCTGCCTTAGCTCAGCTTACTCTGCCTGCCCACTTTGAAGGGTACCCCAGGCACCCTGCTACATGGTCTCCTCCCCTGCAGCCACAATCTAGTCCTCTAGTGTAAAACAAACAACAAAAAACATAATGTAAGTCCCCATAAGATATATAGCATGCCTACATATCCATTACATACCTGCAGAACTTCTTCTGCTATGAGATTCTGAGCCTTGGGCTCTAGGCTCTGGCTTATATGGCCTTTGGGCCTTCCCCTCCACCTGACCTGGCCTGGTGTTAACAGGGCCCAGGTGCTGCTCATCCCCTATTCAGGAGCCCAGTATTCTGCTGCCTGCAACCTGAAGGCTAAGCCTTGCAGCCCTATCAACAGGAGTCCTTGCAGGGTGCATCTGCTCTGCCTCTCTCTACTCTTCCTTCCTCCAAGTAATGGGGAAGGGTCACCTGTTGCAGTTGCAAGCATCATTACTAGACTCACTTCCCCATTTGCTTACTACAAGTCATGCTAGAATAGAATTGAAGCCACAGCACTTCATACAACTGTGAAGTGGTTCCAAATGAGTGACCTTTTGAAATGATTTGAATGCTATGTGTGTCTGCACCCACACTGCAGATGGTGGTGTAGACACATCTATAAATGAGTGTTCCCTATGGTGTCCTGGGAGCACAGTGTGAGGAAACCAGAGCACTCTGAACTACATGTGCAGGGGTGGGTATTATGCCCATGCTGCATATACAGAGGAGGAGAGGTGTGGTCTGCTTGCACTGCACACAAGAAAGACAGAAGCTAGATATTACAGGTGGGCTGGGAAGGGGAGCCAGGCTGCCTGAATTGCAGGTTGGGGGTGGGAGGTAGTACAGCATGTGCAGGTGGGAGGAGTGGGGATACAAGATGAATGTGTGGCTGGGGAGGGGTGCATGGAGGGAGGAAGAGGATCCAGGGTGCATGCATGGCTTTGGGAGAGGGGTCATGCTGAGCTTCCATGCAGTGCAGGAGAGTCCTGGGTGGGACTGCCTTCAGGGCAAGGGTCCCTCAAGTCTGCAGCCCATGAAGCATATGGGTCCTAGCTGCCTGAAAATTGGACAGCCCTGCCTTAGACAACAGTGTCTTGGCCAGACCTGGTATTCCTGCCTCTCCTACTATTGAGTGACTTTGGACAAGTCATCATTTCTGTTCCTGAGTGTTCTGAGAAATGCTCAAGGAAATTGGGGTATAACAGCTGATACTAAAAAAAAAAAAAATCAAAAAATCAATGCTTAACAATTTATCCTACAGGACATTTTTTTTTTTTTGGATTATAAATCTGCCCAGTTGCACAGCTAGGCTGTATCAGAAAGAAACTGCATCAAGATAAAATATCCTTATCCCACAATATGCTATTGTAAGGTGATAGTATCCGTCTGCCCCAGGTTAATTTTGAGGTGCATGAAATAAGATTTGGCCTGCAAAATTATGTTGATACCAAGCTTACAATTATCTATGTTTTATACAGGCTTTTGGTGTTATGGTGCACTGCTTGGTATGTGTCCGCATTTAGGGGCAGATCAAGGGTGGGTGCAGTGATTCACCAACTGTTTTAACTCTTTGATTCCTGTTCCATCCAAACTTTAAAGCTAACTGCATGGGAGGTGCAGCAGCATTTCTATTCAAGCAATGCTGAGCCAAATGACTTCATGGCTCATTGTCATCTCCTTGTTTCCTACTAATCTCTCCACTCCACAGATATTACAACCTTCTGTTCTGTTTAATAGTCTTGATGTTCTACTATTCAAATGACCTTTTCTTGAGCAATTTTGCTTTCTGTTAGCCATTCTTGTTAGCCATTCTCTCTTTTATTTCACAGCCTTTGTTTTTTGTTTGTTTGTTTTAACTAAAAACCTTACCTCAGTTGTGATAATATTAACTCGGGTATAGAAATTGTGTGTGAAGTGCTGGAGGCACTGTCAAGATGATCATAAAGGCTTGGTTTCAGTTTATAAATCTGAGTAAGAAATGTACATGTATCATAATGACTACAGGACAAATGACACAATGTATTTTGACTAATTTTGCCTAGTTTGTTGTGGTTTGGTAAACTTTATATATAATCTAGCAAATTAGTGCATATTCCAATAGTTATATTTGTGTTTGCTTTGATCTTAAACAGAATAATGCAATGCTAGCCTCCCATCATATCAGTAAAGCTTCTAGTTTCTATTTAACTACAGAAAATGTGTTGTGTTGTATATGATGATATACCACACTATCTGCACCCCTTTTTTAAAATATTAGATCCTCCCATTCCTGCATATATGTGTGTGTGTGTGCTACAGAGAGAGAAAGAAAAAGCATGCCTTAAGCTGTGAATACAAAAGAAACCCATCTCCCTTTTGAATGCAGAAATACACAAATAGCATTCCTTTAACTCGTTTCTACACTTGCATTTAAGTCCCTTGCCATTTAGTACACTTCACATCCCTCCAGGGCAGAACATAGCAGTAGCCACTTATACTTGGGGAAGAAAGGTTTTAATGAAACAGGAAATGAATCATTTGACTGCAAGGCCTAACACATCATTTCTTTTATATGATCAGCCTTGGATTTTAATGTTTTGGTTGAGGATTTTTTTTTTTTTTTCAAATACTAATCTTTTGTTAGTTTTTCTCCTAACAGGCAGTGTTTCAGGGATATTATAAACACTTACTTGTATTAAACTAAGAAACAAGGTCCTTTGAAAGCCCTAAGATTGTTTTAACTCTTTCATTCCTGTTGCTCTACCCATGCTTTGCTCTGTTGAAACCAATGTAAAACGAGGCTATCCCTGGCACATTCAATAGGAGGGTAGACAAACTGCTTCTGAAGACACATGACTTTCCCTATAGCAGACGAGACCAAAAGTTTCAAGTAATGCAACAATAAGTGTACTTTGAACACACAGTAAAACAGTTTGTGTCAGGACTAGACTACCTTAGAATGCATAAGTGCCCATTCTTGCTTACAGCAGTAGAAATCAGAAAAAATAAGGTTGTGATTTAGACCCAGACCTGAACATTAGAGAAATGCTTGAATTCAGTTATCATCTTTGTTTCCTGAGAAACTTTAAATTGACTCAATTACCTGTTTTTGAAAAGGGGTCATAATTCAGCCCTACTTTGCAGCATCCTAGTAAATCTATAGCTGGTTGTGAGATACCCATGTACTACAAAAGCGGGGCCCATATAAGTTGCTAGAAAACTAGAGCATCTTCATTGAAGTCAATGGAGCAGAGTGGAAATGGAAAGAGAATCCGATCAGTGGTGTTCATTTTCCTCTTGCCTAGAAAAATCCTGAAGAAAGGGGAAAATATATCACTTGAACTTGAATTAAACTGCCATAATTTTCTAAAGGAATAATGGGTAATCCCAGGTGCAGAGGGGGTCCAGATTCAGAGGAGGTCCAGACTGGCTGCCTCAAGGACCTTGCTTCACCACAGCCTGCACAGCTGGAGGAGAAGCCCACATCTGGGGGGCTTCTGTCATTGGCAGCAGCAACAGCTCCTGTGCAAGGAGGTAAGTACTCCCCACTAACTCCCAGCACTGATCTACTTCCCTCCCCAAGACATCCCAGCCAGGGCTCCAAAATTCCTAGTTACACTTCTGAATTCCTTTGATTTCAGGAGAAGTTTGTGGGCACTTTGCAGTAGAACTGTGCATAACAAATGGATTTGTTAACCGACAATCCAAGAAGATTGTTTCTGAGTGACCCTAAGTGTGTGTGTAAAAAAAAAAAAAAAAAAAAAAAAGTCAATATCTTCAAGGAGGCCCAAAATCAGAAACCAATATCCCAACTAAGAAAAACATTTTTTTTGTTTTTGTGTGAGCCCTTTAAAATATTTTAAATCCATTTTTTAATAAAGGAGTAAGAAAGATGTAAAAACAAAATGGAAAAACAGTCTTTCATTTTAAAAATTGTTGAAACGTTTTGAATGTTTTCAGAATCTTTTTTTTGTGTGTGTGTCATTCCACTGAAAATATTGGCTAAAATTGCCATGACTTCATGATGTACTTTAACTGATTCCAAACTTCATTTTTAGTGAAAAAAAATCTATCCAACTCTATTCAATACTTCTGAGGACAAGAGCTTTTCATAGTTGACAGTGTTAGTAAGAGAATTTATTGACAGGTTTTTTCCTAATGCTACGCAGCAATAAACTGAATAGACCATTCATTTTACAGCATTCTAGTCATTTTGTTTTTATAGGACACTTGTTTCTGTTTAAACTTAGGGTTGAACTGAACAATATGTTTGTACAGTAGTGAGGAATCCTCTTATCAGAAGCATTCTAAAGTTCATGTAAACACTATACAAAGATGACAAGTGATGTGATCCTAGACACAGAACCCCAAACCTGTATCCATGCAGCAAAGACCCCACTTTTAGATTTGATATATCAGGTGCCATGGGGCACATCCCCATGAGTGGAAACACGCATTCCCTGGGGACAACAAGCAGTGGCACAAATATGTGCCTAGAGTTGTCCCTGGAGAATGCCCCAGCATGCACACTCTGGCACACAGCAAGTTGCCCAGGATGGGGTAGAGGACACTGGGGTCAGCACCTGGGTTGGCCCCAGCAGCCTTATCTGGGGTCTTGGGGGCCTCCTAGGGCTCCTGCAGCAATGATCCAGGCATGCAGAGGCTGGCCAGCAGCCAGAGCATAGCTCTGGCCAGCCAGGTTCTAGTTTGGGGTGGCACACGCTGCTGCTACATGCACCACCCAGCAGCACTGCAAACCACACGTGTGCCTATCTGGACTCTCCCATATTGTACTTGTTAGTTTGACAATAAGGAAAGTCCTCGAAAATAGTTCCCTTAAGTTAATTCTGTGGTGCGGAAACACTCATTCTGTAGCTTCATTCATAAGACAAAAGCATAGTTTCAGGATTGCAATAATGAGCCTTGTTCTTCATGATGTTGTACTTTTTTTAACCATTCACTTCTGGGCAAAGTAAAAGTGAAATAATATGAAATTGGAGTTATAGCATGTTGCTTTTTATTTCTACAGGGATAAATGAGCATACAAGGTGCAAGACAGTGAAGAATCAGATCCGAACTGAAAACTGCCTCCTGCTAAATTTTTCAAAATAAACACTTCTTTAATGAGCTGGACTTCACTGAAAAAACAAGTTCCTTAGTTGATGTAAATGATCATATTATCAAACTAAAAATTAATCACGGTCCTCTTAAGAAAGAAGCAAGGGGGCTTATAAACAATGGAGGCTCGGGGTGGGCCCCAAGGAGGACTATTCCACAATGGCCTCCATTTTCAGGGAACAGATAAGAAAGGCTAAAGCAGCAACCAAACTTAAATTAGGAACAGGAATCAAGGACAACAAGAAGTCCTTCTTTAGGTACATAGAGAACAGGAGGAAAACAAATGGGAGTGTGGGGCCATTGCTCAACAACTAAGGAGAACTGGTTACCGGCACCCAGGAGAAAGCTGAACTCCTGAATGACTACTTCACCTCAGTCTTTCACCGGAGCAAGAGAAAAACAATGCCAGGTAGACTGCAGGATGAGCACAGTAGGAATAATCACCTTCCTACTATTACTGTAGAATTGGTGTATGATCAATAAAAAAAATAAGACATATCTAAGTCAGCAGGACCAGATGATCTTCATCTGAGAGTGCTGCAGGAGCTGGCTGAAGTCATTGCAGAACCCCTGGTGAAACTCTTCCACAACTCATAGCACTCTGTAGAAGTCCCTGAGGACTGGAAGAGGGCCAAAATTGTGCTCATCCATAAGAAGGGCAGGAGCTAACTATAGGCCAATCAGCCTAGCTTCCATCCTAGGGAAAATCCTAAAAATATTCATCAAGCAGTCTATCTGTGATAAGCCTGTAGAAGGTAAGATTCTGAATGACAGCCAGCATGGCTTCATTGCAGGCAGGCTTTGCCTTACCAACCTCATCTCCTTCTATGACCAGGTAACTTGCCACCTGGACATAAGAAAGCAGGGTGACATTGTATACCTAGACTTCCAAAAGGCCTTTCATCTAGTATCCCACAATGTCCTCACGAGAAAATTAGAAGATTGTGGGCTTAACTCCAAGACAGTCAGGTGGGTGAGAAACTGGCTGCAGGATAGGACCCATCGAGTCATAGTGAACAGACCTGTGTCATCCTGGCAAGAAGTGGGCAGCAGTGTCTCACAGGGGTCGGTGCTTGGTCCAGTACTTTTCAACATCTTTATTAACAATTTGGATGAGGGGGTGAAGAGCTCTCAGGCGAAGTTCACAGATGACACCAAGTTATGGGGAAGCGTGGTCATGCTTGAAGATAGGCTACAGCTACAGGCGGACCTAGACAGGCTAGCAAGTTGGGCGGACTGGAATCTGATGAAGTTCAACGTTGAGAAATGTAAAGTGCTCTTCCTCAGGATGAGCAATCCCCAACACACCTACAGGCTTGGCGGCACCAAACTGACTAGTACCATGAATGAAAGGGACCTGGGGGTAATAATAGAGCACAGTATGAATATGAGCCGGCAGTGTGATGCTGTAGCCAGTAGGGTAAATAATACTCTGGCATGCATCAATCCATGCATCTCCAGCAAAACCAAGGAGATGATTCTTCCACTGTACTCAGCACTGGTGAGACCACAGCTGGAGTACTGCATCCAGTTCTGGGCACCGCACTTTAACAAGGACATGGATGAGCTTGAGAGAGTCCAAAGAAGAGCCACCCGTATGATCAGAGTCTTAAAAGGCATCCATATGGGGATAGACTGAGGAACCTGGGGCTCTTCAGTCTGAAGAAAAGAAGGCTGAGAGGGGACCTGGTAGCAGCTTACCGCTACACTAGGGGAGTACATCAAGGGCTCGGTGAACAACTGTTCACCAGGGCACCCAAGGGGAAAACCAGGAGTTATGGCCACAGACTCCTGGAAGATTGATTCAAGGTCAACATTAGGATAAACTTCTTCAAAGTCAGGGTGTCCAGACTGTGGAATAAGCTCCCTCCAGATGTGGTGCAATTGCCTACACTGGAAATCTTCAAGAGGAGACTAGACAGTCACCTTGCTGGGGTCACCTGACCCCCAGTTATCTTTCCTGCCTGGTGCAGAGGGGCTGGACCTGATGATCTTCTGAGGTCCTTTCTGGCCTTACAATCTATGAATCTATGAATTTAATCCAAAAAACTTGCTTCTTCTTTGAGGGCAATTGAATGTTATATTGATAGGATAAATGTCACTTAAAGAAGCAAGGAGAAAATAATATTTCCATTTGTTTTGACATGAAAAATGTTCAGTTCTCAGCATTTTGATTCTTTGATTGGAAGGAAGAGGGGGAAGGAGAGTAAATGGGCAGGGGAGAAAGCATACGTTTTAATTTCCAAAGCACGTTGAAACAAAGTGTTTTTGTTTTGATGAAAAATCAAAAACTGTATGGAAACTTTTGAACCAAACTAAAAATCGTAAATTTCTGTGTTCTAATATCTCCTGGTGAGAACAAGGCAATTATCAACTATAAAAATATTTTAAACATTCTGATTTAATTTTTAGATTTTATGTCAGTGATGTAGACCCATTTTCAATGCCTGCATTCAGTTTGCTTGCATGTTTTGGGGGGGCAGAGGTGGTGTTACAAGGTGCCTGTGCACCCCATAGCCCTAGGGCCTCTGAGGGTCATTTCAGATTGCTCCTTAAATTACAGCCATTTCAGTGGTGCTCTTATTTACATCAAGAAAAACAACTTCCTGTGGCCTGTTCCTCAAGGGGAGGATCAGCTACAGTATTCTGCAGTCCAGATTTCATTCCTACAGAGTGATGGCTTATAAACCTGGTTGTTCCATCAACCACACAGTTCTATTGCAGAGGGAATTTTGCAGCTGCCACTTTAACACAGCTTTAAAGTCATTTTGGTACATGGCAAAGGGGACATTTTGTAGGGCCAGATTGAGCATTTAGTATACGTTTTGGGATTGCAAACTTCCAAGTCCCTTTTTCTTTCAGTATGCCCCTGGCATAACATCCATCTCTTGGAAGAATCATCACCCACACCCTGTGTAGTGGGTGTGGATGAGTGAAAGTGGGTATGCCTGCGATTCCACAAAGTTCTGACATTTCCCAGTATCTGGGACAAATTTTCAGGCAGGAAGGAACTGGCTCCCTGTTTGGAATAAGCCCTGACCACAGGAAAATAAAAAATGGATGAAACTTATTTTTACATCCTCCTCCCAACTAAAGGCACACTAGATGTGTCCTCATGAATGGGAACATGTATTTTTTCCTGGGACAAACAGCAGCAGCACAAATTTGTGTTGCTGCTAGTTGTCCCTGGGCATGCCTCTGCATGCACACTGTGTGGCATGTGCCAAATTGCCCCAGCTGAGGTAGGGAATGCTGGAGCCAGCACCTGGGCTGGCCCTAGCAGCCTTACCTAGAGTACTAGGGGCCTCCCAGGGCTACAGCAGTGGTGATCCAGGTGCACAGAGCCTGGCCAGGAGCCAGACCATGGCTCTGGCCAGCCAGGCTCTGGTTTCAGGCAGTGTACCTGGGTGCCAAGTGCGCCACCCCGCAGTTTTTTTGGTGCAGTTTTTGACACCGGGATCTCCTGGTGTCAAAAAAATCCACTGTGCTGTAAATCAGCAATGCAGTGAACACCTGCATGTGCAGTGCATGTCGTTTGCAGTGCTACAGATGGCTTTGCGGTGCCAAAAAATGCACTCATGGGGATGAGCCCATTGAGTGTTTCTTTTTTCTGCCGTAGGGTCTGATGGAAGAGGACCCACTGAGCTTCTGGGAATTGCATGCCAAAATCTTTAATCCTTTTGAAAATCTTCATCAAACATTTTCCTAGTTAGTATTTTCATTACCCTGCAAAACATGCTTCCATTCCTACTAAACTACTTCCATTCCTACCTGTATGCTGAAGTGACATATTGGTCATTGCAGGATATTGATCCATATTGTCTCAAGAGCTTCCTGTATCTGTCATGAAGGAAATGTGATTGGCTACAAGCCAGTGTACTTAGCTCAGTGCCTGCATATGCACAAGACGTTGACTGCACTTGTTTATACAAGTACTAAATGAATGCAGATTAACCAGATTTACCGTGCATGCAGTAGCTTTGCCAAATGGCTTTTTCATGACGTGACCGCTCAGTAGCCCGAGACTATTGCACAGTAGCTTCACATCACGCTTTCTGCCACGTGACACTACTAGGACTACTGTTCAGTCAGCACTTCATGTAGATGCGGCCAGTGTGTCTTAATGGGTTTGATTCTGCTGCCCTTGTTTTGAGTAGTCCTTTACTCCATGGGCAAATGGTGCCTCCTAATACTGGGGGGACACCAGAGGTCAATTGCCAACCCAGGGGGGGAGGGTGCCCCAGAGGCTGATTGCCACCAGAAGTGTCACCGGTGCTTCTCTCAGGGGGTACAGCCAATCTCAGGGGGTGCATGTGCACCCACATGTACCCCCTATGCATTGCCAATGCTTTACTCTAAAAGTGCCTTCACTGGAATAAAGGGAATCACTTGAAACAGATATTATTCAGCTTGGGTAGGGGTGACAGAATTAGACCTATGGCAGCTTAATCAAGGGCTTGATTAAAGCCAATGTGAGTTTTGCTATGGATGCAAGTGAAAGCAGCAGTATCAAACCTAAAGGACCTGAATTATCATTTACTACAGAGTGGTGTAAAGCAGCCTTTGTGTCAATGCAAAACAGACCCAGAATCTCTAACCAGGACATATATGTTTGCAGCTCAATGAATACTTAGCATAGGTTTCAATTTGTGTTGGGGTTTGTGACTGTTTCATCTTGGGGGGCTAGAAAGAGTGGTAGTGTGTTTGTGAGTCCATGTGGGATATGTTACAGGGTTTGAATGGATGTGTAAGTAAGGGAGGATAAACCTATATGTTGCTGAAGGGAGGAGGTTATGGGTTTAGGCAATTATCTCAACATACTTAGAACCATAAATGTGTGTAAAGTTGTACAATATGTAACTAGGTCCTGGGTGATGGCTAGGAATACATGTAAATGGAGGCCAGGGGTGTCAAAGTACAACCCATTGACTGGATCTATCCCATGCAGCTTGCTTTATCATCAGGTCTTTGTACTGTCTGTGGGTCTTGGATGTGATCTGTGCACCAGTGGCATGCAACGGCTTGGCCTCATGTGCTGAATTGGATGTGTGGGGTCAGTCTGGTACACACTGCAGGAAGCAAACAGAACCAGTCTGGAGCTTATTCTGCCAATCGCACTCAGTGCTAGTCCAGTGTGCACACTGCCAGCTGCAGTCAGGCCCAGTCCCAGGTGCACATTGCCACTATAATCTGGTCTGGTCTGGTTTGGGGTGCATGCTCCAAAGACTGGCATCAACTACCTGTATCCAGCTGTCCTTGGGGTCAGCCTGGGATTCATACTACCAGTGGTGCCATGCTGCCACTGTTCTCTGGGTGGCTGGTCTGGGGCACATGCTACCTGTGGCACTGTGCAGCACTGAATCCAGTGTGTGGGACCAGTCTCTGGGCTAAATCTGGGCTAAAGATTGACCAAGCACCACTCCTCTGGCCCGTGGGTCCTGTTGCGTTTGATACTTCTGATGCAGGCAATAGGTATAGATTTATTTAAAAGAAGAGTGTTTGTAGGCTCTACAATATGTATGAGGTGAGGGAAAAGTAGCAGTTATTTTTTGAAGCATCACATTTAATTTACTATATATAGTACATATTGTAGAGCATGCATATATATATATATATATAAAACCAGATTGCTTGGGAATTATCCTATATAAAAAAAAGATTGTATAGGAAAAGCTAGTTAGTTTCTCATTTGATCTGGTTCAAACTCAGCAGGTGTATTTTTCTCCATGTGTTTACAAAGCAATGTTAAGAATACTATTAGAAGGATGTTTATCCCAGTCACATAACACATGTACACCTCCGATTATTATTATTATTGTTATTATTCTATGTTAACTGGATATTGATTGGGATTCTTTACTTTGACATAAAGAAACAGTACTAAGAAAAGGCAAAACAGAGCCCACATTTCAGAAAGATAGATATGTTTTGGCTAGCACCTGACATCAGTACTTGCAACTCATGCCAGCTGGCCAATCACACAACTGTATATCAACAGTCCACCTGCATTGGTCCAGAAACTTCATGCCATGTGGTGCCTCTGCAGTTGCCTAAATGAATGAAGCATTGCTTGGGTGACCAGGTGCCATCAGTCACAAATTCCAGTGTCAGCAGCTCAATGCAACAAATGCAGAATGATGCTTGTGTGTTTAGCTCTGTAGCTAAAGAAATATGCACCCATTATGTATCCTCTCTTCCCCCATATCCAAACAGATGAATTCTTCTGGTAATGGCCAATTTGCACACCATCTCCTCAAGACAGAAACACCAAAAATAATAGTGGATGAATTACACATGACAATAACACCTTAGAGCTCCATTACATTTCAGGACCTTACACTTGATAGCGTTGGGTAGAAATTTTCTGACCAACCAGACTTTTGTTGGAAAATGTGAGTTGTTGAGAATTGAGTGTTTTTATTTGAAACCTCTTGACTTGGATGAATTTTTACTGAATTCAAGGTGAGGGTTGGAGGAAACCCAGCCTGAATGCCTGGCTGACTGCCTGATAGTCAATGTGGTTCCAGTTCTGTGGTTCCTGGATTTCCATGGAAGCATGTGGTCTCCAAAGCAGTCAACCTGGCTCTCTCTATCGAAGAGTCAGGAATCCCAGGAGCTCGCTCAGGGAAATGGACATTATGTCATATGATGTCAGTTTTACTGAGCAGCAGTGCAGGGAGCTTCCAGTTTACAGGAACATTTGAAAAAGGTTGTTTTTGATCTGACTCAGACCCAAAGAAAAATTCCCATCAACGAGAAACTTTGTTTTTCTGCTCCCTCCAGGGCTCTGTTATGTGGAGAATTAATAAAAAGTCACCCCTTGCTTGGACATACTCACATATGCTAGTTTATTGGTATTATCCTTAGTCCAATCCTTAACAATTCTTCCTGTCCTGCAAGACATATCACCCTAAAAGGTGGATCCCTTTGGTAGTAAAGGAGTAAAAGACCAGGAGTCAGGGTCCAGCCATCCATTTGTTTGATATACTCATAGGTAAATAGCACCATCTCATTTTCACAGATGAGCAAACCTAAAGTGCAGAGAGATTAAGCAGCTTGCCATATGTTGTGCAAGCAGTATAGGGTAGTGGATGGCTTGGATACATTCCTGACTATGAAAATTATTGCATTAGGTAAGTATTTATTATGTATGTCAATCTCAGTAAAAATACAATAAATAATAAACAAAATAACTAAGAAAGATGTGTATCCAGCCCTGTAGACACCCTATTACACAATCAACAATGCTAGATATATCAGCAACATTCACATTTTAAGGATTGAAATGTTAACTTGGAGAAGATTGTGGCTGCTTTACAAACATAGCACCCTCAGTATCAACCTCCATTGCCCTGTAGAGCTGCTTAGCTTCATTGGGTTTCTGGGCTACCTAGCTGGACCACACAGCTCTTGCTGCCACCTTCAGCAGGGTCCCACATCTTCCTGGCATAAGAAGTGGAATGGACTTTGCTGAAAACTCATTATCTAGGGCCCTACTGTAACTGATGCACTTACATTAATGTGAATATCAGTAATGTAGCTAGGGCCCACTTCTTTCCATGTCAGCTTAGCCGTAGGCACCTAGTCAGTAGCAAAGGGAAGCAAGAGTAACTTTGTAACTTCCAAGTGTGTTTTCCTCAGCCCCACCATATCCCCTAGTTCAGAGGCGAGCAATTATTTTGGGCGGAGGGCCGCTTACTGAGTTTTGGCAAGCCATCAAGGGCCGCATGACAGGCAGCCCAGGGCAGATATATATTAATTTTCTAAATATTTTAGGGGCTCCGTGGTCCAGATAGAATGGTATGGCGGGTCCACCCCTGCCCCAGTTACTTGTGCACGTCTAACTCCATGTGCATTGGTTAGTCTATAAGGTGCAAATCTACCCTGCCTTGAATTTGAAAGGTTTAAAAGAGCTCTGCTGCTGAGTGGGAACCAAAGATTCATGAGATAATTTTTCCACATTTTACGAAGCTCTTGTCATCTGAAACGTGTTTAACTGCTGATATTAGAGGGAGGAAAATCTAGTTTCCTCCTGGAAGGCAATTGACAGAGGAAAAAAAATATTCCTAGGAAAACTGAGAGAGGTGAAAATAAAGCTTAGGTTTACAAACAGATTTCCATCCTCACTATGGAGACATTACTGACTGAGATTTCTGATCAGGCACTAGTAGATGAATACAAAACACTGATTGCCAGACTGCCTGCCTTTAACTTTATTACAGAGAGTACTTCCAATGTGCTAACTAGGGCTTATTATTCAGCCCATTCAGCTCACACCTGGCTCTTGGTGATATGTTGCACAGCTTTAACATGATGAACTATTGCTTTATTGCTCTGTGCTATTTCCTTCTCCCTCCAGCTTGAGAAACTACACTTCAATCAATTGCTAATGTCAGCGTGGGATCAGTAATCTTCATTTATAGCAGCAGGGGAGCACACATCTGGAAAGGCTAGGGTGAGAGGAGGGGTGCAAATCCATCAGGCTGTGCAAAGTATATTGTTATCATAGCAGTGTTTG